>NC_047084.1:521840973-522173473 GCF_902459505.1 Geotrypetes seraphini | reverse complement strand
GACAGATGTGAACTCTCAGATGAAACTACTATATACATTTTCTCTTCCCTCCCAAGCTTTCTACTCTTGTGTTATAATACCTAGTTACTACACATTTATTTCCTTTTCTGCCCTGCTCTTCATCCATAATATTTTTTTTTCATTATGCCTAATGCCATACATTTATCTCCTCTTAAAAACATAAGTTTATTAATCTCCTTTATCAAGTGATGTCACCCCAGACAGTGTACAGCAGGTATAATTCAACATAAAATTTACAATTTTGTTAACAATATAAAATTAGTAAAAAGACCAACTATAAACATAAATATAATGAATGAGGTAAAATCAAAATCAGTAAATTGAAACTTATAATAAGACTATCATGAAACAGTTCGAAAATATACTTAACACTGAAATTCAAATGAGAGATAATAATTTTCTATTCATATTTTATGTCTTTTTCAAAATCAGTGAAGCTTGCCTCTGAGGCTGCTCCATGCATCCACTACCCATCCTATAAGTACTCTTTTCATACTTAAATGTGAGCCTATCTTCATTAAGTCTTCTTACTGAAATTTTCCATGAGAAATGCTTTGTATATCCTTGGTATGATGGTCTTATTTCTTTCTTATAGCAAGGTATAGCTATGCTTGGAAGGTGGGGGGGGGTGGGGGGCGTTGGGTTACCCTCTTGTGGGTTGTTTAGTTTTGTTTTTGTGCAACTTAGGCAAATACACTTTATCCAAGGTATCAGTGTTAGATAACCCCCTCACCTCATACTAAAAGGGAGACATAATACTTATAAAGCATCTAATGAGCATAAATCAGAACACTCAAATAACATAGATATCATGCTAATGTTTTCTATAATACTGCTTGTCTTGTAGCCAAGGAGTCAAATGCAGATATTAGATGGGAACAAGATGGGTGGTAAAGTGTGTGTTGGGATGAACAGATGGGAGGCTAAAGTCAACACAAGTTTATACAGTTAAACAAGGTATAAAGAGACCTTGTGTACATCCGAACTTAAGGAAGTTCTTGTGGCTCTGCTGACTGACCTTTTCAGTGAGTCGATAGTCGGAAGTGGTACCAGAGGACTAGAGAAGTCCCACTCCACAAAAGTAAGGAAGAAGTAGGGAATTACAGGCCAGTAAGTCTGATTTCTTTGGTAAGCAAATTAATGGAAACGCTTTTAAAACAGAGAATGGTGAAGTTTCTGGAATCCTGTGGATTACAAGATCAGAGGCAACATGGATTCACTAGAGGTAGATCTTGTTGGCAAATCTGATCAATTTCTTTGACAGGGTGACCAGAGAATTGGATAGAGGGAGTGTGCTAGATGTAGTGTATTTAGATTTTAGCAAAGCCTTTGACAGTGTTCCACACAGACATCTAATAAATAAACTGAGTGCCCTGGGAATGGGTCCCAAAGTGACGGGCTAGGTCAAGAACTGGTTGAGTAGTGATCAATGGAGATGCTCTGAGGAAAGAGATGTTACCAGTGGTGTGCCTCAAGGTTCTGTTCTTGAGCCTATTCTTTTTAACATTTTTAGAAACAATATTGCTGCAGGGCTGTTGGGTAAGATTTGCCTCTTTGCGGATGATACCAAAATCTACAATAGAGTAGACACCCAGGATGGTGTGAACAACATGAAGAAAGACCTGGTGAAGCTTGAAGAATGGTCTGAAATTTGGCAGCTAAAATTTAATGCTAAGAAATGCAAGGTCATGCATTTGGGTTGAAAACCCCCGAAGGAATGGTACAGTTTAGGGTGTGAAGAACTTATGTGCACGATAGAAGAGCAGGACTTGGGTGTGATTGTACATGATGATCTTAAGGTGGTCAAACAAGTTGAAAAGGTGACAATGAAAGCCAGAAGGATGCTACGGTGCATAGGGAGAGGTATGGCCAGTAGGAAAAAGGAGGTATTGATGCTTCTGTATAAGACTCTGGTGAGACCTCATTTAGAATATTGTGTACAATTCTGGAGTCTGCACCTTCAAAAAGATATAAAAAGAATGGAGTCAGTCCAGAGGAAGGCTACTAAAATGGTGCGTGGCCTTTGTCATAAGGCATTTGGGGACAGACATAAATATCTCAATCTGTATACTTTGGAGGAAAGGCGAGAGAGGAGATATAAGAGAGACGTTTAAATACCTACGTGATGTAAATGCATACGAGTCGTGTCTTTAATTTTAAAGGAAGCTCTGGAATGAGAGGGCATAGGATGAAGTTAAGAAGTGATAGCCTCAGGAGTAATATGAGGAAATAACTTTTACAGAAAGGGTGGTAGATGCGTGGAACAGTCCCCAGTAGAGGTGATGGAGACAGACTGATTTCATGAAAGCCTGGGATAGTCATGTGGGATCTCTTAGAGAGAGGAAGAGATAATGGTTACCGCAGATGGGCAGACTAGATGGGCCATTTGGCCTTTATCTGCCATCATGTTTCTATGTTTGGCAAGCTAGTCTTGGTATAGAAAAGTTTTTATGTTTGCGGTTTATATCCTACCAAATCCTACCAAGGGGAGTTTGAGGTAGGTTACAAAATTTGTCAGTTATACTACATATTAAAGGCTTGGTTGAAGAGCCAGGCTTTCACCTGCTTCCAGAAGTAAAGGTAGTCTGGAGTTAGATGTAGACCCTCTGGGAGTAAATTCCAGAGCATGGGAGAGCTACTCCTGAGAAGGCTTGCAGGCAACTATCACATAGAAATATGATGGCAGATAAAGGCCAAATGGCCCATCCAGTCTGCCCATTTGCAGCATCAACTCCTCTTCTCTCTTAAGCGATCCCACGTTCCAGTCCCAGTCTTTCTTGAATTCGTACATAGTCTTTGTCTCTACCACCTCTACTAGCACCCTTTCTGTAAAAAAAAGTATTTCCTTAGATTACTCCTGAGTCTATCACCTCTTAACTTCATCCTATGCCCTCTAATTCCAGAGCTTTCTTTAAAATGAAAGACTTGCCTCATGTGCATTTATGTCGCGTAGGTATTTAAATGTTTAACATAAGAATTGCCGCTGCTGGGTCAGACCAGTGGTCCATTGTGCCCAGCAGTCCGCTCCCGCAGCGGCCCTTAGGTCAAAGACCAGTGGCCTATTTGAGACTAGCCTTATCTGCATACGTTCTGATTCAACAGGAACTTGTCTAACTTTGTCTTGAATCCCTGTAACAGCCTCCGGAAGAGTGTTCCAGTTTTCTACCATTCTCTGGGTGAAGAACCTTATGTTTGTACAGAATCTATCCCCTTTTAACTTTAGAGAGTGCCTTCTCATTCTCTCTACCTTGGAGAGGGTGAACAAACTGTCTTTTATCTACTAAGTCTATTCCCTTCATTATCTTGAACGTTTCGATCATGTTGCCTCTGTCTCCTCATTTCAAGGGAGTAGAGGCCCAGTTTCTCTAATCTCTCACTGTATGGCAATTCCTCCAGCCCCTTAACCATTTTAGTTGCTCTTCTCTGGACCCTTTCGAGTAGTACTGTGTCCTTCTTCGTGTACGGCGACCAGTGCTGGATGCAGTATTCCAGGTGGGGGAATACCATGGCCTGGTACAGCGGCATGATAGCCTTCTCTGATCTGTTCGTGAGTCCCTTCTTAATCATTCCTAGCATTCTGTTTGCTCTTTTCGCAGCCTATCCCGCCTTTCCTCCAAAGTATACAAATTGATATCTTTAAATTTATCCCCATATACCTTATGATGAACACCACTGACCATTTTAGTAGACTTCCTGTGGACCAACTCCATCATATTTCTCTTTTTGAAGATGCGTTCTCAAGAATTGTATACAATATTCTAAATGAGGTCTCACCGGAGTCTTTTATACATGGGCATCAATACCTCCTTTTTCCTACTGACCAAAACTCTCCCTAAAAGTTACTGAGGCCTGAAAGGAGAAACATCCAAGGCAGAAATATGCAGGCGATACAAGAGACAGAGGCTGTAATGACTCCTTCATGGATTAACAGAAAGAAGATTACCAAAGGAAAGAATTTAATCTTCCATTCTGTTACATCCACTCTGGAGTCATTACAACAGGTGATGTACCAAAGCAATGGTAGTGTCTAGAGCGGGACAGAAGAGCCTGCCCACAACACTGATGCCCCAAATGTGGCATCAGAATGAGCCACCACATCCACTCTGTAAAATCTGGTAAAGGTATAAAAAGACAACTAAGTGGTTGCTTTACAAATTTAGGCACCTAACATAACCCCCCCTTTTTTTTTTTACTTTTTACAAAGCTGCGTTAGGCTTTATCACCGGCTGTGGCGGTATTAGCTCTGATGCTCATAGGAATTCTGTGAGTAACAAAGCTAATACAGCAGAGACAAACAATTTTTAAAAACGCCTAATGCAGCTTCGTAAAAGGGGGGGGGGGGTTAATTGGCAAAATACCATTAATAGTCTCAATAACTGGGAAGAAAAAAATTTAATTGGCTGATAGGCGCCTATCTAATTCTGTAAAAGATAGGCATCTATCTCATGGTGCTTATGCCTAAGTGGGTGTTTCTATGGGCAGAGCATGACCTAGGCGCTGTTAACCCTTTCAGGACCATAAGGATCGTAGGCCAATTTTTGTGGTTTTGACGACATTTTTATGGTAAAAAGGGCTTGCAGATGCCAAAAAATTGATTTTTTTTTGTGAAATATCATTATTTTTATTTAAAAAATCAAACTTCTGGCTTATGGACAGTGTGGCAAGTGAATCTTCTCGTCAATCTGGCAACGACGCTAATGAATGAATGTCGGAACCAGTTTGTTTACATAAAGGCAGTATCATATGGAATCCGTACATATCAAATTTAGAACTGTAGACTATCCCAATCAAAATTTATAGGATTTTAAAGTTATGGGACAAATATGTCCCTTGGTCCTGAAAGGGTTAAGTGCGATTCTCCAAAACCTTAGGCGCATGAAATATAGGCCTTTAAAACCTTGGCTAACATTTCAGGCGTCTAAGTCTTTACATAGACATGGTCCAGCCGTGATTGACACACGGCTGGACCGTGTCATATTTTCTTCAATAACCTCATCCTGACACTGTTTTTGTAGCCAGCTCAATTTCTTAATTTATGTAGCATTTTCTTGTATGTGTGTCATATTGATAACTATTCTATTATTTTTAGTTCTGATGTAGAAAATGGAGCAGATGAAAAGAGGAGTGGAAAAGACAACAGTTTTCCACTACAGTCTCTGAGCAATGAAACAGAATTAATTGATAGGAAGAAGAAACAGCCTATTATAAGGTAAGGTTTAGAAAGTAATATATATGCCTAATAATGATGAACATCCTTTATTTTTTTCCAGTCTAATTCATTTGCTTCCTGGTCTTTCAGTTCTTAAACCTCTTAGAATTTAGGATTTTAAACTACATGGGAGAGGTGGGATTAATGGTTGTAAACTGGTTAGGTTGAACTGGGCTATACCTCGCACACCGTTTTCCCAGCAAAGCAATTAAGGTAAGGGAGAAAATGCCAAGAAAATCTCATCAACCTATTACAAAGGGAGGGAAGGATCATGTGAATGGAAGTTTGGATATACAGAGAAGACTAAAGACCGATAGCTGAAAGGTCTTGTGAACAAATACTTGTAGTGTAGGTAACAACATTCATGACTTAGAACTTTCAGGGTTCCTCAGCGTGATCCTGGAAGAGCCTCTAGCTGGTCTGGTTTAGAAGATATCCACAGTGGATAGCTGAGGAAAATCTGCATGCATGGAGAGCCATTTTCGAAAGGATATCTTAAGTCCAACTGTGGACATTTCTCGCAAAACGTCCAAATTTTGGAGGTATAGAAAAGGTCATTTTTGAAATTCAAGCTGCTAGATGTCCAAAAATATATATTTTTTGAAAATTGTCTACTTGGACATCCAGAGCTATACCCCATTTTTGACCAAAACAACATCCAAGTTGGAAATGTCCAAATGGTCTACATTTGGACATAGGAAGGGCCAACCTTGTAATGGACCAGTCACACAGACATGCTAGTGGATCACCTTAGAGGGCACTGCTGTGAAATTCACATAAAGGGTGCCAGATGTGCATCTCCTCATATCCTTATAATGTATGGTGAACCGCCCCCTCCCCCCCAAAAAAACCCCCTCCTCCAATACCTACTGTAATAACATGTATACCACCCCAATAGCCTTTACGAAAAACTGGAAGAATTGTGACCGCTTAAATTTCACTTTTTGGTGGAATTAGATATGCTTGTGTTATCGTTACGAGAAAATGATGTCTGAACAAAGAGGTAATATTAAGTGGTTTAATCTGATGTGGGGGTCCATTGACCAATTTTATTGATTCTAATTGAATGTTTTTTCCCTTTACTTTACTTTTGGTTATACTTTTTACATCCAGGGAAGGGGGTGGGTGGGAGGGAGAAGGATAATGTATTTATGAGTTGTTAATACTATTGTATGGGTATCTTGAATATATTGGGGTGGGAGGGGGGTGAAAATTATTCTTATGTATTTCACTGATGGATATAAGTGCTGTTTTTTCAGGCAACTTGTTATGCAATTTTTGTATGCACTAGTTTTAGAATAAACATACATAATTTATAACAAACAAATACATTAAAACAGCTCTTGCTTAATAAACTTCAAAACAAAGCAAAAAACCTGCATTGATATACCTCCCTAAACAAAAACATTTTCAATAGAATCTTGAAACTGTTGACATCACCAAGCCCTCACAATTGCTCGGGTACTGTGGTCTATGCACATAGCATATATTCCTTGTGGTGAATTTCACGAACAGATGGAACCACCTGGGTATTACTGTTCAAGAAACATAATTTCCTCGTTGGTCGATAAATTCAAAGGGAGTGTAACAAAACTGGAGATTTCCTGCCAGCCAATGTTTTAAAAACAAGTAGCAACAATTTATAACAAATACAATACTCAACTGGCAACCAGTGCAGTTCTTTTAACAACAGGAGTGATGTGTTCAAATCTAGAAGTTCCAGTTATTAACATTACCAGAGTTCTGAGCAGCCTGTAAAGATCTCAAATATTTCTTTGGAACACCCATTAGCAAGGAATTACAAAAGTCAAAATGTGGAAAAATCAGACTTTGAATAACCAAATGAAAATTAGAACTGGTTAACACTGACCTGAAAGGGCATAAAAGCGTCAACTTAGAGATTTTTTTTAACAATATAAGAAACATACTCTTTCATCTTCAAAGAAGTATCTAAATATACTCCTAAAGTTTTAAGTGTTCTTAAAGCTGTAGGTGACACCTATATGGCTTTTGGTGGATTTTGGTGAGTTTTTGTGTACTCGCCCACCTCCCCTCCCCTCACCCCAAAAAGAATAAATTAGTATACATCCACCTGTAGAACAGCAGCATCTGGTATGGGAAAGGTTAGTAGAGCATCCCACAGGTGTCTTAAGTAGCCTGGTGGATGAGCTAATGAGCCATAGAAAGGAGATCCCAGGCCCATAAGACACTCTAAACGCTACATTTATGGTGAAAAATGCGAGTCCTCCAAAATCCACCAAAATTCTACTGTATACTGCCATATAAATGCCACCGGCAGTCATAAGGGCTATTGCGGGCAGGAGATAGGTGGATATAATAGGTATTAGGGGACTCGCCATACATTTTAAAGGGGTTGTGGTCAGATGTTTATCTTGCACCCTTTATGTGAAGTTCACAGTAGTGCCCTCTAAGATGCCCCACTGCTCTATTGGGATGTCTGTGTAGCCAGTCTAATACAATGCTGGCTCCTTCCATGTCTAAATAATCTAGATGTGGACCTTTTCAACGTGGATGTTTCTGTGGCCTCCGAATAGTCTGGCCTGGCGGTTGAATCCTCCATCTCTGTCCAAGGGTCTTCCCCTCCGGATCTTAGCCTGGGTGCTCCTGATGATGGATGCCAGCCTCTAAGGCTGGGGTGCTCTTGGAAAGTCCAGGGCTTGTAGCCCCATTCAAGAGGAAATGGTTGGTCAATCGTTTGGAGCTTCGGGCGATTTGGCTGTCCCTCCGGTACTTCAAAGTCTTTTTGAAATGAAGAAAATAAGCATAGACTGAGACCAGCATAGAAATCAAATTGTTTTTTCAGGTTTTCTGAAGAAGCTTTTTGCGAAACATGTCAGAACCTGCCTACAACTGACTATGTGCAACAAAGATATGCTGTGCATTGTTTATTGAAGCAAACTGAAAAAAATATATCAATTTATCTTATTAATGAAAAATGGCTTTTAAGTGCTATGATTGAAAAAGAAGAGATTTGTTATGTTTGAGGCTTGACTCCAGTCTGGTCTCTCGTCAAACCTTTTTTTCTGAGCACTTTTAATGCCTATAAGATTTAGGTTTCAGTAGAACTGGGTTGTTTATAGTATTTGTTATTGATATTTCCATTCCTGGCTCTTTCCATATAAAAAGTTCTTTACCCTATTTGTTTGGAGATTATATACATAAGCATGGATTAATGAGAGAAAGCCAACATGGATTTAGTGAAGGTTAATCTTGCCTCACCAATTTACTGCATTTCTTTGAAGGGGTGAATAAACATGTGGGTAAAGGTGAGCCGGTTGATATCGTGTATTTGGATTTTCAAAAGGCATTTGACAAAGTATCCCATGAAAGACATAGGAAGTCCTTTTATCAAGGCGCAGTAGGGGTTTAATGCACGGAATACTGCATGTTAAACCGCCTGCCGTGCTAGCCGCTAACGCCTCCATTGACAAGGCGTTAGTATTTTGGCTTCCTGTAGGGGTTAGCGCGTGATGAAATGTCCGATGCGCTAACCCCCATCGAGCACCTTGATAAAAGGAGCCCTTAGTCATGGGACAGGAGGTAATGTCCTAGTATGGATTAAGAACTGGTTGAAAGTCAGAAAACAGAGTAGGTTTAAATGGTCAAGATTCTCAATGGAGAAGGGTAAATAATGAGGTTTCCCAGGGGTCTGTGCTGGGACTGCTGCTTTTTAACATATTTATCAGTGCTCTAACTTGTGAGGTAATTAAATTTTTTCATGTCACAAACTTGTTCAAAGTATGCTAAATCACAAAAGGATTGTGAAAAATTGCAAGAGGGCCCTGGGAGGCTAGGTGTCAAAATGGCAGATGATGTTTAATGTGAGTGAGTGCAAATTGATGCATGTGGGAACGAGGAACCTGAACTACAGCTATATGATGCAGGGTTCCATGCTAGAAATAACTGCCCAAGAAGTGGATCTTGGTGTCATCATTGAGGATATGTTGAAACCCTCAACTCAATGTGTGGCAGGAGCTAAGAAAGCAAATAGAATGTTAGGAATTATCAGAAAAGTAATGGAAGATAAACAAGGACATAACATTTTCATCTTTTCACTCTATAGTACGGCCGCACCTCGAATACTGTTGCCGTATCTCAAATAAGATGTAGCGGAATTAGAAAAGGTACAGAAAAGGAGGACAAAAATGAAAAAGGGATTGGACAATTTCCTTATGAGGGAAGCTAAAGTGGCTAGAGCTTTTCAGCTTGGGGTGATATATGTTGGGGTGATATATGATAAGAGGTCTACAAAATACTGAGTGGCGTAGAAGGGGTCGATGTAAATCACTTGTTTACTCTTTCCAAAAATACTAGGACTAGGGGGGCATGCGATAAAGCTGCTAAGTGGTAGATTTAAAAGAGACCGAAGAAAGTATTTCTTCACACAACATGTAATTAAAACTCTAGAATTTGTTGTGATGAAATCAGTTGGTTTAGCAGGGTTTTGGATAATTTCCTAAAAGAGAAGTCCATAGGTCGTCATTGAGAAGGACTGGGGAAATCTACTGCTTATTCCTAGGATAAGCAGCATAAAATCTGTTTTAATACTTGGGATCTAACTAGGTACTTGGGACCTGAATTGGCCACTGTTGGAAGCAGGATGCTGGGCTTGATGGATCTTCGGTTTGTCCCGATATGGCAATTCTTAGGTTATCCTTAGGTTCTAGTCTGGAACTGTAGGTCTATGTGAGCAGTTACTGTTGAGCCAACAAATAGCTTCTCAGTTTAATAAGTGTATCGGAGCTAGGTCTACCAAAGTCTTTCCTGGTACACAGAGAGTATAGGAATGACGCATACATGACACATTCTCGGAAGTGCAGTAGAACACCTATTGTGGGACTTCTCTCTGGGTCTCGCATTTTGTTTTATTTTTTCAATCGTACCTCATTGTGCATGGCTGCGTAGAATCCACTGATGATCTTTGATACATCAAACAGGCAATATCAAATGCTAGTTCTGTAATTAGGCGGAGGGGGTCATTGATGTACATGTTTGCCACCGCTTATCAGCAACAGGCAGTAATGCAACACTCATCTATGCTTATGAATGTATATTACTGGGCCTAGTTATTATTGTAACTATATACCCTTGACCAGGGGTGCCCAAAAGGTCGATCGCAATCGACCAGTAGATCACAAAGGCAACGCAAGTCGATCGCGGAGCCCATCTCGGGCTCCACAATAGACTCTAGTTGCCTTTGCGTTCTCCCTTTCCCTGATGCCACAGCATGCCAGCAGTGACTACAGAAGCGCAGAGCATACCAGCCTTCTCTCATCCCCCCCACGTCAATTTTGACATCGGAGAGGAAGTTCCAGGCCAGCCAATCGCTTCCGGACCAGCCAGGCAGTGATTAGCTGGCCCGGAACTTCCTCTCCGACGTCAGAATTGACGTCGGGGGGGGGGGGGGGGGGTAATGGCTACTGGCCTGTTGCGGCGTCGGGGAAACAGGAAGAACTTGGCAGCAACAGCGGCGGCGGTGGCTTGGGTGCCTGTTTCGAGATGTCGGTGGTGGCTTGGATGTCTATTTCCAGACAACAGCCCTGCTGGTGTCTTGGGGAGAAAGAAAGGGGGGGTATGAAGACAGAATGAAAGAAAGGGGGCAGGGAGAGAGGAAGAAAAAGTTGGGGGAGGGAATGAAGTGTGTTAGGTGGCAGGGGTAGGCAGGGAGAGAAGAAAAAAAAGTTGGACTCGTGGAAGGACAGAGATGTTGGTTGGGGAATGAAATGAGGTCTGGAGGAGACAAAGCATGCAGGAGACAGAAAGAAGGGAAGACATATTGGATGCACAGTCAGAAGAAAGTGCAACCAGACACTCATGAAATCACCAGACAACAAAGGTAGGAAAAATGATTTAATTTTCAATTTAGTGATCAAAATGTGTCCGTTTTGAGAATTTATATCTGCTGTCTATATTTTGCACTATGGCCCCCGCAGTAGCGTGGGATATTCAGCACAGCTACCTGTGCCAAAAACTGCTATCGCTGTTCAGTAAAAAGGGAGGGGGTATATTTGTCTGTTTTTGTATAGTTGTTACTGAGGTGACATTGCATATTTTAAAGTTATCTGCCTTGACCTCTTTGAAAAACCCCCAAATATAAATGATAATTAACATTTTCTCTGCGTACAGTGTGCTTTGTTTTTTTTAAATTGTATTGTTGGTAGATCATTTTGACTTGGTCATTTTAAAAGTAGCTCGCAAGCCAAAAAAGTATGGGCACCCCTGCCCTTGACTATCATGAGCTCGTTGATAAAAGGCTTTCAGTGCAGAGCATTACTGAAAAACAGTTTGCACTTTCTATACATATTCATATTTGTCTATGATTAACCCTTTAGGTGTAGCTTTCTTTTGTTAGCTCTGGTTTCTAAAATAGTAAAAGCTATGTGTTACCTTGGTGTTTTTGGCTTACAGATACAAGCTGACTGCATTCCTAGAATACTCATTTCAAGGATGGCTCCTCTCAGGCATCCATTCACAAAAAGGGAATCCATCCAATATATAGACTACTCCCCTGGGTGGGGCTTCACAAAGACTTCGTTGCGCATCCATTATGTTGCAACAAAATGGCAGATATTGCTGGTGTGTGCAGTGAGCTAGTGAAGAAACCAGAGTTAAAGGAATGAGAAATAAGTCATGTTAATCCAGTCCAACATCATTTCCACAACTTGTTTGTAAACTTCTATTTTTGCATGGTTTTTATGAGCTAATGGACAAACCCTGATTCTGCGTCTTTCTGTAGTTCTGATGGCTGAAGTGCAACCATCAGTTTCTTTGTTAGAAAAGATGAACAGTACAAATTCATATGTATAATAATTTGTTTATGGGCCATTTAAGACTTGAGAGCAGAACAATAAACCAATATATTGGTTTAGGCCTTTGGATATTGGATTAATCATTTTTAAAATTAAATGTTGAGTCTTACAAGTTTTGTGCTAGAAAGTTTAAGACAGAGGTCATTTTGCACATGTTAGTCATCTCTGCTTCTCCTGCCTGGGGCTCTCCTTGTCACAGAAACCAGCTAGTGTTGACTGCTTGTGTTATAACAATGCAGCCTGTGTATCTGCTATACATTGGCAGTGAGTAGAAAATCTACTGGAATTGTTCAAATACCCCCACTGTTTTGAATAGCCCGGGGCAGGGGGAGAGAACATCCTGTATAAATGGGCATGGAGGTTGTTTCTTCTGATGGAATCAACTTATAAAGCAGGCACTTTTGTGGTTTGTGTTGATGTTCAAGTGCATCAGAGGTATCAGTTCAATCATTAACTAGGTTGCAAACGTGGACATTTTAATTCAATATTGATCATTTGGAGCATTGACGTTAGGCAGAGGCATAAAATGATGCTATGAGCTTCCCCGTGGACACAATGTAGAAAAAATATCTTGATCTGTCCATATACTATAGGGCAGTGGCCTCAAACTCATGGCCCGGGGGCCATATGCGGCCCGCCAGGTACTATTTTGAGGCCCTCGGTATGTTTATGATAATCACAAAAGTTAAATAAAGCAGTTTCTTGATCATATGTCTCTTTAGCTATAAATGACAATATTATTATTAAGACTTAGCCAAAAGGAAAGATTTATAAACTATATAGAGTTTTACCTCATGCTAAATTGTCATTTCTTTAATAAGACTAACTATTTTTTTCTGAGGCCCTCAAAGTACCTACAATTCCAAAATATGACCCTGCAAAGGGTTTGAGTTTGAGACCACTGCTATAGGGGTAATTCTAAAACTTGGGCACCTACCCCAACATGCATCAGAGATGCCAACATAGGTGATTACATGTGTAAATGCACTAAAGCTATTTTGAATGGTCAAACCCAAGTGGTATAGTGCACTGTTCTTCAACCACCGTTCCATGGACTGGTACCAGTCCGCAGGAAACTTCTGCCAGTCCGCACAGGGCCAGCAAAATTAAGGTGACTGTTTTCAGACCTCCTGTCCCGTTGTCCCCACACACAGCTTCGGGACAACGGGACAGGTGATCATTTCCTGTCCCTACCTTATCGCGCAAAAAAAAAAAAAAAGCCTCCCTCCTTCCTTTCCCCCGGTCCCCTGCCCAGCCAATCGCTGCCTGGCTAGCCCAGAATGTCCTCTCCGACGTCAGAATTGACATCGGAAAGAAGACTTCCTGTCAGCTTTAGCAGCAGCAGCAGGGCAGTAAGAGCAGGGGAAAGGAAGGAGGGAGGTTTGTTTTTTTTTTTTGCCCGGGAGGGAGGGAGAGAGGTAGACAGGCAGGCTAGCCTTGGCCAGGGAGAGAGGTAGACAGGCAGGCAGGCTGGCTTCGGGGGTGGGGGTGGGACAAAGTGTGGAAGGCAATGAGAGGGACATAGGAAAGAGGCACTGGGGGCACTAAAGACATGGGAAGGATGCACTGGGGGCACTAAAGACAGGAAGGGGCACTAAGGACATGGGAAGGAGGCACTGGGAGCACTAAGGACATGGGAAGGAGGCACTGGGGACACTAAAGACAGGAAGGGGCACTAAGGACATGGGAAGGAAGCATTGGGGGCACTAAGGACATGGGAAGGAGGCACTGGGGACATGGGAAGGAGGCACCGGGGACACTAAGGACATAGGAAGGAAGGAGGGAGGGAATAGAATGGGACAACTGTTGGGCCTGAGTGCAGAATGAAAGAAAGGATACACAGACAGAAGGAAACGCAACCAGAGACTCATGAAATCACCAGACAGCAAAGGTAGGAAAAATGATTTTATTTTCAATTTATTGATCAAAACGTGTCAGTTTTGAGAATTTATATCTGCTGTCTATATTTTGCACTATATTTGTCTATTTCTGTATAGTTACTGAGGTGACCGAGTTTGCAGAGATGGGGGGGCGGAAACGGGGTTTTTAAATTTTAGTCCTAGTAGTTTGACGGTCCACAATATAATTCTTTCATTTCTGCTGGTCCACGGGTGTAAAATGGTTGAAAAACACTGGTATAGTGTGTACCTCCAAGAGGTATATATGTGGCAATTATGGGAGTGTCTCCATTTTATATGCGTAACTTCTAGAATGCTGTAAGTGGCACATTTTGCATGATGCACATAAACATGTCTATTTACACTTGCCATTACCTGGCATAAAGTGTTGTGGTTAAATTTAGGTGCATAAGTTTGAGTTTATGCTAGTATTCTCTAACAGCATCTTGGTAAACCGATGTCATTTATAGAATTGGGTTCGGCACGCAGCATTGGCATGCCTAACTGAAGGCACCAAGTCTAGAATTGTCCCTTTGGTATTCATATTACACTTCCCCTTCCCCATTCGCGGTTTCTGCACTCGCGATTTCACATAATCGTGTTTTTTTGTGGGGGAGGGGGAAAAAAACAAACCCATATTTTTGCCTTCCCCCCGGCATCCCGGCCTTACCTGGTGGTCTAGCGGGCTTTCGGGGCAGGAGCGATCTTCTACGCTCCTGCCTCATATAGATCGCCAATAAGAAATGGCTGCCATGAGCTCCCGCCGTAGTCTTGAGAGACTACGGGAACTCATGCCAGCCATTTCTTATTGGTGATCTACATGAGGCAGGAGCGTAGAAGATCGCTCCTGCCTCGGAAGGCAGGAGGGAGGCAGGGGTGGGTCAGAGCCATATATTTGCGGTATTTCCCTATTCGCAGTCCGGCTCTGCCCCTATCCCCCGTGAATAACGAGGGAGATGTGTATACTGGGAGTATGTACATTACTAGCTATGGGTTCAAGTTAAGATTGTATCTGGTCTCTTTTTTTATTTTTTTCTTTAATTTTCCAGGCCAAAGGTCGGTGAATCGCCCTTCGTTACAGCTGATATCAAGAACGATTCCAAATTAGAAAGGAAAAAAACAGGACTCGCACAGGTGAAGCACGTGTATAAACCTGGATATAATAAGAATATGATTCATATAATAAATGAAAAACTATACAGAAATGCCTATGTGTGTTAAATATTGAATGGTATTTATAAAGCAATAAATTTTAATTTGGACAGGGATATTGCTATTTTACTTTTTATGGTTAGAAAAGCAGCAAATTAAAATATTTATTCATTAGCTTAGAAAAATAATATGCCAGATATGGTGAAGCCTATTTAAGAGAAATTATTCTCTATTCGGCTACATTCAGAGAAAGCATTTCTTTCGTTGTCTTCTTAGACTCGGCTTTCAGAAACACATTCTGCAGGGCTAGAGATCTAGAATGCACTCCCCTTAATGCATTAGGAAGAAAGTAACTGCTTGTTGTTTTGTACATGTTATGACTTTTTCTTTGCTGAGACCTTTGGATCTAGGAATTAAGCATATGATTAGCTATTAGCACTCTCCAGTTTTACTGCATTCCACAGTTTTGAAATTTAAGCCTCTAGAGATTTGTATGTTGTTAATGTTTGTTTATATCTTCGGTTATATGTTATAAGGGCAATTCTATCATTTAGGTTTCTGCATTTCTGCACCAGTTGCACATGTAAATATCTGGAATATTTACACAGGGGGTATGTGTGCACTTTCCCATGTAAATGTTATTCTACAAATACCCATTTAGGGTATATTTGCACGACAGAACAGGGGTGGGATATATCCATAGCTCCCACTAGGCATGTTTCTGCCATTTTTAGGCACCCACACTTATGCCACCTCTGTTGCTAGTATAACAGTGGGTGCCTAAATGTTAGGCATGCCATTATTACACTAGTACAGTAGACTCTCAGTTAACCGGCACCCATGGGGATTGGTAGATACCGGATAAATGCCATTTCTGGTTGCTTGAGAGTTGCTATTAAAACTAGGCCTAACTAATACTATACCCCATACTATGCCATACCTCAAACTGTTCCAGACATGTGGTAGGCAAAGCGTACTCAGGTGTGGTGTACCAAGTTTACACTTTCTGCCAGAAATTGATTTTATTTTCATTTTTATTTAAAGTATTACAGTATTTTTTTTTTCTGGTTGCTTGAGTTCCAGTTAACAAGAGAGTCTACTGTATTCTATCATAAAAATGGAGTAACCAGGATAGAGTAGGTTTGTACTGCACAGCCTTGGGGTGCCTAAATGAAGGAGCATAGTAGAATTTTCCCCTATGTTCTATACTATAATTTAAGAATAAGAATTCGTAGTTCAATGAAACAAATTTAGTTCCAAATAAATGAAGCAACAACTGGATAAAATGACTTTGTGTACAAACTAAAAGCTATTAGCAATTTGGGCCTGAGTACATTTGTTTAACATCCGTGCATGACATGATGCTGGGCTACATGATGGCTAAACTTCCTCCATACATGCCAAACTGGTCCCTTTGCTCCCAGGAATGAAATATGCCTCAAAACGCCCCCGGTTGTACCCTTCGACTACAAACTGCCAAACGACGGTCCTACTCCCACTTCATATCAGGCCACTGGAATCGACTGGCCCCGCAGATGAGATCCCTTGAAGTACTCCTCAACTTTAGAAAAGCAATAAATCCATATCTCTTTACCTAACTCCCCTGCCCTTGACTGATGGACTACAAAGAAATGTACTGTCAAACCTCGGTTTGCGAGTAACGCGGTTTGCGAGTGTTTTGCAAGACGAGCAAAACATTCCCGCAAATCATGCCTCGTAAACCGAGCATTGATTCGATTTGCGAGCCCCCCCCCCCTTGCGATCCAGCATCCCCCGCCTAAACACAATCTCTTACCCTGATCTGGCATCAGCACCAATGCACAGGACATACTGGTGCATGAAGATCCTGCCTCTTGCCTGGGCTGGGCCTTGTGTTTGGGTGGGTGGGGGATGCTGGATCACAGGGGGGGAGGGGGGGCGATGCCAGTTCTCGGTGGGGTGGAGCAGCACCGTTGGTCTTGTGGTGGGGGAGGGAACGAATCAAGCGAGTTTCTCTTTCTATGGGGAAACTCGCTTTGATATACGAGCAATTTGGTTTACGAGCATGCTTCGAGAACGAATTATGCTCATAAACCAAGGTTCCACTGTATATTGGTACCAGAACCAGTATGTGTCACATAAAGAAAACTTGTATTGTAAAATCTTGCACTGTAACTATGGCACATCTAGTCTGTAAACTGTCTGTGTGTCAAATTAGGATAAAACATGTAAGGAGAACTATGGCAAATTGTAACCGGTAAACTGTATATTAATATTAGACCCCCTAGTATGTGTAAAGTTAGAGAAAATAACTAGTATCGTAAACTTCTACTGAAATTATGTATACTAACCTGTAACCCATTCTGAGCTCTTTGGAGATAACGTGTTAGAAAACTAATTTAATTAATTTAATTTAGCATGTGAAAGCAGCATTATTATATGCTAAAGAGCTCATTACATAAAATGGGTTTTGCAGCAGAAATATACAATAATGTCATTATCACACAGTGAAAACCACAATAATCAAACTAATAGCCCATAAAGTTGACTATGCTTAAGTGAAAGGCCTCTGGACCAGACCGCCACGTGCGCTTAATCGGAGTACCACTTTTTGGTCAAGAAAAATCACAGTACGCTGTAGTCCAAATGCAAAAATACCAAATACAATTTAACACGGTTCAGTTATAGAAACAGCACTGTTCGTCTAATGCAATACACTGTAAACCTTTTTTTAAACCAACATTCTATTGAAATAATCAGTCATTGTTTTCTGCATGCAGATTGCACGATTCAAGCTGTGTATCTTGACTACTGATGCTGTAAAACTGTCCGTAGTCGTGACATCCATTTATCTCCAGATAACACAGTGGACTTCAGTGCATCCTAGAAGGAAACAGTCTCTGCAGGTGTGTCATTAGTTGTGATGACCCCAGCAGTATCTCCATCCTCATCAGACTCTTAGTTGTCTGCAGTGTCCTTTGACTGTACCTACTTTCAGATGATGTGGGCACATCGTCAACGGCGATATACAGCTCAACCTCTTGTGGCAAGAGTTTAGCTGGGAGTTCAATGGACGAAGTGTCGGTTTCAGTTGTCTCATCAGATGTGTGAAAAAAGCTCGCCCGTCGATAGCAATTTGAAATCGTTGATGATGAGACTCGACTCCACACCTCCCATACCATGTGAAGAGAGCCATTTTTCTCGCGAGCTCAGCAGTTCAGGGGCTGGATTCCATGCTTGCATCAATCACTTCCATCACATATCTTAGAACGAGCGACGTTTGAAGTTTGCAATTATCCCTTGGTCCATCGGTTGGATCAAGAGGTCGTGTTTGGCAGAAGAAACACGAGTTTGATGTTGGTATGTCATTGCCGTGCACTACACAGTTATCACACAGCATTACAATGTGCCTTCTCATCAGATTGTCAAGCTTCTACAACCATTCAATCCACAGTGTCGCCGTCATCCATGCGTTTTTGTTGCTTTCATATTCAACAGGCAGGTGTTTAATGTTTTTGAAGCACCGAGGATTTCAATTCTTCTCAATCACCAGTGGCTCGAACTTTTCACTACTGCCCATATTGCAACTGAGCAGCAATGTCAATTGTTCCTTTGGTACCTTGAAGCCAACAGTTTCGCTGCATTTGAAAGCCAATGTTCCATCAGGGATGGCATGCCAGTACTGGCCCATCTCATCAGCGTTGAAAACGTCGTATGGTTCATATTCGCCAATGACTGATGGCAACAATTCCATGACCCATCTTTCTGCATCAGACTCATCTACATCTTGTTTTTCACCATGCTGCTTCTTAAATTTTATGCCGTTACGAACTTTCCACCTCTCTAACAATCCATTTGTTGCTTTGAAGTCTTCTACGCTCAGTTCTTCGGATAGCTGTGCTGCTTTCTCATATCAGCAGAGGTCCACTGATTGTCAGTTGTCGACTTTTAGCTTCAGCAAACCATCGCAGCAACGCCGGTTCAACGTCTCCAGCCTTCCCAATTTTTTTTTTCCATTTTCTGGTAGGATTGCTGTTTTGCCAGTCTTTTAATATGGCTTGCTTTTTTTTGTAAATCCTGAGAAATCTGGCTAGGATGAACGCTGTAATGTTTAGCAATAGAGACCTGACTCTCCCATTGGTCAAGGCTCTTTAAGACATCGACACATTCAGCCAAAGACAATGACTTTTGTCCAGCATGGTGAACACGTTCAGCCAAAGACAATGACTTTTGTCCACGCAACACCATGGTGCAGTTCCGAAAGTTCAAACACCTGGCCAGGCCTAGACTTCTGTTCTGAAACACGTGGCTCATCCACACGAGAACGTGATTGCTTTTAATTGGAGTGAACGTAACATAAACGAATAGAGGTCGGACCTATAACATCAGTGTGCATAAGCAGATTGTGTGCTTATCAGAATTGCAATTATCTGGAATTTACATCCATTGACTTTAATGTAAAAAAACCAAAAACCCTGGGACCATGGTGGTAGGCTGTGGATAATCGAAGCGTGCGCTTAACCGACATGCACTTAGATGGAGTCGACTATACATAATATTTTTTGTGGGACCATCAGAGGGTGGTAACCGTCCGAGGGTGGTAACCGTCCAAACTTGTTTGTCACTGCACACAATTCATCATCATTTTTTTAGATGATGGGTGGAAGACTAGGAGGCTGAGAAAGGAGGACACAAGGGACAGTGAGAGACGAGGAACTGAATAGAGAATGAGAGAGAAACTTAACTGATAATAATCCTGCTCGTTTTATTTTTGCAATAGTAGGTATATTGATGCTATGGGCCTAGTGTAATCCTTAGAATGCTGTTTTTTTTTACAGGTTGTGCAGCTTGCTGTTAAAGTAGGCTCGACATATATAGAACCTGCATGTCTTTTTGCAGGGCTTTATGTTTAAGAGTTTACTGTTCCTGAGTTGAGAACACATTTTTTAATATGGTTGTAAAGGGCAATGTTCTAGCACCATAGCTGGGAGGTGCACGTTCTATGTTGAGATTTTCTCTAATCCTCCGTAGAATTCAGAGTTTACTCCTTTTATACAAAAATTAGATCAGTGTCAGCAGCCCTCTAAACTGGCTGCTTCACAGCCTTCTCCCACTATACAATATGAATGTGGTTTACAAAAATACAAACTTGATTTTAATGTGACACCATTGTCAAGGCTCCACTTACTAGTTGTTTCCAGCACACATGTCTCATAAGCACTGAAAATTCATTTTCAGTATATCCATCAGTTTAAGCTGGGGTAGGAAGGGAGAACCAATAGATAAGATGAAGAAAAGTATTCTAAAGTCTTGTTTTAAGTTAAATGGATTTTTTTTCAGTAAGTATAGTGCAGATATACAATATACGTTCACATTTGGTGAGGCATTGGGGGAGTTTGAAGGCAGAGTTACATTTTTGGTCTGGTTAAAAAAGACAGAAAAGAATGCTTAATAAAATGAGATGTTAAAAAGCTATGCAGGTTTAAAACTATTGCAAATTTTCAGATTTTTAAGCTATTATGTGAATAAGCAATAGTAAAGGGGGAACATTTTAAAAATATTTCTGTCCATTTTTTTTTTCCTTTTTTAGTTTTCCAAGCCAAATACTCATTATCATAAGCTGTTTAAGGAAGTCCCAAGTGATGAGCCTCTGAAACAGAGTAAGTACAGTAAAGGGTGTTATCTGTCAGATGACAGCTAAAACACATGGTAACTCTTTGAATGAAAGAGAAACCGTAGTTGAAAACCTGTAATTTTAAAAAGCAGTGCTCCAAGTTAATCTCATTTAGTAAAGAGAAACTAGCTCAATGTGGAGACATTTGCAGTACGTAATGGGTATCCAAGGTTCCAATGTATTTGGTTTTGGGTTTTTTTGTGTTTTACTTTTTTAATGCCTTAGGCCCTCTTATGCTAAGCTACAGTAGATGTTTTTACTACAACCTGGAGCACTAAATGCTTCGATACTGCTCCAGTGCTCATAGAAATTCTATAAGCATCTGAGCAGTGTAGAAGCTTATAGTGCCCCAGGCAGCGGTAGAAACCTCTACTGCAGCTTAGTAAAAGAAGGGGGGAAGGGAAATCTCCAGGTACTGATGGAAGACTTGTTGCAATAAAAAAAACAAACAAACTGAAAAGTAACTTTAGTATCCTCATTTGCCACACAACTAAAGCAATAACCTTTTTCACTATCTCTAGGTTTTACTTGTGCCCTGCAGAAGGAAATCTTGTATCAAGGAAAGCTGTATGTGTCAGAAAATTGGATTGGTTTTTATTCTAAAGTCTTTGGCAAGGACACAAAGGCAAGTTCGGAAATTTGCAGAATGATGCACATGTACTGTCTCAGACTTTCTAACCTATGATTGCAGCTGAATTACAGACTAAAAAAAACTGAAATTAAGAGTGATGGTGATAACAAAGACTGTGAATTGTGGTCATGGCTAGCGGAATATCTTTTCTGTTTTGGGGCAGCCAAATCAATTTCTATTCACACACCCCTACAAACTCCCTAGTTACTGATGAGCTGTAGGATAAAAAGTTGGTCTTGCCATGACCTTAGCAGTACCACTTGCCTTTGCTTCAAAACCATAACAGGATCATCCCCAATCTATCTGTCTCAACATTTCGAATTTCCAGACACAACCTGTACACGTAGTGCTTACTTGTTTGCCTTTCCATCCTTGAAGGGCTGTATCTACAAGAGATTCCTTGATCGAACACTATCATTCCAAGCAGGCAAATGGAACAAATGTTTAACCAACTTTATTTCAAACGCACTTTCTTATCAAACTTTCAGGAAGTCAATCAAACTTTGGCAAATCTCTCTGCCTTGATGTATTCTTAAAACAATCCCAGATAAACTTGATTAATCTTAACATGCTAATGTATTTTCAAAAGTTTTTTGTATTATCGCTGTCTGTATACAGTCTCTTCCTTTGTTAACCGCTCTGAACTATTTGTGGTATTACGGAATATAAAAATAAAGTTGTTATTATTCTACTGCCTGTGATCATGGGACAATGCAACTTGCTCCTGGGCAGTTCAGCTTCAATAAGAAAACTTTTAAGAGAGTAATAACCAAAGTTAGACTGTTGCTTTCACCCTAAAATGTAACTGTTGGTTATAGTTGCAAGACAGCAGCATCATGGGCTGCATACGAAGGGGTTTCATCAGTCGTAAGGCGGAAGTCATTATGCCATTGTATAGATCCATGGTGAGGCCCCACCTGGAATACTGTGTGCAATTCTGGAGGCCGCATTATCGCAAAGATGTGCTGAGACTGGAGTCGGTGCAAAGAATGGCCACCCGGATGGTCTCGGGACTCAAGGATCTACCATACGAAAAACGGCTTGACAAATTACAGCTTTACTCGCTCGAGGAGCGCAGAGAGAGGGGGGACATGATCGAGACGTTCAAGTATCTTATGGGCTGCATCGAGGCGGAGGAAGATATCTTCTTTTTCAAGGGTCCCACGACAACAAGAGGGCATCCGTTGAAAATCAGGGGCGGGAAACTACGAGGTGACACCAGGAAATTATTTTTCACTGAAAGAGTGGTTGATCGCTGGAATAGTCTTCCACTGCAGGTGATGGAGGCCAGCAGCGTGCCTGATTTTAAGGCCAAATGGGATCGGCACATGGGATCTATTCACAGGGCAAAGGTAGGGGAGGGACATTAAGGTGGGCAGACTAGATGGGCCGTGGGCCCTTATCTGCCGTCTATTTCTATGTTTCTATCTTTCTGCCTACTGCAGCAACTCTCCATATTCTGACTCTTGTGTCTGTGTAAGTAGCATGAGCAAGCCTTCACTTCTATATAAACTTGTTAATTATATTGCACATTTTGTTAATTGCTTTCATACATGAGTATTCAATAAGATCTAGAAACCTGCACATCTCTGGGTCCAGTTCTCGGAACCTAACACTGACATTAGGGTACACAATATGTTCAAAAGGGCTTTAGCGCAGGAGACGATGTGGACAGCCAACACTACCGCAAACAGCATGCAAATGTTGTTGAACCAATGGTAATTAGATCATTACCTATTCCCTCCCATTGCTGAGACAAAACAAAGCCACCCTTACCACTGAAAACTTAATTCCAGTTTGGTAATGGTGTTAGGGTGTCTTGAAGAGAGATAAAGATCCTGGGACTGGTCTTGGTTCTACGAGTAGTAGAATGGGTTGTTAGGTGGTAGAGGTGCTATTCAGACAGGCATCATTGGTGAGCGCTTAGACTGGGGTGATCGATGCAGGATCATGGGAGAGAGAGAAGCTCCCACAAGTACAGAATGAGAGTAGAAACCTTTTCATAAATCTTGTCTTTTGTGCTTTACAGTTAAGAGCCCTCAATATAATGACGGGCTTCCTGAGAGGAGGAGAGAGTGGATGCTGTAGATGAGCAGACGGGATGGGCCATTTGGCCTTTATCTGCTGTCATGTTTTCTATTTGCACAAGAGCTGTGTTTACTGCACAGTTCTGTGTGCATGCACTAGGCACATTACCTAAGAACATAAGTATAGCCTTACTGGGTAAGACCAATGATCCATCAAGCCCAGTAACCCGTTATCATGGTGGCCAATCCAGATCCCTAGTACCTGGCCAAAACCCAAGGAGTAGCAACATTCCATGCTACCAATCCAGGGCAAGCAGTGGCTTCTCCCTTGTCTTTCTCAATAACAGACTATGGACTTTTCCTCCAGGAAATTGTCCAAACTTTTCTTGAAAACAGCTATGCTATCCGCTCTTACCACAACCTCTGGGAGTGCATTCCAGAGCTTAACTATTCCCTGAGTGAAAAAAAATATTTCCTCCTATTGGTTTTAAAAGTATTTCCCTGTAACTTCATAGAGTGTCCTCTAGTCTTTGTAATTTTTGATAGTGTGAAAAATCGATCCACTTGTACCTGTTCTACACCACTCAGGATTTTGTAGACTTCAATCATATTTCCCCTCAGCCGTTTTTTCCAAGCTGAAGAGCCCTAACCTTTTTAGTCTTTCCTCATATGAGAGGAGTTCCAACCCCTTTATCATCTTGGTCGCTCTTCTATGAACCTTTTCTAGTGCCGCCATATCTTTCTTAAGATAAGGAGAAAAGAACTGAACACAATACTCCAGATGAAGTCGCACCATGGAGCAATACAGGACATTATAACATTCTTAGTCTTGTTAACCATCCTTTTTTTAATATTTCCTAGCATCTTGCTTGCTTTCTTGGCCGCCGCTACTCATTGGGTGGAAGGTTTCATCGTACTGTCCACGATGACACCCAGATCTTTATCTTGGGTGCTAATCCCCAAGGTGGACCCTAGCATCCGGTAACTGTGATTTGGGTTATTCTTCCCAATGTGCATCACTTTGCATATGTCCACATTAAATTTTATCTGCCACTTGGACGCCCAGTCTTCCAATTTCCTAAGGTCTGCCTGCAATTTTTCACAATCCGCATGAGTTTTAACAACTTTAAACAGTTTAGTGTCATCTGCAAATTTAATCACTCCAATTTCCAGATCATTTATAAATAAGTTAAATAGCACCAGTCCCAGTACAGATCCCTGCGGCACTCCACTGTTTACTCTCCTCCATTGAGAAAAATGACCATTTAACCCTACCCTCTGTTTTCTATCCAATAACCAATTCCTAATCCACAACTGAACTTTGCAACGTATCCCATGACACTCTAATTTTTTCAGGAGCCTCTTATGAGGAACTTTGTCAAAAGCCTTCTGAAAATCTAGATATGCTACATCAACCGGCTCACTTTTATCCACATTTATTCATACCTTCAAAGAAGTCAAGCAAATTGGTGAGGCAAGATCTCCCACGGCTGAACCCATGCTGATTCTGTCTAATGTATTCCACAATTTTATTTTTTATAATTGTTTCTACCATTTTGCCCAGCAAAGAAGTCAGGCTTACTGGTCTGTAATTTCCTGGATCTCCCATGGATCCTTTTTAAAAAATCAGTGTAATATTGTCCACCTTCCAATCTTCAGGTACTACAGATCATTTTAGCGACAGGTTACAGATCACTAACATCAGGTCAGCAGTTTCATGTTTGAGTTCCTTTAGTACCCTGGAATGTATACCATCCGGTCCAGGTGATTTATCACTTAACTTGTTGATTTGGCCTAGTACATCTTCCAGATTCACCGAGATTTCTTTTAGTTCCTCCGCATCATCACCCTTGAAAACCATTTCCGGTTCAGGTAGATCTCTTACATCTTCTTCCTTAAAGACCGAAGCAAAGAAATCATTCAGTCTCTCCGCTTTGGCCTTATCCTCTCTGAGCACCCCTTTTGCTCCTTGATCATCCAACGGTTCCACATTCTTCCCCCTTAACTTCCCAATGCTCAGTGCTACAAATGTGCATATAATTTGCATACTCTTAGTGTTTGAGCATTGGGAAGGTTTTTCCCTGTGCAATTCCCACTGGAATTTTGAGAAACGGCTCCTCTGAATTCTGATACTTCCCAGAAAGTTACTTAGAAGCAGTGGCAATTTCTGGGTGGCCCACTGGTGGAATGGGTGGGCCCATGCATTTCTTCCTCTGCCTCCATACCCTCTCTACCTCCTGCTCCCCAAGCCCCATCAGCTGAAGACATCCTTCATTGGAACCCATTGGCCATCTTAGCTGTTGGCAGTTAGTGGCCAAACTCTCAGCTGTTGATGCCCACCCCTCTCTCCCCACCCCCGCACATGCTAAGTTCTCACATTGAGCATGCAGGGGTGTTGCTTGCACTAGCAGATGGGTACATAACTGCCAACCACCACATGTTCAGATAGCCTGTGGGTTCTGGCAAGGCCTTCAGCTGACAGGGTTTGTGAATCCTCACCAGCTACTTAGAACATTGTATGCTGCTAAATGGGCTCTTGCCCATCCATGGCATTGCCACTACCTTGAACAAGGGAGAAAAGAAGGGAAGAGACTGGATTAGGGAGCAAGGTAACTATTGCTGTGTGCTATCTGTTCCAACTTCAGCCTTGCCACCTCCAAACCTATTCTCTGCACATTTTAGAGAAGGGAAGGGTTGTGGCAAGAATCAGAAGGCTGCTGAGTGGAGAGTAACTGAGCACAAGTCTTATATGCTCATGCTGATGCCTACTGAAAGAAATAGGAAGAGAGATGTATGAGAGGGGGGAAATTCTCTCCTCCCTACCCAGTCTATACTGAATCAGTCACTACAATTCCAGAAGCTCCCAGGTAAGATTTCCACTAAGAAAATTTTAAAATAAAAAAGAGTAAGGAGGCTTTCTGTACTTGTACAAACACATGCCGGGTTTATACACATGCAAAAGTAAACAAGTGTAGTGTAAAAATAACCTAAACTTCTATATCGTAATATAGTCCATTAATGTAACCCATTCTATACAACAAATTCTAGATTCTTCTCAGTGGATCTGAGCAAAAAATGGCTGCCTTCTAAAACCGCAAACTGAAAATTAGTAGTTTAGGATGCTGACAAATAGGTACTTTGTATTTAATTGCTTATCAGGAAGAACTGGCTTTCTGATCTTCAGTCAACTAATTAAAAAAATCCTGACATTTCAGATTGCTATTCCTGTCTCATCAGTGACATTAATAAAGAAAACAAAAACTGCACTACTTGTACCAAATGCTCTGGTGATAACAACAAACACTGAGAGGGTAAGTATACACACAATTTGTGGCAGCATCTACTCAGTAGTTTGAAAGTAATTAAGTTAAAATGTGTAAAGCCCTGTATTGCATAGGGGGTTCTATGTGGAAAATGAAACATTGAGATCAGGACATTTGTTTCTCTGAGTATTTTACAAAAGGTTTTGTGAAACACAGAGCCTTTTGTAAAATACATGTTTGACACATACAGTGGGAGCAGTGATTTTATAAAGTATACATAGAATGGCATCAATTGGAAGCTTTCATGTATAAGTTCTGGCAATGATATATACAGTGATCCCATTTCAAAAATGTGTGTCAATAAAACACTGAAGTTGAAAAAGGAATTTCCCCTCATTTTGATGGCAAAATTAAATGGGGGGGATTAAAGATATACCCCTTCAACGCCTCCTCCACTGAAATAAACACTTTTGTGAAGTATATGCATGACTCAAGGACATTTCCAAATCTGATGGGGATGATATTGTGAACATATGTGCATT
The DNA here is from genome assembly GCF_902459505.1 of Geotrypetes seraphini. Taxonomy (NCBI): domain Eukaryota; kingdom Metazoa; phylum Chordata; class Amphibia; order Gymnophiona; family Dermophiidae; genus Geotrypetes; species Geotrypetes seraphini. Next base: position 522,146,247 of record NC_047084.1, on the reverse strand, counting down.
CCCATTATAAAATAGGAAATGCATTATATGTGTGGTCTGCCCAAACCACATCCTCTTGAAATCTTCATCCCAGCTTTTTGCACATGTAAATAATGGTAGAATGATCAAATAAGCTTATAAATCATGACCTTGCCTGTGCGCCACCTAAAATCTTACCCTGAATGTACCTATCCTCAAGTAGCAGTGTACCTAATTGCACTGTGGGTACTTTTTAAGCAAGAGACAATGTTATAAAAATCATTTTATATGTGGAGAGCTCATAAAATTACCTCAGAGCAGGTACGTTAAATAGATTGTGAGCCCACCGGGACAGATAGGGAAAAATGCTTGAGTACCTGATTGTAAAAACCGCTTAGATAACCTTGATATATAAAATCCTAATAAACTTGAAACCCATCCTTGGGGCACACTCAGCTACAGTGACGTAGTGAGAGGGTCAGACCACCTGGGGTGCCCCTCTTGGAGGAGGTGCCGGCACCTTTCCCCTCCCCCCCCACCCCCAGGTATCTCTTTAAAATCTTCACCAACGAGAGCAACAACTCTAGACTGCTGCTCGCACCAGCCTGGCTCCCTCTGAAACACTTCCGGGTCGCAGGCCCAGAAAGTGACATTGGAGGGAAATCCAGTGCCAGTGTGAGCAGCTAGCTAGAGAAGCTGCTTGCCCTGGCGAAGATTTAAAGAGGCACAGGGGTAGGAAGGGAGGGCTCGAGTATGCAGGGGGGGGGCAGAGAGGAGGGCACAAGGGAGTGCCACCCACCCTCGCTACGCTACTGCTAAGATAGCCCAGTTTTCAGGATATGCAAATTTATCCTGTGCTTGCTTATTGTGGATATCCTAAAAAAAATGACTGACTGGGTTTCCCCAAGAACTGAGTTAAGAACCACTGCCTAAGATTGCACACACCTTAATGCTAACTTAAGAGCAGGTATAAATATGTGTGGGCATTTGGACATTCTGAAGTTGGTTTGTGGCATCCATGTTTTCTTTATAAAATAGTAACTCTCAATACGGCTATGTCTAAAAAGAATAGTGAAGCTGAATATCAAGTATGTTTCTAGTAGGCTTCACATTTATATGGACATTCTTCTCTTCATACTGTATTTAACAAACACTTCTTCATATAAATTCAACAAAGACCTTAGTGGCTACCCTCAAAACTCTATTTACTTCAATTTTGAGATAAATGTAACTTGCCTCCTCGTCAGTCTCCGTCACCAGTTTCAAATCAGCTTTTTAAACTTTTTAAACATGCTATCATAGTAAATTGTAACTTGTAACTCCATCTTTAAACTGTATTTGGGGCTCCGACATGAATCCACATTTCACATCACGCTGTGTCAAGGAGCTTCCCCCGATGTATGAGAACGTCTCCACCAAAATTCTAAATCTTTTAAGAAGCTTCTTGATACAGCGTGATATGATATGTGGATTCATGTCGGAGCCCGAAATACAGTTTAAAGATGAGTACTAGTTACAATGTACTACGGTTATGTTGAAGGTGATTTGGACTGGGCAGCTGGAGAAAGAACATTCAATATGCTTACCATTTTTCCCCACCAGTTTTTATTCCTTTCTCTGAAGCAAGACTATCGAGTACAGAAGTAAGAACTAAATCAAAATTTATGGAAGCTTTTTTGTTAATGTCCTATTGGTATAGCAGCTTACTTGTGAGGACAGCTGGTGCCTGACAGATCAAATTCAGTGTTAAGAGAACAGACAATTGCTGCTTTTGCAGACAAAGATTATTTGAAATTGCCAAGTGGTGGGATAGTTGAATTGGGTGTTCAGTGAATGAAAACAGCTTCTATAGACAGTATGCTTATAGCAGGGAGTAAGAGACCTGTTGAACAAGTGTGTTTAATTTTTTGACATTCCATTTTTTTCAATGTATTAAACTGGCTGGGGGGATGGAGGGGTTGGTTGCGTGAGGGGCTCCCTTCAAGACATGTGTATTCTAATGTACACTGAACTAGATCCATTCTGGTTGTTAACTAAAGATGGAAATAACCGCATGTTAACTTAAAGACCAAATTATGTGCGAAACTTGACTCTGTAAATCTAACATTATTGTACAAATGTAAATTCATAATTTGTCTATGCTTTATGTATATCAACCTTTTTTTTTAAACTTTATTTAGTTTTTAATGCCAACAAAAAGTGCAATACAATTTACATACAAATAATAATAATCAAATAAGCACTTATAAACAATCAGAATCTATACAAAAGAGAAAAATTCCCTCCCCCATCCATCGTTACCATCAGGAATAATACCAAAACAAAAGATATGCCCCCCCTCCCCAGATGTGTGGGTGCAATACAATGGAAAATAAAGATAAAGGGCAACTATAACAAATCTACAAAAGACGTCAATGGACCCCAAACCAATTTGAATATCTTATTATGCCCCAGCAAGTCAGCATTCATTTTCTCATACTTATAAGTTAAGCATAAGCTCGCCCACCAGAAAGGAAAACTAAGGCGATCCCAATTCTTCCAATTGCGAGTAATCATTTGCATGGCTATCCCAGTCATAATTAGGAAAAGCCGGCATTTATAGTGGTCCATGGGGGGCTTACCTTGTTATCCATTCGGAGCTCGTTGGGGAGGGCGGGATATAAAACTAACCAAATAAATAAAAATTACCTTTTGATAACAAATGACCCAAATACCCTTTATATCTAGGGCTGAGATAGGGCCATGGGAAATATCAGTTTAGTCTGGATGGAGTGGCAACTGAGTGCTGTGTACGTCTAGCAGTGCTTTAGAAATAAGTAATAGTAGTACAATTGGAACAAGGGAAGAAGGCATGTCAAAGATTTGGGGAAATACCTTGGGAGGACAATAAGTAGGATTTATTAGACTTACAAAACAGCCCTGAATGAATTGTTGTAGCCAAAAACTACTAGATCAGGGGTAGGGAACTCCGATCCTCGAGAGCCGTATTCCAGTCGGGTTTTCAGGATTTCCCCAATGAATATGCATGAGATCTATTTGCATGCACTGCTTTCAATGCATATTCATTGGGGAAATCCTGAGAATAAGGCTCTCGGGGACCGGAGTTCCCTACCCCTGTACTAGATCCTTGATATAAGTATCAGTTATATAAACATGGAAATAAAGGAGGGAAATTTAGCTTGTTCAGTATGGCGGCATGATGAGGGTGGTAATTTTGCATAACAGCGAGGGCTGGGATGTACATACAGATGAGGGCATTGGAAGCATCTTTAAGGATTATTACAATAATTTATACACAGAGCCTCCTGGGGAGGGCTTGATGTACCTGGAGGGTTTGCCTTGCCTAAATTAACTCTCGCTGATAGAGCTGCTTGATGCCCCAGTGGAGAGAGCAATTTAAACAAAATACATTATTTTACATTCCCATGCTCAGATGGATTTAAGGTGGAATTTTATAAACTTCTGGGTGAAGAGGTGATCATCCCTGTCACTAAAATGTTTAATGCCTTGACTGACTCAATCTTTACCTGGGACTTTAAATACAGCTCATATAATATTATTTCCTAAACCCAGCAAAGAACCATGATATCCAGAGCCATATTGTTAAATTTTGAAACTAAATTTCTGGCAAAGGAAATGGCAAATAGATTGGTGCTGGTGTTGTCTTCAGTCATTCATATATTCCTTAGATTGGATTTGTTTAGTTGTGAAAAACATTTGAAAAATAGGGAGCGGAAGGGCAAGCCCTCCTTATTAATTAATTTTGGAAAGGAAAAAGAATTTGAATGGGTTTGTTGATCCAAAACATGATAAATAAAATCTCATCATGGGTTCAGTGGGTGGTTTCTCCAATGGCTATGTGTCAAGAGAGTTTCCCAATCTTATGAGGAACGCAACATTAGTGCCTTCTGTCGTTTCTGTTATTCATACAAGCTCTGGAGGAGTCACTGCTCAGAGAGATCCAAGCCACTCCAGAGATACAGGGTATACAGTCTGGGAGCCAAATATTTAAAACTGTTACATTTGCAGATAACATAATAATAGCCTTACTGGGTCAGACCCATGGTCCATCTAGCCCCGTATCCCGTCCTAATGGTGGCCAATCCAGGTCACTAGTACCTGGCAAAAGCCCAAAGAGTAGCAACATTACATGCTACAAAACACTCCATGCTTCCCCCATGTCTGTCTCAATAACAGACTATGGACTTTTCCTCCAGGAATTGCCTTTCTTAAAACCAGCCACGTTAACTAGTCTTACTACAACCTCTGGCAACGCGTTTAGAGCTTAACTATTCCCTGAGTAAAAAAATATTTCCTCCTATTTGTTTAAAAATATTTCCCTGTAACTTCGTATGTCCCCTAGTCTTTGTAATTTTTGATGGAGTAAAAAATCTATCCACTTCTGCTCGTTCTACACCACTCAGGATTTTGTAGCCATCATACACCACTCAGGATTTTGTAGACTTCAATCATATCTTCCCTTCAGCTATCTCTTTTCCAAGCTGAAGAGCCCTAACCTTTTTAGTCTTTCCACAGCAGGATGAGCAGGATGGACCTATGGTCTGCCTCAGCGGAGGCAACTTCTTATGTTCTTATGTTCACATACGAGAGGGGTTCCATCCCCTTTATAATTTTGTACATCTGGAAGACACCATAAATCTCTGGACGCGCTGTTGGAGTGTATATAAGGCTTTTTTTGTTGTTGTTGTTGTTGGTTTCAAGTTGAAGTCGGAGGTAGAGAATGACACGGGGAAAAAATCTGTCCCCGCCACCGCCCCGTCCCTGGCCCACCATCCTCTGCACCACCCCATCACCGCCGTTCCCTTCACTGCCCCGTCACCGTCACCGCCATCCCTTTCACCGCCCCGCCACCGCCATTGCCATCCCATTCACCGCCCCGTCACCGTCCCTGCTGCATCCATATAAGCCTTAGTACTGTAATATTTAGCTTATTCCTTTCTTATAAATCAAAGTTCCTGCTGCTGAACTAGAGAAAGAGATGTTCAGCTGGCAGGGCTTTGTTTATAAATTTTTATCAACACAACTAATATACTACTTTATCCTAACGCAAAAAATAAATAAATAAAAATTTTCTACCTTTGTTGTCTGGTTTCTGCTTTCCACATCTTCTCATTCAACTCCTTCCATCCACTGTGTGTCTTCTCTCTGCGTCTTCCATTTGCTGTTACTGTGCCTCTCCCTTCACCCCCCCCCCCCAATTGGTCTAGCACCCATCTTCTTCCCTCCGTTCCCCCATAGTCTGGCATCTGTCTTCTTCCCACTCTGTCTTCCACATTTCCCTTCAGGGTCTGTTCCTCTCCACCCTCCTTCAATGTCTGTCCTATTCCTTTCCACCACCACCCTTCCCTCCCTCCTTTACCATCTGTTCCTTTCTACTACCCTTCAGCTCCTCTCGCGTGGCCTGTTATTTACTAGTGTGGAGTTTTAGAGGCAGGGTGTTCTTATAGACAGCTTCAGAAAATAATATTAAATATTGAACTAGGCCAGTTACTGGGCAGACTTGCACGGTCTGTGTCTGTGTATGGCCGTTTGGTGGAGGATGGGCAGGGGAGGGCTTCAATGGCTGGGAGGGTGTAGATGGGCTGGAGTAAGTCTTAACAGAGATTTCGGCAGTTGGAACCCAAGCATAGTACCGGGTAAAGCTTTGGATTCTTGCCCAGAAATAGCTAAGAAGAAAAAAAAAAAATTTAAATTCAATCAGGTTGGGCAGACTGGATAGACCATTCGGGTCTTTATCTGCCGTCATCTACTATGTTACTATGTTACTATCTATCTACCTTCCTCCCTCTTATTTTCATGGCACGTTACAATGTAATTTGTGCAAGCCACTGGAGCCTGCGAGCTCGGTCCCTGTCCCATCCCCACAAACCATCTCACTTCTGTGCTCCTATTTTCCCCATTTCTAATATCTCCCCTATGTATCTGCCATTGCCCCCCCCCCCAAGTGTCCATATACCATCCCCATGGCATGTCTCCTTTGTCTCTGTCCCTATGCCCCATGCACATAATTTCCCCTCTTTCTGTTACCTTCCTGTGTCCAGATTTCCCCTATCTTCCTCTTCCATACTAATGTGTCTCTTCTTTTCAACCCCATCTAGCTTTTTTCCCTCTTTCTTCCCCCCCCCCCCTGCTTCTAGCATCTGGCTCACCTGCCTGTCCTTCCCTTTCTTTCCTGCTGTGGATTTTTCTTCCGTCTTCATCCCCTTGGCCCATAATCCTTTTCCCTTTCACTCCCTCCTTCCAGTTTGAGCCGGGAACATGAGCGATCGCACGGTCCCCGCAGCCACCACCCGCCTGCCCAATTGGTCCTTCTGTTTAGCCAGCTCTCTCTCTTCTCCTCACCTTAGATTGTAGGTTTTCTTTTTCGGCGACCTGCACGCTTTCCCAAAGAGCCGTGCACGCGTGGCTCCTCAGTATTCAATCTTCTGCTCTGCTGCAACTTCCTGTTTCCGGTTGCATCAGAGCAGAAGATCGAAACTGAGCAGCACCGGGTGCGCAGCTCTTTGATAGCATGCGGGTCGCCGAAAAAGAAAGCCTACATACTAAGGTGAGGAGAAGGGAGAGAGCTGGCTAAACACTAGGATCGATTGGGCAGGCGGGTGTGGGCTGCGGGGACCGCGCGATCCTTCATGCCTCACTGCGGGGACAAGACCATTCACCGCTCCACGGGCGGTGAACAGCCTTGTCCCCGCAGCGACTGCTATTTTTCGTTCCCCGTTTCGGCGGGTTACCCTCGGTGAAATGCGGTGGCCGCGGGTAAACCGCCACCGTGTCATTCTCTAGTCAGAGGTTTAACCATTAGATGACTTTGTGAGGTGGACATATGGGGACCTCTTTCCCTTTAAGATAGGCAGAGGGATTCTTTTTGTCCCCCTCTGTATAACTACTTGATATGCTGCCCTTCACCAAAGTTAGCTACAAAGTGGTTTTCAAATAAAAGGCTTAAGATAGAACTATAAGGAAAAAGGAGAAGGGAAAGAAGGGAAAAACTGTTTCTTGCAAGATCCAGGTTTTGAGTAATTTTTTAGAAGTCGTGTAGGATGGTTCCAGTTTTAAATCAAGAGGTAATGAATTCCACAGCAAATATTATTTCTTGAGTAATGTCTAAATATGGAAGGAAGGGGCAGGTGCAGAGGGGATTTTTAAGAGGAATGAAGGCAACGTGAAGGATGATATGGTAACAATAATTTGGCAATGTAATCAGGAACAGAAGCTTGCAAACCTTTATAAACTGTCAACATTTTAATTGCATACATGCTGAAAAAGGCAACAGGTGTTCAAATTTTAATAAAAGTGTCACATGATCATATATGTGGATCATATATGCAGCAGCTTGAGAACAAGAGCTCTACATTTTGCAAAAAGCTACTTCCGTTCATGTTTTGGTTTTCTAAGAATCGCTGTTCAAACATTTGCTACCCAGGTAGATATTCTTTAGTTGAAAGTTCTGTTCTCAGCTCACTGAAACTACCACATCCTAGATTTTGTAAGAATTGTTATTGTGGTTTTAACACGTTCTCCTAGCTATTCGTCCTCACCGTCATACATTCTTTTTCGTGGTAATATGTAGAAATAAAGCAAACACATAAAGGAAAAAAAAATACCTTTTTTTTATTGGACTAGCAATGTAGTTTAATAAACTTTTGAAGGTAACCCAACCTGTTCTTCCTCAGATCATAGAGGTACTTTAAGAGAAAATTGATAGAACAAAGAACAATTAAACAGTAATTTAAAAAGCATTACTAGAAAAATGACATAGAACATAATTGCTCATAATTACCCCCTCTTTTATGACACTGCCGATAGCAGTTTCTAGCACAGAGAGTCGCGCTGAATGGCCCGCGCTGCTCCCGACGCTCATAGAAACTCTATGAGCGTCGGGAGCAGTGCGGGCCATTCAGTGTGGCTCCCTGCGCTAGAAACTGCTATCGCAGTTTCGTAAAAGGAGGCCATAGTTTTTGTAACATATGTTAACTACAATAAACAATGAAACAGACAGACCCACTGAAAGTAAGTAACAGTAACTAATTTTATCCAGCATCTCAATTAAGAAACAAAATAATGAGAGAGGGAAAAAAAGTGGGGGGGGGGAGGGAGAGAAATAAAATTGGTATGTTTGTATATAAGTATTGTTTGTGTATAAGTATGTATTGGTATGTTTGTGTATAATATAAATGAAGAAATGCCCACCGTGAAATTATATACTGCTGAGATATCTTTTCATTACATTACTGCTGTCACTCATTTATAAAGTCTAAACAGTGTTGTTATGATTGTAAGGGGGTGAAAAAGCCTCAGAATGGAGCAATTAACCTAGCTGGGTTTCAAGTGTGATCAATTCACTCGCTCCCAATCAAATCATAGGTAAAAACAAACAAAAAAAAAACACCCTTCTTGTTCGTCAAATAATTTTAATATCTTTGATTTTTTTTTTTTTTTTCTTATTTTCTCTTGCTTAATTATATTGTGCTCAGACTTCTTGTAAACTGATATTCATAGGTCTATGGGGATATTCTCTTATCATACAGTCAATTCAAGGACTTATTTATGATAGCCTCAGCAGGTCATAAAATCATAAACCAGCAACTTCGAAATTCATAGCAGTTGAATTGTTTATCTGTCATTAGCTTTCATCGGCTGTTTAAGGAATGAGCTGTGCTGTAGAACGCTGCCACGCTGTGACCAACGCTGTTGGCTTTTTTGCAGTGTTACAATCTCTCCCGTTGCATCAGGGCAATTCTTTGGCAGCTAATTCAATAACGTTACATTCCTCTGTAGATTAAAAAAAGAATGCAAATATTTTCATTAAACCAATTAAACAACCTTAATTCTTACTTACTTCTCTTGCTGTCGTTACCAGTTCATCAGACCTTGGCTAAGAATGGCGCTGGCATGATTTTAAAGATAGAAACTAATCACATGGTGGTATCATTCAATACTCATTTGTGCTCAAGAGGTCTGATGAACTGGTAACGGCAACAAGAGAAGTGAGTAAGAATTAAGGTTGTTTTAATTGATTTAATGAAAATATTTACATTCATTGTTTTAGTTTACAGAGGAATGCAACATTATTGAATTGTCCTGATGCAGCAGGAGAGATTGTAACTTAACAAATCATTTGTATATCACAACTTCCTTGCAGTTCTGGGTGGTTTACAAAATACTTAAGATTGTGAGACCACTAGGGACTGAGAAAATCCCTGCATATAGTGCGTACAGCGATGGATATTCCTAGTAGTAGTTTTTAAGTCTGAACTTCAATCAAGAATATTCTTATAAGATTGCCTCATATCATCCAAGATGGCTGCTGTCTATACATGCATCCGAATTACGCTTTCCTGTTACCTGTTTCTTAAGCTGGCAACTTTGTGTTCCCAGTAAACTATGTTTTTTGGGGACGTGATGCCGAAAAGGAGAGGCCGGAGCACTGCTGGCGCCTCGTGGTGCTCTGGAGTGCCGACGCTTGGCAACATCGAGGAGTTGCTCAGGCGGATGCAGGGAGCAGCGGCGATAACTCCGGACATTAGCCCGCTGAGGATTGGTGAAACTGAAGGTATTCCTCTAGGGCCTGACACCACTCTCAGTCCAGAGGTTAGAGCACCGCCTCCACCACCAGTTCTGCCAGGGATGAGGAAACCCCGAAGTTAGGGGCGATCCTATTTCCAGAGGCAAGCAGCATAACATCAAGGAGTATGGAAATGGAGATCCCGGTCCAGGGACTCTATGAAGAGGATTCTGGGACAATTATAGTGTCATGAGATGGTTTGACCCATAGGGAACAAAACCAAGAACTCTTAAGCAAGGTGAGCGACTGTGCACTCAAATACAAGTTTCCTTTTGGGATAGGCCTGCTGAGGTGACTCTAGAATCCCTATGGGATCTGATAGCAAATTTTGGAAAGACAATTAGTCTCAATCTCTAGAAAATTTGAAAAAAAATTGTTTCAGTATTCAGAACAGCTGGAAAAAATAAAGGTGGATATGTTTCTAAAACCTCATTTCAAAAAACTGAGCAGGATATGGCATCAGTTAACAAATGCAGGAAATTCTAATTAAAGACAACATGAATCTTAGAAGAAAAGTAGAGTCATTAGAGAATCAAGCACCTAATAATAATTTGAGACTGATAAACTTTCCAAGAGAATAATGGTTACACCTAGAAACATGCTCAGGAGATATTTACTAGAAATCTTAAAAGTTGCAGAGGAAAATCTTCCACCATTTTCCCAAGTGTACCATCTTCCTAGTAAGATTCCATCCCAACAACAACAAGCTGAATCCGCTGAACAACAAGTGTTGAATGTTTCTGAGATTTTAGAGAAGTTGGATAAGGAGGTGGCAACACCAGCAACATTGGTCATAACGTTAGCTCTTTCTTTTTTTTTTTTTTTAAATTTAATACATTTACAATATCATAAAGATATCAAGAAAAAAAGGGTTTCCATACAAATATTTCAATAACATATCATACACCAAACAATCCTTTACAAGCCCACTAAACGGGGAAGACATGTTGCTCATTTATCAACTAAATTTAAGGAAAAAACAAAGAAATGAGTTGAGTTCCAAAGAACCCAAATCATTCCCTACTAAATTTAGGACATGGACTTACCTACCCTATTTTCTCAACCATCCCTTCTTTAAAAATAATTGGGACAAGAAGAGCAACTATATTTTCAGTACAAGCACCCCAATTGTGGAACAATTTACCAACTTATCTACGTAGCGAACTATCACTGGTCAAATTTAAACGCGATTTGAAAAGCATTCTTTATAAAGATGCATTCAATACATAGATAAATAATTGTAATAAACACTGTAACTATTATCTAAAGAATCAAATTAGTAGGACATCAACATGGAAACTAGAAGTTCTTTCATAATTTTTAATTTTAATCCTCTTTTTTCCCTTCATTCAAAAGATCATTAATAACTAATTTGGATCTTTATTTATCCTTCATATTAAAACTATATACTTTGAAATATTAAAATTATCTACTTTTAAACAGATCAATTATTCCTAACATTGCCTCTTTCCATGAATCATTTTAAAATAACTGAAGCTCTTTCTATCAATTAATTTTCTTCATAATTTTCTTTCTTTTTCTAAATTGACCCTACCCTAATGTACAAACCTTAAATGTTTTTCTTTTTTTTTTTTTTTTTTTAATTTTATAAATTGTATAAATCGTATTTCTCCATTTTACCTACTTGTTTCAGTTTGTATTAATAGAATATAATGATTTGTCAATGTAATAGTCTTATTTGTATTTGTATTTGTCATCCCTGGCTTTTACATTTATGTAATACGCTTTGAAATATTGGATATTGCGTAAAATCAAAATTTAATAAACTTGAAACTTGAATAAAGAATGAATGAAAACGAGAAAAGAGAAAAAGAAAGAGAAATCTCACTTCTGTTCACGAGCTAACAAAAATTGTTGCAATTGAATGGGATCCCAAAAAACAAATTCAGTATCTTGTGTCTTAACCAAACATTTACAAGGAAACTTTAAATAAAATGATGCTTCAAGTGCTAATACTCTATTTCTCAATTTCAGAAATTCTTTCCTTCTAAGCTGAGTAGCTCTTGAGACAATATACTAACCAAATCCCCACAGAACTTGGTCAGTCTATTTTTAAAGTAAAGTTTCATTAACAACATTTTATCTGTCTCACTCATACATGTTAAGATCATTGTGGATCGAGTCTGAATAACATCTTGAGAATCTTCTAAAAACTCTGTTAAGTTAACATCCGCCTTGAACCGCAAGGTAATGGCGGAATAGAAATCCCTAATGTAATGTAATGTAATCATCTGTTACCAGATGGTCCACATCCTGTACAGTTTCCTTTTTCTTCTGGGGAATGTAATAACAGTTGTTTATTGGAAAGCTATCCGCATTGGGTAATCCCAGTATCTCCTTGAAATACTTTCTTAACAATATTTGTGGCAATAACAGATGAGTTACTGGGAAATTAACCAAGCGGAGATTCTTCCCCTGATGCATATTTTCTAACATTTCCATTTTTAAATGCATTGACGTGGAATCTTTTACAGCAGATAGTGAAACAGCTTGCAATGTGTTACTTTGCGTTTCAATCACACCTAATCTAGTTTCCAAACAATTTAAATTTGCGTCCACATTCTCAAACTTTTGAGCCACAGATTGTGAGAAATCAGATGTTTGTTTCATTGATTCTCTGAGAAACACCTCCACTCTAGAAATACCTAACCAAAGATCCTTTAGAGTAATATCCTGTTTTTCTACAGCTAGTGCTTGTTTATCCACTACACTAGTAAATTCAAGTGGTTTAGGTATATCAGTAAACATCTATTTACTAGTTGAAGTGGATGATGCCACAAAACAATATTCCCACTTATACCGGATGTTGGGTGAAGGGGGGTGTCCTCTGTAGAGGACTCATCGATGCTCCGGATATGATAAACTTTCAAAGAGAATAATGGTTACAGCTAGAAACATGCTCAGGAGATATTTACTAGAAATCTTAAAAGTTGCAGAGGAAAATCTTCCACCATTTTCCCAAGTGTACCATCTTCCTAGTAAGATTCCATCCCAACAACAACAAGCTGAATCCGCTGAACGACAAGTGTTGAATGTTTCTGAGATTTTGGAGAAGTTGGATACGGAGGTGGCAACACCAGCAACATTGGTCATAATGTTAGCTATTGACAAACCATGACTATTGAGACTATTTCTTAAAAATAAACAGAATTTCTTGGTTGTAAAATCCAAATGTTCCCTGATATTTCAAAAGAAACACAAAAACGTAGACATGGGTTTCTTCTTTTAAGACCATGGGGTCATCTTATTAGGAACTACATTCTATCTATGGCACCCTTGTAAGTGCATTGTTCATTACAATTCAACTAAATATGTCATCATTGATCCTCAACAATTAACTAATTTCTTGGCTTTGTCCCGTTTGGATAAAGATAAATCTTGAGCTCTATAAAATAAAATACGTAACTCCGTTCCTGCCATATAGACGATAGCTTAACTTTTGTTGTATAGATTATACTTTTCCTTTAGTTCGCCAGTGTAAACCTTCTTGGATCCAAATACAGTGGTGCCTCACACAACGAACTTAATTGGTTCCAGGAGCAAGTTTGTTATGCGAAACGTTCGTTATGTGAAACGCGTTTTCCCATAAGAATACATGTAAAAAAAAATAATTCGTTCTGCAGCATAAAATATGCTAAGATGACATAAAAAAAGATAAATTTTTGGTTATTATTTTTATTTAGATACATCTAAAAACATAATTGTTTTTTAAAACAACACACATTTTTTAAATTTAAAGACAGACTAAGTAGAGTCTAATTTTACAGTGAGAGAGGGCAGAGTCTCAGCGGCAAAAACTGGGACTTAACTGTTCATTTTTTTTTTTTTTCTACCGTGTTTCCCCGATGATAAGGCAGGGCCATCAAATAAGACAGCCCCCCCTTTTTAGAAAAAAATGTAAAATAAGGCACCCCCCCGCAAATAAGCCACCCACCGATACCTGCGCTTACCCGAATCGGGTGGTACGGTGGGTGACTCCGTGTGGTCCCTGGCACCCCCGACACGATCGGGGCAAGAGGGAGCTCAAGCCCTCTTGCCCCCCCGACTCCCCGACACGATCGGGGCAAGAGGGAGCCCAAGCCCTCTTGCCCCCCGACTCCCCGACACGATCGGGGCAAGAGGGAGCCCAAGCCCTCTTGCCCCCCCGACTCCCCGACACGATCGGGGCAAGAGGGAGCCCAAGCCCTCTTGCCCCCCCCCGACTCCCCGACACGATCGGGGCAAGAGGGAGCCCAAGCCCTCTTGCCCCCCGACTCCCTGACACGATCGGGGCAAGAGGGAGCCCAAGCCCTCTTGCCCCCCCGACTCCCCGACACGATCGGGGCAAGAGGGAGCCCAAGCCCTCTTGCCCCCCCGACTCCCCGACACGATCGGGGCAAGAGGGAGCCCAAGCCCTCTTGCCCCCCCCCGACTCCCCGACACGATCGGGGCAAGAGGGAGCCCGAGCCCTCTTGCCCCGCCGATTCCCCAACTCCCCGACACGATCGGGCCAGGAGGGAGCCCAAGTCCTCCTGGCCACGGCGACCCCCTAACCCCACCCTGCACTACATTACGGGCAGGAGGGATCCCAGGCCCTCCTGCCCTCGACGCAAACCCCCCCTCCCCCCAACGACCGCCCCCCCCCAAGAACCTCCGACCGCCCCCCCAGCCGACCCGCGACCCCCCTGGCCGACCCCCACGACACCCCCAACCCCCTTCCCCGTACCTTTCTGTAGTTGGCCGGACAGACGGGAGCCAAACCCGCCTGTCCGGCAGGCAGCCAACGACGGAATGAGGCCGGATTGGCCCATCCGTCCCAAAGCTCCGCCTACTGGTGGGGCCTAAGGCGCCTGGGCCAATCAGAATAGGCCCGGGAGCCTTAGGTCCCTCCTGGGGGCAGGGCCTGAGGCACATGGTCGGGTTGGGCCCATGTGCCTCAGGCCCCGCCCCCAGGAGGGACCTAAGGCTCCCGGGCCTATTCTGATTGGCCCAGGCGCCTTAGGCCCCACCAGTAGGCGGAGCTTTGGGACGGATGGGCCAATCCGGCCTCATTCCGTCGTTGGCTGCCTGCCGGACAGGCGGGTTTGGCTCCTGTCTGTCCGGCCAACTACAGAAAGGTACGGGGAAGGGGGTTGGGGGTGTCGTGGGGGTCGGCCAGGGGGGTCGCGGGTCGGCTGAGGGGCGGTCGGAGGTTCTTGGGGGGGGCGGTCGTTGGGGGGAGGGGGGGTTTGCGTCGAGAGCAGGAGGGCCTGGGATCCCTCCTGCCCGTAATGTAGTGCAGGGTGGGGTTAGGGGGTCGCCGTGGCCAGGAGGACTTGGGCTCCCTCCTGGCCCGTTCGTGTCGGGGAGTCGGGGGGGCAAGAGGGCTTGAGCTCCCTCTTGCCCCGATCGTGTCGGGGAGGCGGGGGGGCAAGAGGGCTTGGGCTCCCTCTTGCCCCGATCGTGTCGGGGAGTCGGGGGGGCAAGAGGGCTTGAGCTCCCTCTTGCCCCGATCGTGTCGGGGAGTCGGGGGGGCAAGAGGGAGCCAGGCGGAGAGAGGGCAGTTAAGCGCAGTGCCTGCGCGGAAGGATGCAGCTCGGGCGACTTCGTTGTGTGAAACGAAGTTCGTTGTACGAATCAAGACATAAAGTTCGTTGTGCGCAGCGTTCGCTGTGCGAGGCGTCCGTTATGCGAGGCACCACTGTAGAGGACTTGAGCTAATTTCACTATTGTAATTATTCTTTTTACCTTTGCTTAAACTTTGTTAAAGTATGGATTTACCATACCTTGGCTTTGTAAATTTGTCTGGTTTAATTTGCTTTTCTGTGCTTAATACTATATTTGAAATCAATTCATTCTTTTGTAATTTAAAAAAAAAAAATGTGAGTTGTAACATAGTAACATAGTAGATGACAGCAGATAAAGACCCGAATGGTCCATCCAGTCTGCCCAACCTGATTCAATTTAAAATTTTTTTTTTTTTTCTTCTTAGCTATTTCTGGGCGAGAATCCAAAGCCTAGTTCAATATTTGTGGATCCAAATGAAACACAGTGAACTCCAATGTTTACCGACTCTCTGTTAATCAGAACTCAATTAACCAGAACTCTCAAACACCCAGAAAAAAAAATCTAAGAAATACTGTAATACTTTAAATAAAGATGAAAATTAATTTCTAGTAGAAATTTTAAGTGTAAATTTGGCATGCCACACCTGACTATGCCCACGCTTTGCCTACCACATGTCCAGTAGTTTATCTGGAACAGTTTATGGTATGGGATATAGTAATAGGCCTATTTTTAATAGTAACTCTCAAGTAACCAGAAACAGCATTTATCCAGTGCCAGTTAACTGAGTCTGCTGTACTAGAATAACAATGATAAAGATATATTGGTGATTAGTGGAAGCCCTCTGTCCTAGAGTGTAGAGAAATTTGATTGCTGTGGATATATATAAAAAGTTTTGTAGCACTTTATTTTGTACATATTAGTGAGAAGCCTGTTGATGTATTATTGACTGTAAGCTCTTTGGGGAGGTCAAACAAAAGGAGCTTTGCTATGGAAAAGAACACTGATTCCTTGCAATGTCTCTGATAACTGAGGGTTTCCGCTAATCACTAATATATCTCTATCATTGTTAATCTAATAACTTATATTGTTGTGTAAACATTGCAGTTCAGTGTGTTTCATTTGGGTCTACTACTCTATATTTTTTTAATTACAAAAGGATTATTCAGCCATATAAGATTACTGCAGCCTTGTTCAAATGTCTAATCCTGCTCTGTTCAAACTACCTAATGATTTCTATTAACACAGGGAATGTTGCAGAGAACCATGCTGCGATGTGTTATATATTGTATAATGTGATAATGATGCAGGGAGGGTACGGATTTATGATTGCCAGGATATCCTAGAAATTAATTTTCTAACCTTTATGCATTACTATTTGGATCATAATGCTCCAGAGCTTTTGATCAGAGTGTGTGGAGTAGAGAATGACATGGGGACAAATTTTTTACTCGTCCCCGCAGGAACTCATTTTCCTGTCTCCGCAAGTTCTTTTAATGTCCCTGCCCCATTCCTGCAAGCTCTGTCCTCATCTGCACAAGTCTCAAACACTTTAAAATCATAAGTGTTCGAGGCTTATGTGGTTAAGGCAGAGCTTACAGGAATGTGGCATGAACAGGGATAGCAGCAAAACTCACGGGGATGGGGAAATTGAATTTCTGCAGAGACGGGAAAAAAATTGTCCCCTTGTTATTTACTAGTGTGGAGTTTTAGAGGCAGGGTGTTCTTATAGACAGCTTCAGAAAATAATATTAAATATTGAACTAGGCCAGTTACTGGGCAGACTTGCACGGTCTGTGTCTGTGTATGGCCGTTTGGTGGAGGATGGGCAGGGGAGGGCTTCAATGGCTGGGAGGGTGTAGATGGGCTGGAGTAAGTCTTAACAGAGATTTCGGCAGTTGGAACCCAAGCATAGTACCGGGTAAAGCTTTGGATTCTTGCCCAGAAATAGCTAAGAAGAAAAAAAAAAAAATTTTAAATTCAATCAGGTTGGGCAGACTGGATGGACCATTCGGGTCTTTATCTGCCGTCATCTACTATGTTACTATGTTCAATAGATGGCTAGCTCTGTAACAGAGCAAAAGGCTGAATATTCTAGTTGCAATATTTTCCTCAAATAGTAATTAGAGAGCTGCACGGGACGGGGATGACGGGAATCCCGCGGGGATCCCGCGGGTTCCCCCTTTGGGTCACGGGGATCCCGTGGGGACGCCCCTTAGGGTCGCGGGGATCCCGTGGGGACGCCCCCTAGGGTCGCGGGGATCCCATGGGGATGCCTCCGAGGGTCGCGGGGTTCCTGCGGGGTTGGATCGCAGTGCACTCGAGCCGCGAGGGTAGTCTCCTCCTCCTTACCTGCCCTGTCGCAGCACACAGACGAACAGAAGTCTTCCCGATGTCAGCGCTGACGTCGGAGGGAGGGCTTAAGCAAAGCCCTCCCTTCCTCCGACGTCAGCGCTGACATCAGGAAGACTTCCGGTCGGCTGTGTGCGGCAGGGCAGGTAGGAAGAAGGCAATGGCGTACGAAAGAGGGGGGAGGGGGCGGTCCGCCCCGGAGAATGTGCACAGCCGGTCAGGTCCCCCGATCGACCGACAACAGGCCCGGCCGACAAATCTCCCTGCCCTGTAGCCGCGAATCTAAATTACCTCTTACAGCAGCTTCACTACTCCAGCTGCTGTTAGAAGGTAATTTAGATTCGCGGCTACAGGACAGGGAGATTTGTCCGACCGGGCCTGTTCTGTTGTCGGTCGGGTGCGAAAGCGCCACAAAGGGAGGGAGGAAAGGTGGAGTGGAGAAGAAAAGACGCTTAAGGGGGGAGAAGGCCGCTGAAAGTACTGGGGAAGACAAAGGGGTGGAGAAGAACGCTGAAAGGACATGGGGTAAATGGGAGGAGGGGGGGGAAGGATGCTGAAAGCACATGAGGAAGACAGAGGGGGGGAGAAGGACCCTGAAAGCACTGGGGAAGACAAAGGGGTGGAGAATGCCACTGAAAGGACATGGGGAAAACAGGGGGGGAGAAGGCCGCTGAAAGGACATGGGGAAGACAGAGGGGGGGAGAAGGCCGCTGAAAGGACATGGGGAAGACAGAAGGGGGGAGAAGGATGCTGAAAGGACATGGGGAAGGCAGAGGGGGGAGAAGGATGCTGCCTGACAGGACATGGGGAAGATGGTGGGGGAGAAGGACACTGAAAGGAAATGGGGAAGAGGGAATGGGGAGAAGACGCTGGCAGGGAAGAAGACAGAGGTGCCAGACTATGGGGGGAGCGGAGGGAAAAAGATGGGTGCCAGACCAATTTGGGAGGGGGGAGAAAGGGAGAGGCACAGTAACAGAGCAAATGGAAGACACAGAGAGAAGAGAGGCAGTGGATGGAAGGAATTGAATGAGAACATGAAGAAAGCAGAAACCAGGCAACAAAGGTAGGAAAAAAATTCTTTTTTTTTTTTTTTTGCTTAAGGATAAAGTAGTATATTAGTTGTGTTGATAAAAATTTATAAACATTAGAGGCTCTGGTAGAAACCCGTTTACAAAGTATGTATTCTTCCCAATTAATATTTCCAAATTAATAGTCTTTTTGCTTATTTTTAAATGGGTTTCTACCAGAGCCTTTAATTCAGTAGCATAATTAAATGAAATAATTATTTCTGTAGTTTATAGGGATGGGTGGGGATGTAGGGGATTCCTCGCGGGGACGTAGGGGATTCCTCGCGGGGACGGGCAGGGACGGAGGGGATTCCTCGCGGGGACAGGTGGGGACGGAGGGATTCCTCGCGGGGACGGGTGGTAGTCCTCACGGGGACGGGTGGGGACCGGTGGGACTTTGGCGGGGACGGGTGGGATTTCTGTCCCCGTGCAACTCTCTAAGTAATTGCTTTGTTTTGCAGCACATGTTTGTCTCATTGCTCTCCAGAGATGCAACATACAAGTTGTTAAAGTCAGTCTGTAAACATCTAGAGGTAAGTCATTTATGGTGTGGTCTGCTGTAGCTTGTGGAACAAATAGATTCTTGTAAAGATAAGCTTTCTTGCTGGCAGGAAGCCACACAGTTCAGCAGCCCTTTGCTGGATTGCCCTCTGGCACAATGCATGCCATCTGGCTGCTTTTCTTTCTCTTTTTACCCTCCACGCCCCGTCATTTGCAACAAAGGTATACTTTTTTCCAACTTTCCAGGGTGTTCAGTACTTCTTTTTCTACTTTTGGTGCACTGTTAATTGTTGGGCAGCTTTCAGCTTCACTTAAACTCTCCTCCTTTACCTCTCCCATCTGGAAAGTAAATGTGACCCTCTGAGCTAAAATGTACCAAAAGTGGGGTTACAAATAACAGGTAATAAGGCTATAAAAGTTTGGAATGGCAACTTTCACTTATGAAGGTCTTGTGGGACTGCAACTTTCCCAACTTTTGTTTTTTTGTGTTCTCTTAGACTTAGAACTATTTTTGGGGATGAAAGCAGTGCAACATGCAGAAAAGTGTAAAACTATCAAAGTATCGACTGCAAGAGAAAAGATTTTGGACCAACTATTTTGAGTTCCTCACTATTATAAATAATGATTCTTTATGGAAAACTTGTGCCTTAATGTCCAGTGGTTACGTCCACAACTGCCTTCAGCTCTCACCTCCTCCATTACCGGACACATGCACAAGCTGCACTGCCTCCAATGGTTACCGGACACTTTTTAGCACGAGGGCCTCAAAATAGTACCTGGCGGGCTGCGAGTTTGAGACCACTGCAATATCACTTCCTTTTCCTGCTAGCCATTCCTCTATGCACCAAGCATCTTTCTGGCTTTAACCATTGCCCTTTCTACCTGTTTGGATACCTTAAGGTCTTGATGTATTTCCAATGCATTCTTGCACTGTAATAATAATAATAATAACTTTATTTTTGTATACCGCAGTACCAGAATAGTTCAAAGCGGTTTACATGACAAGAGACTGTACATCGACAGCGAAGTTACAAATAAGTCAGTCAATCAATATAGCTTAGCAAGTCGGGAGCAGGCAAGAAGGAGATAGCGAAGTTATAAACAAGTCAATCAGTGCAGGTAGGAAGGAGGTGCAGATAGGTAGGAGAGGCAGGTAGGTGGGAGGTGCAAGGCGTAGTTAAAGGTAGAGATACAAGGACTGTGCTGGGTATCTGAGAACCAATGGCTAGCCTATGCTTCTTTCCAGGATGATCTTGTCTCCTCTCCTTTTCCTTAAGTTGACATACCATGTTGAACTTTCCTCAGTAGTTAGCATCTTTTTTGGCATAGGGGGGAAAGCTTTCTTTAATATCAACAGCTGATTTCTGTTTGGTTTCTAGATCCCTTTCTGCTAAACAAACTTTAGAATTTTTTTCCCTCCAGTGTATTCCTATCAGTGGTGTAGCTGGGGAGGTATATAGTTTATTATCCCAGGACAAGCAGGCAGCATATTCTTAACGCATGGGTGACGTCACCGACGGAGCCCCGGTACGGACACTTTTTACTAGAAAGTTCTAGCATGCGCGAGTGCCTTCCCGCCCGACGGAGGAGTGCGTGGTCCCCAGTTTCTTTGTTTCCGCGGAGCGAAGAAGTCGCATGTGTTTCAACGGCTGTTGAAATTATTTAGTTTGCCTTCCTGCTCGCGTAATTTTTTCGATTTTCTTCTTTTTTTCCCTTCGGATTCCTTTAATTTTCTTTAAAAAAAAAAAAAAAAACTCGTCGAGTTTTCTTTATTTTTTCGAGCCGGCCCCGGCGGGGCCTGTTGTCACCATACAGGCCTCCGGCTTTGATTTTGCGGAGGCCGTGTTTCCCTTCATGCCCCCTCAACCGGGCTTTAAGAAGTGCCACCGGTGTGCACGCCCGATCTCTCTCACCGACCCGCACAATTGGTGCCTGCAGTGCTTGGGTCCAGAGCATCGGGCTGACACCTGCACCCGCTGTGCTACACTTAAAAAGCGCACATTGAAAAATAGGCAGATCCAGCAAAATATTTTGTTCGGTACCGGATCTGCCATGGAACCTGCTACGACGTCGACGGCACCCCAAAAGTCGGCACCGACAACGTCGACACCACCGGACCCTTCCTCAGGGTCGTTGGGCCCAGGTAAGCCGGCTAAGAAGCCTTCCACTTCCCTCGAGCGCCCTCCTGCCACGGTTGCGACACCGGCCCTCCCGGCACTGCACCGACCCCGCAAACGCTCCGCTCCGATATCGGTGAGTGCCTCATCATCGGCCGTCTCTTCGCCGGAGCGTAGAGCGGTACCGGTGCCTCCCCTGGATGACCGCATCGCGGCCATACTCCAAACACAGTTACAGGAGCAGCTGCAGCAACAACTCCAACAACTGTTGCCGGCGTTGCTGGCGCCGCACCTTCCGGTACAGGACCGGTCCGAGCCTCGCACTATCCCATCGGTGTCGACCCCCTCAGTACCGATTAATACATCCATGCCGGTGCTCTTGGCTGAAACACCTACAGCGCATACCTGTGCTGCTGCCGGTCCTGCCCGGTCCCGGGAACGACATCGCTCTTCCTCACCCGGTACCGCCTCGGTGCGCTCAGGCAAATCTCTCTCAAAGACCCGCCATGCCGAGCCCTCTACACCGATGTCCAAACGTGCACACCCTGACGTTAGAGACCCAGACTTGTGGGAAGACTCCCCACACGGTACCGAAGAGGACGCTTTGTCAACCGACGAAGAACCCTCCATGACCGACACAGTCTCAAAACCAGAGCAATCCTCTTTCTCCAACTTCCTTAGGGAGATGTCAGCAGCTCTTTCCATCCCCTTAGAGTCCGACTCTAAAAAGTCTCAGGCTTTTCTCGATGCCCTAGACTTTGAGCAACCTCTCAAGGAATTTCTAAAGTTGCCCGTCCACGACATCTTACGGGAAACTTTCTATAAAAACTGGGAGACCCCCCTCACTGTTCCCGGGGCCCCCCGCAAATTGGATAGCTTGTACCGGGTTATTCCAATCCCAGGGTTTGACAAACCTCAATTGCCCCACGAATCCCTCCTAGTGGAATCTACTTTTAAAAAATCTCAGGGTTCCAGTGTATATGCCTCCACCCCTCCTGGCAGAGAGGGAAAAACTATGGATAAATTTGGTAAGCGCCTTTTCCAAAATGCCATGCTAGCCAATAGAGCAAACAATTACACCTTCCACTTCTCCTTCTACATGAAGCATCTGGTGCAACAGCTCTCCTCCTTACAGAAATATCTTCCTGAACGTAAGGTCCCTCTTTTCCAGCAGCAAATTTCCAGCCTCTTCCAACTCAGGAAGTTCATGGTTCGCTCCATCTACGACTCGTTTGAGCTGACCTCTCGCGCATCTGCCATGGCGGTGGCTATGCTGAGAGTCTCTGACCTAGACATTCACCACCAGGACCGCCTGGCTAACACACCTTGTCTGGGTGATGAACTCTTCGGAGAGTCCCTAGACTCAACAACCCAGAAGCTCTCCGCACATGAGACCAGGTGGGACACTCTGATCAAACCTAAAAAAAAGACTCCGCCTACTCGCCCCTACAGACCACAGTCTTCTTACCAACGCAGGTTCTCGGCCAGACCTCTCAACCCACCTCAACAACAGTCTCGCCGTCCTCGCCACCAGCATCAGCCTCAGGCTCGCCCGCAGACTCAGCCTGCCAAGCCTCTTCCTTCATCAAAACCATCTCAACCCTTTTGACTCCTTTCTCCAGAGCATAGCCAGTCTCCCCCCGTCGCTACCTCTCCCTCAACCTATCGGAGGACGTCTTCAACTTTTCCTCAGCCGTTGGGAGGTCATCACTTCGGACCAGTGGGTCCTCAACATCATTCGCCACGGCTACTCTCTCAACTTCCAGACTCTTCTACCAGACCATCCTCCCGTAGAGTCTGCTTCTCACTCCTCCCAAACCCCCCTCCTCCTGAGGGAGGTCCAATCCCTCCTTCTTCTCAATGCCATCGAAGAGGTGCCTCCGGACCAAAGGGGTCAGGGATTCTACTCCCGCTACTTCCAGGTTCCCAAAAAAACAGGAGACCTTCGTCCCATCCTCGATCTCCGGGACCTCAACAAGTGTCTGGTCAAAGAGAAGTTCAGAATGCTCTCCCTGGCCACGCTTTACCCGCTTCTCTCTCACCATGACTGGCTATGCTCCCTAGACCTCAAGGAGGCCTACACTCGCATCCCAATCAATCAGACTTCACGTCGCTATCTACGGTTTCAGATATGGCACCATCACTATCAGTACAAAGTGCTACCCTTTGGCCTCGCATCATCACCCAGGGTGTTCACCAAGTGCCTTATTGTGGTGGCGGCCTTCCTCAGGTTTCATGACCTTCAGGTGTTCCCCTACTTGGACGATTGGCTGGTGAAAGCACCTACGTCTCCGCTTGTGCTACAAGCCACTCAACACACCATCTCGTTCCTCCATCTCCTGGGGTTCAAGATCAACTACCCCAAGTCGCATCTGCTTCCCACACAGCGACTTCAGTTCATTGGAGCAGTTCTCGACACCACTCTAATGAGGGCATTTCTCCCCTCCGACCGCCATCGAATCCTGCTCCACCTCTGCCGTCAGGTGCTCCTTCATCACTCCATTCCAGCTCGGCAGATGATGATCCTCCTGGGCCACATGGCCTCGACGGTCCATGTACTTCCTCTGGCGCGACTCCACCTCAGGACACCTCAATGGACTTTAGCCAACCAATGGTCACAGACCACCGATCCTCTTTCTCATCCCATCTCTGTGACATCGTCTCTTCAGCAATCTCTTCAATGGTGGTTGAACTCCTCCAATCTTTCCAGGGGTCTACTCTTTCATCTACCCCCTCACTCCATGATCATAACCACAGATGCCTCCCCTTATGCGTGGGGAGCTCACCTGGGAGATCTTCGCACCCAGGGACTCTGGACCCCTCAGGAGCGTCAACATCACATCAATTTCCTGGAACTCAGAGCCATGTTCTATGCTCTCACAGCCTTCCAGCACCTACTCTACCCTCAGGTTCTTCTCCTATGCACAGACAACCAAGTCGCCATGTACTACATAAACAAGCAAGGCGGCACCGGATCTCCCCTCCTCTGTCAGGAGGCCATCCGCATCTGGACCTGGGCCACGGCCCACAGTCTCTTCCTCAAGGCTGTCTATATCCAGGGTGAACAGAACTCCCTGGCCGACAATCTCAGCCGCATCCTTCAACCTCACGAGTGGACTCTGGATCCTCCCACACTCCGCTCCATCTTTGCTCGCTGGGGCACTCCTCAGGTGGACCTCTTTGCAGCTCCTCACAACCATCAGCTGCCCCGGTTCTGTTCCAGACTCTTCTCTCCTCATCGTCTGGCCCCGGATGCATTCCTGCTCGACTGGACGGATCGGTTCCTCTATGCCTTTCTTCCACTGCCTCTGATGTTGCGGACGTTATCCAAACTCTGCAGGGACAGGGCCACCATGATTCTCATCGCTCCTCGATGGCCTCGCCAACACTGGTTCTCCCTCCTGCTCCAGCTCAGCTCCAGGGAGCCCATTCCTCTTCCTGTGTTTCCTACTCTACTTACACAGCAGCATCAGTCTCTACTACATCCCAATCTGTCCTCGCTCCACCTGACAGCTTGGTTTCTCTCGGGCTGACCTCTCCAGAGAATCTGTCTCAGCCTGTCCGTCGTATTCTGGATGCCTCCAGGAAACCGGCCACCCTCCAATGTTACCATCAGAAGTGGACCCAATTCTCCTCTTGGTGTCTGCTTCATCATCACGATCCCACCTCATTGGCGGTGGAAACTGTACTGGACTATTTGCTCGCTCTCTCCGACGCTGGCCTCAAGTCAACCTCAATCAGAGTCCACCTCAGTGCCATCACTGCGTTTCATGAGCCTATCCTCGGAAAACCTCTTATGGCTCATCCCCTGGTTTCCCGGTTCATGAGAGGCCTCTTCAATGTCAAACCACCTCTGAAGCCTCCTCCAGTCGTCAGGGACCTGAATGTGGTTTTATCAGCACTCATGAAACCTTCGTTTGAGCCTCTTGCCACAACTTCACTCAAATTTCTTACATGGAAGGTGCTTTTCCTCATTGCCATCACCTCTGCCAGGAGGGTTAGTGAGCTGCATGCACTGGTTGCTGACCCACCTTTCACTGTTTTTCACCATGACAAGGTGGTTCTGCGTACCCATCCAAAATTCCTCCCCAAGGTGGTCTCAGACTTTCATCTCAACCAGTCCATTGTGTTGCCTGTCTTTTTCCCTAAACCCCATTCTCATCCTGGGGAACAGGCATTGCACACGCTGGACTGTAAGCGTGCCCTTGCTTACTACCTTGACCGTACCAGGGCTCACCGCTCGTCTCCTCAGCTCTTTTTGTCCTTCGACCCTAACCGTCTAAGTCGTCTTGTCTCTAAACGGACGCTTTCCAACTGGCTTGCTGCCTGCATTGCGTTCTGTTATGCTCGGGCTGGTCTCTCACTGGAAGGTGCTGTCACGGCCCACAGGGTCAGAGCTATGGCTGCTTCTGTGGCTTTCCTCCGTTCCACGCCCATCGAGGAAATCTGCAAGGCTGCCACTTGGTCCTCAGTTCACACGTTCACTACTCACTACTGTCTGGATACCTTCTCCAGACGGGATGGGCACTTCGGCCAATCTGTGTTACACAATTTATTTTCCTAATGGCCAACCATCCCTCCTCCCTCTCTGTTAGCTTGGAGGTCACCCATGCGTTAAGAATATGCTGCCTGCTTGTCCTGGGATAAAGCACAGTTACTTACCGTAACAGGTGTTATCCAGGGACAGCAGGCAGATATTCTTACGTCCCACCCACCTCCCCGGGTTGGCTTCTTAGCTGGCTTATCTTAACTGGGGACCATGCACTCCTCCGTCGGGCGGGAAGGCACTCGCGCATGCGCGGTGCGGCCAACTAGAACTTTCTAGTAAAAAGTGTCCGTACCGGGGCTCCGTCGGTGACGTCACCCATGCGTTAAGAATATCTGCCTGCTGTCCCTGGATAATACCTGTTACGGTAAGTAACTGTGCTTTATTTACATTCTGCCTTTAAACAAGGTGGATTGCAACTAAACATACATAATTTAATGGATAATGGATATAGATTGAATAGTGAAGAATTTAAAGGGTCCCTACACCTAAATTAATGCTGTATGCATTTTTTATATATATATATTCAGAATGGAAGTGTTGGAAACAGTCCCAACCCATCTCTTGAAAACAGCTTCAGGGCAGAGCGCCCCATCAGCTTGCCTTTGGTAAGTACTTTATGGTATTTGTATGTGCAATAGGGCAGACGAGCATGACTGACATATGCGTGTTTTCCCACCTGTGACTTTGTTAATTCTTAATTATATACAAGTAAACCACTGGATAGTAACTATGAATCTGATGCAAGTCCTGCTGACACCACTTCTTGAACGCATTTCACGAACAAGGAATGTGTTGATAACATCTGTTTAATGTGCAAACAGAAATGTTACAGCAGTGCATTGCTCTATTGTAAGCTGATAACGTGTTGCAACTGATGTCATATTTAATGGAAATGCTTTTTAATGTCTCTGAATTTGATTTATGACTGTCATGAGCCGCCTTGATATTCTGCGAAATGCAACATACAGTTGTGTGCCAACATTACAGGCATCGTTGATCAAACTATTTTGATGGATGCCTACCATGTTTCCCTGAAAAATGAGGCCTACCCTGAAAATAAGCCTTTGTTAAGATCCCTCCCTCCCATCCCTTTGTACACTGGAACCCCACCGACCCTCCCATCATGTTATACCTATTCATCCCTCCCATCCCTTTGAATACCACTGACTGCCTCAAAACCGGTGGAAGCACTCTGAATGGGCTGCTGTGCAGCCTTACCCGCTGGGGCTTTCCCTCTGCCATGTCACTAATGATGTCATAGAGTTTCTGTGAGCATCAGGAGCAGCACAGAGCATTCAGCACGCCTGCGCTAAAAACTGGTTTTGCAGTTTTGTTAAAGGGGGGGGGTAGTTTCTTACCCATTTTATAGAGGAGACCATTAATCTGAAGAGCCCTAGTCACTAATTTAAAAATGTATATAACACCAAATCTGTTAGCAGGAAATTTTATTAGATAGTTTTGGAAGTCCTTTTAAGTTGTTCATCCAGAACTGGCTCTTCAGAGGTTGGGAGCAGATGATATACACTTGCTCTAAATTTTCAATCTGTTTTCTATCTTCACTTATCTTTGATCTTAAGGATTTTAATATGGATTTCACGGATTTGGATGGCATGGTACGGCATCGAAGGGCAGAGATGGAAGAATATAGCAGCACAGGTTCTCAGACTCCAGAATCGGAGAACTCCCAAGGTCGGTCTAGAGGAATTGCTTTATATTTGGAAAAGTATGTAAAGCTTGGCTCATGGAATTATTTCTATCCCCTCTTCTTATATATATGATGTATCTGACAAGGAGAGGGGAGAAGAATTTTGAAAGAAACAGTTCCTAATGCTGTGTATCAATGTTTTTATGCTGTAACCCTAGAACTACCTTTTTCAGTTGAAATGCATTGGGTCATTTTGGAAGCACTTTCTCTGGAATCCTCAGTCTTATCTGACCCATTTTTTTAACTCTGTGCCTCTCTTGCCTTGTATTTTCCTCCTTGAAAAATTTGGACCCATTCTATTAACTCTTCAGAGAGTTATTTTGCCCCAAGATGGACAGACAAAATGTTTGTAATGCTATATCTATCTTTCTTTTTTCTTTTTTTTTTTAATTCTGTTGAATTACAAAGAATAAATTTAAAGATTTTGGAGTGTTCTGACAAATTATTCAGAAAATTAACTTTTTATGTAGCTGATCCTCCAGTTATCTGAATACTTAACTCTGTTTGTGGTGAGCCAGCGCTGATGTCCGTAGGAATTCTATGAACATCAGAGCTGTTACTGTTGCGACCGGTGCTGAAATCCAAACTACGGTTTTGTAAAAAGAGAGGGTGGAAGCGAATGAGTCATAGCCCAATCCAGGTTTTGACAGTATACGGTAGACTCCGTTAACCGGAACTCAATTAACCAGAACTCTCAACAACCAGAAACTCCGTTAACCGGAACTCAATTAACCAGAACTCTCAACAACCAGAAAAAAAAAATCAGAGAAATACTGCACATGTTCGGCAGTTTGTCTGGAACAGTTTATAGTATGGAATTGTATGGGATATAGTATTAGTTAGGCCTATTTTTAATAGTAACTCTCAAGCAAACAGAAATTATATTTATCCGGCATTATAAATCTCCATGGGTGCCAATTAACTGAGAGTCTACTGAATATAAAAACATACAGCTTGATACTTAGTGCAAGTTGTGCATTTACCAGCAGCTGGTGAGCGCACAACTTTTCTTATGTGCATTTACATACCTTATACAGAAAAAAATGGGCCATTTAAATCACTAAGCAGCCTGTGCAAGGAAGGGACAGAACTGGGAAGAGGGATAAAATCTAAGCAGGCATTTCTACTTTAAGAAGAAATTCTACAACAGGGCCCCTCCATTTAGGTGCCCAGAGAATCTATTCTCTAAAGCAGTGTCCCACAAACTTTTTTTTTTTTTTTTTGCTCCGGCACACTAATGGGTCAAATGTTTTTCTGTGGCACATCCACAACCCTGCCCCGCTCCACTCCCAGCTTTGCTCCTCCCCACACAAACCACATCTCATTTTCCCTGAGATCGGGGCCATGACTGGAGGACCTCCAAGCATGCGCATGATGTCATCACATCGACGTTCATGTATGCTCAGAGGTCCTCCAGACACAGCCCCAAGCTAGGGAAAATAAGATGAGTTTCATGCGGGGGCAGAGAAGAGGAAAATTACGGACACTGGAAGTGACACTCATGTCTTTCATAGAAACATGACTTCAGATAAAGGCTAAATGGCCCATCTAGTCTGCTCATCCACAGTAACTATTATCTCTTTCTCTCTCTCTCTCAGAGATCCCACGTGCCTATCCTAGGCCCTCTTGAATTCAAACACAGTCTTTGATTCCGCCACTTCTTCCGGGAGACTGTTCCATGCATCTACCACCCTGTCTGTAAAAAAGTATTTCATCAGATTACTCTGGAGCCTATCACCTCTTAACTTCATCCTATGCCCTCTCATTGCAGAGTTTCCTTTCAAATGAAAAAGACTCGACTCATTTATATTATGTAGGTATTTAAAGTTTCTATCATATCTCCCCTCTCCTGCCTTTCCTCCAAAGTATACAGATTGAGATCTTTAAGTCTGTCCTTATATGCTGTATCACAAAGACCACACACCATTTTAGTAGCCTTCCTCTGGACCAACTCCATCCTTTTTATATCTTTTTGAAGGTGCGGCCTTCAGAATTGTGCACAATATTCTAAATGAGGTCTCGCCAGAGTCTTATACAGAGGCATCAATAACTCCTTTTTCCTAGTGGCCTTACCTCTCCCTATGCAACCTAGCATCCTCCTAGTTTCGCCGTCACCTTTTCAACCTGTTTGGCCACATACAATCACACCGAAGTCCCGCTCTTCTGTATTGCACATAAGCTCTTCACTCCTTAATCTGTACTGTTCCCTCAGAGTTTTGCAGCCCAAATGCATGACCTTGCAATTCTTAGCATTAAATTTTAGCTACCAAATTATAGACCTTTCTTCAAGCTTCACCAGGTCTTTCTTTATTTTATTCATAGTTTTATTAAAATTTGATTAAATGCTAATCATAAAATTTGAAGCGTTGTACATTAAAATATAAAATGGGGTACTTACATCAATAACAAACAAGACCTAAACAAACTTGACATTTGGAAGGTAAAAGACAGGGGAAAAAAGGGGAGAACTACAATTTCTAAAGAAAAGAGAACCAAAAAGGGAGAAACAAAGGGAGAAGTGTGTGGGGGGGGGGTTTCAATTAAAGGAATAAAATAGTAGAAAGGATAAATCAATCGTAGGCATCCTTAAAAAGAAAGCATTTTAAACTACTCTTGAATTTATCAATGTTTTGTTCTGCTTTGATATGATATATTCACACCATCCGGCATGTCTGCTCTATTGCAGATTTTGGTATCATCCGCAAAGAGGCAAATATTACCTGACAATCCTTCAGCAATATCATTTATAAAAATGTTAAAAAGAACAGGCCCAAGAACAGAACCTTGAGGAACACCACTGGTAACATCCCTTACCTCAGAGCAATCTCCTTTGATCACACTACCCTCTGTCACCTTCCTCTCAACCAGTCCCTGACCCAGCCTGTCACTTTGGGACCCATCCCATGGACACTCAGTTTATTTAGTAGACGTCTGTGTGAAACACTGTCAAAGGCCTTCTCTGAGATCCTCCCAGTACCAAGAGCGGATGGAAAGAGACAAGGGGAATTGCAAGTAATCAACGCCTGGATGAGACGATGGTGCGAAGAAGAAGGCTTCGACTTCGTGCGCAACTGGACGGCGTTCTGGGGAAAAAGCAAGTACTACAGAAGGGACGGACTACACCTCAACAAAGAAGGAGCAAGAGTTTTGGCAGGCAACATGAAGAAGGCAATCGAGAAGGCTTTAAACTGAAAGATAGGGGAAAGCCGACAGTCGACCACCGGTCGATGGCACGGATAGCAGGATGCCCCGACGAAGAAGCCAAGGAAAACTACTCCTACACAAGAGAAGACGACCTCACGGCAAATAAGGGAGAAAAAGCAGGAAGGGACAATTCAGACACAGGAGGGGACGACCACACAGCAAACAAGGGTGATAACACAGGAGCAGTAAAGGATACCGTAATTGGAACTACAGGGACGGCCAAGAGTAGAAGGTCCAAAAAGGTAACACGAAGGGAACTTAGATGTATGTATACGAATGCTAGAAGTCTAGGTAACAAAATGGGGGAACTAGAGACAATAGCAAGACATGACATATTGGATATCATTGGCATAACAGAAACATGGTGGAATGAAGAAAACAAATGGGACACAGTACTACAGGGATACAAGCTGTATAGAAGAGATCGAGTAGGGCAGAAAGGTGGAGGTATTGCACTATATGTTAAGGAGGGAATAGAGTCTGTTGAAATGGTTACAACAGAAATGAAAGAGAAGCTTGAGTCACTCTGGATCAAGATTCCTGGTCAATATGGCGCAGATACGAAAATTGCCCTTTACTATCGTCCCCCAGGACAGGCGGAGGAAACTGACTCAGAAATGATGGAGGAAATCAAACAAGAATGCAAGACAGGCAATATAATTATATTGGGAGACTTCAATTTCCCAGGGATAGACTGGAAACTAGCAACCTCCAACTGCGGCAAGGAGGCCAAGTTCCTGGAGGTGCTAGGGGATTGCTTCCTGGAACAAATGGTAAAAGAGCCGACAAGAGGCAACGCCACCTTGGACTTGGTCCTAAATGGCCTCACGGGACCGATAACAGAAGTGGAAGTCATGGTTCCACTGGGAACGAGTGATCACAATGTAATTAACTTTAAACTTGACATCGGGAAAGGGAAACATGCCAAAACCTTAACCACCACCTTGAACTTTAAAAAGGGTAAATACGATCACATGAGAGCCATGGTAGAAAAACGACTCGAAAAGAAGGTGGACAAACTTGAAACGGTAGATCAGGCATGGTCCCTACTGAAAAATACTATCACAGAAGCACAAGATCTCTACATTCCGAGGATTTCCAAAGATCGGAGATCAAAGAGCAAAAGAGAACCGGCATGGCTTACCAAACAGGTGAAGGAAGCCATAAAAGAAAAGAAGGACTCTTTCAAAAAATGGAAATACATAAAGACAACCGAAGCCTGGAACAAACATAAAGATGATCAGAAGAAATGTCACAAGGCGGTGAGGGATGCAAAACAGGAATATGAGGAAAAAATAGCCCAGGAGGCCAAAAACTTCAAGCCCTTCTTTAGATACGTGAAAGGGAAAAAACCTGCAAAAGAGGCAGTCGGACCCTTGGACGACCAGGGAAGAAAAGGGTACATCAAGGAAGATAAACAAATCGCAGACAAACTAAATTCCTTCTTTGCGTCCGTCTTTACGAAGGAGGACACCTCAACAATACCTGAAGCGGAGAAAGTGTTTGCAGGAGAAATAGAAGACAGCCTCACCACAGTTGAAGTGGACTTAGACCAGATATACTATCAGATCGACAAACTTAAAAGTGACAAATCCCCTGGACCGGATGGAATTCACCCGAGAGTCTTAAAGGAATTGAAGGTTGAAATCGGAGAGTTATTGCAAAAACTTGCAAACCTGACAATCAGAACTGGACAGATACCGGACGACTGGAGGATAGCGAACGTCACCCCAATTTTCAAAAAAGGATCGAGAGGGGAACCGGGCAACTATAGACCTGTGAGTCTTACGTCTGTCCCCGGCAAGATGGTTGAAGCACTGATCAAGGATAGCATGGTCCGGCACTTGGACGCACACGACTTGATGAAACCCAGTCAACATGGATTCAGGAAAGGGAAATCATGTTTGACGAATTTACTCCAATTTTTTGAGACCGTGAACGAGCAAATAGATAGTGGGAAGCCGGTGGACATAATATACTTGGACTTCCAGAAAGCGTTCGACAAAGTTCCACACGAAAGACTTCTCAGGAAACTACAAAGCCATGGCATAGAGGGGGATATACAAAGATGGATAGGCAAATGGCTGGAAAACCAAAGGCAGAGAGTGGGCATAAATGGGAAGTTCTCCGACTGGGAGAAAGTGACTAGTGGTGTACCCCAGGGCTCGGTACTTGGGCCGATCCTTTTTAATATTTATATCAATGACCTGGAGGAAGGAACATCCAGTGAGATCATCAAGTTTGCAGACAATACAAAACTATGCCGGGCGATCAGATCGCAGGAGGATAGAGAGAAACTCCAGAGCGACTTGTGTCGGTTAGAAACATGGGCGGAGAAATGGCAGATGAAGTTCAATGTGGAGAAATGCAAGGTAATGCATTTAGGCAATAAGAATAAGGAATACGAGTATACAATGTCAGGTGCAACTCTGGGGAAGAGTGAACAAGAAAAGGACCTGGGTGTACTGATAGATAGGACCCTGAAGCCGTCGGCACAATGCGCGGCAGCGGCAAAGAAGGCAAATAGAATGTTGGGCATGATAAAGAAAGGAATCTCGAGTAGATCGGAGAAAGTTATAATGCCGCTTTATAGGGCAATGGTCAGACCACACTTGGAATACTGCGTCCAACATTGGTCTCCCTACCTAAAGAAGGATATAAAACTGCTGGAGAGGGTGCAGAGACGAGCAACAAAACTGGTGAAGGGTATGGAGAGACTGGAATACGAGGATAGACTTATAACACTAGGATTGTTCTCCCTTGAGAAAAGGAGAATGCGTGGGGATATGATCGAGACCTTCAAAATACTGAAAGGAATCGACAAAATAGAGCAGAGAAGATTATTTACATTGTCCAATTTGACACGGACTAGAGGACATGTAATGAAGCTAAGGGGGGACAGGTTCAGGACTAATGTCAGGAAGTTCTGCTTCACTCAGAGAGTGGTTGACACCTGGAATGCCCTCCCAGAGGAGATTATTGCGGAATCGACCGTCCTAGGCTTCAAGAGCAAACTAGATGCATATCTCCTTAAGAGAGGCATATAAGGATATGGTGGACTATAAATTACGCCAGGTGTACACCTGGCAGGGCCTCCGCATGTGCGGATCGCCGGACTTGATGGACCGAAGGTCTGATCCGGAGATGGCGCTTCTTATGTTCTTATGTTATGTTCTTATCTAAATGCACCACATTTAGCGCACTCCCTCTAGCCAATTCTTTAGTCACCCAGTCAAAGAATTAGATCAGATTTGTCTGACAAGACCTACCTCTAGTGAATCCATTTTACCTCCGGTCCTGTAATCCACAGGATTCCAGAAACTTGACCATTCTATGTTTTAAAAACGTTTACCAAAGAGGTCAGACTTACCGGCCTGTAATTCCTTACTTTTTCCTTACTTCCACTTTTGTGGAGAGGGAATACATTCGCCCTTCTCCAGTCCTCTGATACCACTCCCGACTCTAAAGATTTGTTGAAAAGGTCAGTCAGCGGAGCCACCAGAACTTTCCTAAGTTCCTTCAGTACCTGGAACACTTTCTGACTATTTTTTCGCAGGCTTTGGGGGAATTGGGTCAAGTTCAGATGGCTGAGATCCACCCATCATAACAATTCAGAACCCAAATGTATACAGGTAGTGTATTTTTTAAACAACATTTAGAATTTACCTCTTTCTTTCCCCAGTCCCTAAACATTCCAACCAAATAGCCATCTTGTAATCTTACTGGATATGACCAGAACACTTCTTTCTGTCATCTGCCTAGAACCGCAAGGTATTGGTGGTATAAAAGGTACCAGTGTAATGTAATTTAACAAATTAAACAGTTTTATTCTCAATTGCATTTTATATGGTTAATCTCATATTCTGCTCCAAGCAAATTTTGGAGGAGTAGGTAATAAGGATGCTGAAATAATAATAAAATATATTCCCTTGCAGACAAATTGTAACTTGCCTAGAGAACAAACTTGTACAGGGAGGGCCCAGGTTAAAAAAAACAAAACCCAGATATACAGTGTTCCTTCTCCGAGTTCTCAACTTAGTACTTGGCAGCCTAGTTTTCGTAATTTCTATAATGCATATGCATGAGATAAATGTTCATGCATACTGTAGATTCATTTTTGGATATCCCAGAACAAGGCTGGAAGTTCCACAACTTTGGCTTCTTCACTGAAGTCCAGTATAATTTAGCACTGTTAATTGTTGACATCTAGAAACCTACATGAATACCCCTTTCCAAGGTTCCAGGCTTTAACTGGAAAACGCCAGTGTTTTGTGATTGCATGGTCAGAGAATCTATCAGCCAAGGAGGCAAAGAGCACTTAACCATTGGTGCTCAAGAAAGCTGCTGCTGCCATGATGCTAAATAAGGTTGTGACCACCAATTGCGAATGTTGATCTAGTACAGGGCCTCGAGCATCTGTGCATGCTCAACGCCTGCCATCTCCCGCCTTCTCCAAGATTCTCAGAGGGGCCTGGAGCATGTGCAGATGCTCAAGGCCCTGCACCAGATCAACATCCACCATTGGTAGTCACAACCTTATTCAGCATTGCAGCAGCAGCTTTCTTGAGTACAAATCAGTAAGCTGGAGGGGAGCATGTATGCAGGATAGTGGTGCTGGAGGAAGAGGAGGACAGCCGCGTCGATGGTCGGGTGATGGCTCGAATATAAACTGAGATCCTAATTTTGTGGCTATTTTTGGGCCCCAAAATCTTAGGTTATATTCGAGTATAAACGGTACTTATGCCACAGTAGGTAATATATCAAGTTTTTTGAAAAATGGTGGTGTTTTATTTACAGATTTTTAGCCTACCAATCCAGGTAAACTCTTGGCATTAGTGATGGATTTTTCTAAACTAAATATGTATTTTTAAAATATATAAAAGTAAAAAATGTAATGTGTTCTTTTTAGAATTCCCCGTGGAGATGCCAAATCATCTTGAGGTTAGCAAGTCAGAGGCAGCAGCCTCATCCCAAGCTGATATCTTTGCACATTCCCATGAAGGGAAGATGAGAAGGAGCTTCAGGAATGGTAAACTGATTATGCCCACCATAATGTATCAACATGAGTCTTTGTCCATATTATGACTAAATGAGATTGTCTCCTTTCTTCAGATCGGATTAGGCCCTTCACCTTCTTCCATCAAGTGAAGTCCCCTTCCTTCCCGTCAATGAATGCAATGCTCACTTTCTATGCAGTTATGTAAGTGCACAACCTGTTTACAGTACTCAATATGACTACTGTTTTGTTATCTGACAAACTTTAAAACCCATTCTAGAATTGCCTTGATGCATCCCCAAACTGAATACATACAATCAAGCAAAACTACACCGCTCCTATTCCAATTTCTTATGTGTTTCACTGGAGAAGGAGCAGCAGTGGCGGAGAAGGAATCCTTCAAGAGGGTGGCATAGTGGTTGGAGCTACAGCCTCAGCACTCTGAGGTTGTGAGTTCAAAGCCCACGCTGCTCCTTGTGACCCTGGGCAAGGAGCCACTTAATCCTCCACTGCCCCAGGTACATTAAATAGATTCTGAGCCCACCTGGACAGATAGGAAACATGCTTGAAGTACCTGTATGTAAACTACTTTGAGTGTAGTTGTAAAACTACAAAAAATACAGTATACAAGTCCTCAATCCCCTTTTTATTTGACAGCAGTATCGAGTATGAAACACCACAGGGGCTCCATTTGCCTCCCTTCACTATTTTACCCATTCTTATTTTTATCTTCCATCTTGTCTAACCCAGCTATTCTAGCAGTCATCCTTTGTTGAGAGGCATAGACTAGCGTGTCTCAAACTTTTTTTTTTTAGCTCTGGTACAGAGCAAATGTGTTTTGCAGCCCATTATAACTGAAATTATACAATTGTAAAACCAACAGAAAATTAAATTTGAGTTTTTTAAAGTTCTTTATGCTATGTATGGGTAATTGTAACAATGGTGAAACTAAAGTAGATAGAATAGAAATGCGATGAATGTGCTTGTTTATTGCGTGCAAATTAACTCAAAATGCAGCTTGATAGTCAACGAGTAAATACACATTTCATCATCCACCATCTGCAGTCGTTCTCTCTTTGTTTCTTTTTTTATTTAATTTCTGTCAGAGCTGAAAATCCAAGTTTGCAAAGATACGAAGATCCAAACAGTAACAAAGCCTCGGTTGCTTTGTTGCTCGAGTTAGGATAGCTACTACATAAAAATAAAATTACTTGCCGTTAGTTTTCAAGGACCAATCACTTCAAAGAATGAAGCTTGTCTGGATGGTTGTATCCTTACACACACGCTCATAATATTGACATGTTATCTATTCTAGTGTAAACCTATGAAGGGAATTTTTAAAAATAAAGTAAAATTCTAGAATCTCTTGTGGCACACTTGGAATCTCTTTGGGGTATGATAGGCACAGGCATAGACTGTGGTTCCCTCTGGAGCCTGACACATGTACCGTTTTAAGCTTGCCAGTAAGTTACTGTTGCACAAGCTCTGAAACTGTCATGAAAGGCCAATCAAATTTAGTGTTGATGCCTAAACTGACCCAAAATCTTTTTTTTCTGCTCAGTTTTCAGCTGAAAGGCTATGACCATGCTTTATCCTGTTTGTCCCTTCCCCCCCACCCCTTCTGAACAAGAGTTGCCTCTTCCCCCACTACTTACCTGTAGATCTCCTCAGTTTATCTCATAATCCCTTGTGGTCTAGGAATGTAGTCTGGGCAGGAGTGATTCTGTACCCTCAAAATGGCTGCCATGATATCTAGTGGCAATCTCATGAGCCTGCCAGAAGAGGTCAAATTTTAAAAATCACAAATATATTTACAGTATGATAAGAATAAGGTCATACAGAAAACAACCAGTCCAATAAGGGTTAAAAATTCATTGAAAACTCAACATGTTTTGGTGAAATAAGTCTTACAAAAAGAACTTCAAATTTAAACATTAAAAAAACAAATCTAAACAAAACTATTAGCAATCTGTAATAGGAAAAACCACTGTCCCCCAAAGGGACTGTTCTACCTTATGGGCTACAAAGGGAACTTCTCAGCCAACAATTTATGGGCGGGGAAGTTTTTATGTTTGAATTTCCTGTTTTCAAAGTGAATTGTTCAGTCTACCGTTTCTGTACGGGGACCATGAGTATGTGAAGCTTGTAAGAGAAAAGTTTCATTGAATATTGGACGTTTCAAACACCTTTGATACTACAAG
The DNA here is from genome assembly GCF_902459505.1 of Geotrypetes seraphini. Lineage (NCBI taxonomy): Eukaryota > Metazoa > Chordata > Amphibia > Gymnophiona > Dermophiidae > Geotrypetes > Geotrypetes seraphini. The sequence goes on along the minus strand of NC_047084.1, from coordinate 522,108,467 downwards.
AGTGCCATCTACTGGATGCCAATTTCAACCCCTGAGGCAGGCTTTTTGAAGCCGAAACACAGACCATGTCAGGTCTGGTATGCAGATTGGATTTGATGTTAGGGTCTTCTATACAGATTGGGGCTCCTAATTGAAACTTAAATACGTTTAAAAACCCACCCAAGTCGGCACTTGGATAATAATAATAATAATAACAGCTTATATACCGCAATACCGTGAATTTCTATGCGCTTTATAAAAGATTAAGCAAAGGTACAAATTGACTGACTTCAAGAGGGGAAGAAGAAAGAGAAGTAATTAGACAGGAAATTCATTGTTGAGGAGAAAAGTGATCAAAAGGACAGTAGGTCGCTATTGAGAGGAAAGAGATAAGTGGATCAGTTGTCAAGATGTTTTAGGAACAGGTGTGTTTTTAAACGTTTCCTAAATTCCTCATAAGTAGAGGGCGAAAGTAATTGTTCTAGGTCTTTACCCCATGATGCTGCTTGGTGTGAGAGAAGGAATTCATGGTGTTTTTTCAGTTTGCAACCTCTCACTGGGGGGGAAACGAAGTTGGAATGTAAACTTCTCTTGTGTCTGTTGGTTGAGAAGGAGAAAAGGTCAGTAATGTATTTGGGGGCAAGTCCGTGTAATGCTTTAAAGCAGAAACAGGCAAATTTGAACTTTACGCGTGCCTTCATCGGCAGCCAATGTAGCTGCCGGTAGTAGGGTGTCACGTGGTCAAATTTTTTTAGTCCAAAGATTAGTCTGACTGCCGCATTCTGCAACAGTTGTAGGCGTCGCATATTTTTTAGGGGAAATTGCCTAATAGGCGATATTACAGTAGTCAAGCAGGCTTAGTATGAGGGATTGGACTAGGATTCTAAAAACCGATGTAACAAAATAAGCTTTAAGGGATCTGAGTTTCCAGAGAGTGAAAAATCCCTTTCTGATTAAGAAATCTACTTGGTTTTTCATGGTTAGGCATTGATCCAGAGTTACACCTAGTATCTTTATGGAGGGCTGGATAGGGTAACTAAGGTTATTGATACAGAGGGGTGATTTAATGTCAAGTGGTTGTGGTGAAGCAATGAAAAAAGTCGTTTTATCTGAATTAAGTTTGAGCCTAAAGTTTGTCATCCATTGTTCCCTCATGTTTATAGCTTCTGAAGCTTTGGGAATAGTTTCGGAGACAGAATTGGTGAATGGGATGATAATCGTAAAATCATCTGCATAACTAAATAGTTTTATCCCCAGCTGGGTTAGCTTCGTGCCCAGTGAGGACATGTAGACGTTGAAGAGCAATGGGGATAGTGGAGAGCCTTGGGGCACACCGGATGGATTGCTCCAGGTGTCGGAAAGCTCATAATTAAAACGAACCTGATAGGTGCGGGATATAAGGAAGCCACGGAACCAGTTCAGCACCTTATCCCGGATACCAATGGCATCTAGGCATTGCAGCAGTTTCATGTGGTCCACTAGATCAAAGGCAGAACTCATATCGAATTGCATTATCAGGGCATTAAGGCCTTTACTAAACAGTAGGTACAAATTGTCTAAGATAGCCGCAATTACTGTCTCCGTACTGAATAATGGCCTAAAACCAGATTGAGTTTCATGGAGGAGAGAGAATTGATCAAGATAACCCATCAGTTGGGTGTGAACCAATCCCTCCATAATTTTTATAATAAATGGAATGGAAGCTACCGGTCTATAGTTGGATATTAGGGCTGAGGATACTTTATGATTTTTTAGAATTGGGGTTATAATAATGTGACCATTATTAGAGAGGAACTTCCCATTGTTTAGGTTGTAAGCCAAATATTGCATTAGTGATAATTTAAATTATAAAGGTGCTGCTTTCATAATTTCTGGGGGGCATGAGTCCAGAACGCAATAGGATCTAGAGTATTAGTTATATAATCTGATATAATCATTCCACTCTAAATCTTGAAAGGAGCTCCAGATCATGTCTGCCGGTATATCATTTCCTTGGATGACCTAACCGTCCAAGTGCCAATAATCAAAAGGGCTTTTAGGCCTCTGAATCTCGCTGTGCACCCAGAGCTGAAAGGGGTGTTTTTGGAGGAGTGGTTAGGGTGGGATGTGAGCCAACCTAGACTGTCATCCTGCAGGGATAATCGAATGTTTGATGAGATTGCCTAGGTGAAACCTATACGTTGTGACTTAGACAATGTAAACACAGGTATAAGTGCCCAAAAGGTATCCAAAGTGAGCAGAGAACCACTGCAGAGACAAAGTAAAGACTCCCCCGCACACACACTTCCCCTGTGTTCACTAACCCCGTTGCACCCCCACAACGTTCAGAATAAAAACATACATACCTGCCTCTGGAACATCAGCACCTGGCACAGGAAAGCCTAGTAGAGCTGCACAGAGGTGGCTTAAGTAGTCTTGGGGGGTGGGCTGGTGAACCATAGAGAGGAGGACCCAGGCCCATAAGCCACTCTAGCTACTACATTCATGGTAGAAAATGTGAGCCCACCAAAAACCCTTCTGTACTGCCATATAGGTGCCACCTGCAGCCATAAGGGCTATTAGGGTTGTAGACAGGTTGATATAGTGGTTTTGGTGGTGTTTTGGGGGACTCACCATAACCTATAAGGGACTTCTGGTAAGATTTTTGGGAAGTTCACAGCAGTGCCCTGTAAGGTGCCTCACTGCTCTGCTGTGAATTTCACAATGGTGGCCCCTCCCACATCCAAAAGGTCTTGTTCTGGGCTTTTGAGACTTGGATGAATTTTTGGTCGAGAATGTGGTGTAAACATAGACGTAGTGGCGGTCAGGACGATCAAACATCTGTACATACAAATAGACTATTTTCAAATAATATATATTTTAGACGTACTTTTCAAGAATGGACTTTTGCTGCTGCCAACCTTGGGCGACTAGCACCCTATGTCCAAATCGGACTTAGACATTTTTTTTTGGTTATTATGCCCCTCATTGTGTTTAATGTTATAATTTTCCATTCAGAATATATACTGTTTCATTGTGTTGGAATAAAACCTTTTTTTTTTTTTTCAATAATATCTTTATTAGGTCAAGCAATATAACCATAACACAACCAAAAGTCATGGCAACAACAATCCAGAGCAGAGCTTATCTCTGTTTGATGTGAAATGTTCTTTCCCCATTTTTTTTTTTTTTTTTAATATATTGTGAGTTTTTTGTGGGGTTGTTTACCTTGTTTTTTGGCTTATGTTTGAATTTTAAATAAATAATATATGAACTGACTTCGCATTCAACACAAACCTGTCTATGAAGTGTAATCAATATGTTTTAAGTTGCTCAGAAATGTGAAACTCAACAAGGGGGGAACGCACCCCCCTAGAATGGGAACAGAGTTTACCTCCCAGTCATTGCAACTGTTTCTGTAGAGATCACACTTCAAGCCAGGATGTTGGTTAATAAAGATTGTTACAGTCCTTGAAATGATATAAAGTATAGGATTTTCTCCTTTCTTCTTATACTTGTTTTATACTTGTCAGAACATCACTTATGCATGATTAATAGAATCATAACTTACCGTATTTTCACGCATATAACGCGCGCGTTATACGCGTTTTTACCTACCGCGCATACCCCTCGCGCGTTATATGCATGAGCGCGGTATACAAAAGTTTTAAAACATAGTTCCCACCCCCGCCCGACGCCCGATTCACCCCCCCCAGCAAGACCGCTCGCACCCCCATCCCGAACGACCGCTCGCACGCGCTCCCACCCGCACCCGCATCCACGATCGGAGCAAGAGGGAGCCCAAGCCCTCTTGCCCGGCCGACTCCCCGACGTCCGATACATCCCCCCCCCCCGGCAGGACCACTCGCACCCCCACCCCGAAGGACCGCCGACTTCCCGACAATATCGGGCCAGAAGGGAGCCCAAACCCTCCTGGCCACGGCGACCCCCTAACCCCACCCCGCACTACATTACGGGCAGGAGGGATCCCAGGCCCTCCTGCCCTCGACGCAAACCCCCCTCCCTCCAACGATCGCCCCCCACTAGAACCTCCGACTGCCCCCCCCCAGCCGACCCGCGACCCCCCCCTGGCGACCCCCACGACCCCCCACCCCCCTTCCCCGTACCTTTGGTAGTTGGGCCAGAAGGGAGCCCAGACCCTCCTGGCCACGGCGACCCCCTAACCCCACCCCGCACTACATTACGGGCAGGAGGGATCCCAGGCCCTCCTGCCCTCGACGCAAACCCCCCTCCCCCCCAACGACCGCCCCCCCCAAGAACCTCCGACCGCCCCCCAGCCGACCCGCGATCCCCCTGGCGACCCCCACGACCCCCCCACCCCCCTTCCCCGTACCTTTGGTAGTTGGCCGGACAGACGGGAGCCAAACCCGCCTGTCCGGCAGGCAGCCAACGAAGGAATGAGGCCGGATTGGCCCATCCATCCTAAAGCTCCGCCTACTGGTGGGACCTAAGGCGCGTGGGCCAATCAGAATAGGCCCTGGAGCCTTAGGTCCCACCTGGGGGCGCGGCCTGAGGCACATGGGCCCAACCCGACCATGTGCCTCAGGCCGCGCCCCCAGGTGGGACCTAAGGCTCCAGGGCCTATTCTGATTGGCCCACGCACCTTAGGCCCCACCAGTAGGCGGACCTTTAGGATGGATGGGCCAATCCGGCCTCATTCCTTCGTTGGCTGCCTGCCGGACAGGCGGGTTTGGCTCCCGTCTGTCCGGCCAACTACCAAAGGTACGGGGAAGGGGGTGGGGGGGTCGTGGGGGTCGCCAGGGGGGTCGCGGGTCGGCTGGGGGGGCGGTCGTTGGGGGGGGGGGGGGTTTGCGTCGAGGGCAGGAGGGCCTGGGATCCCTCCTGCCCGTAATGTAGTGCGGGGTGGGGTTAGGGGGTCGCCGTGGCCAGGAGGGTTTGGGCTCCCTTCTGGCCCAACTACCAAGGTACGGGGAAGGGGGGTGGGGGGGTCGTGGGGGTCGCCAGGGGGATCGCGGGTCGGCTGGGGGGCGGTCGGAGGTTATTGGGGGGGGGCGGTCGTTGGGGGGAGAGGGGTTTGCGTCGAGGGCAGGAGGGCCTGGGATCCCTCCTGCCCGTAATGTAGTGCGGGGTGGGGTTAGGGGGTCGCCGTGGCCAGGAGGATTTGGGCTCCCTCCTGGCCCGATATTGTTGGGGAGTCGGCGGTCCTTCGGGGGGAGGGATGTATCGGACGTCGGGGGTGGGGCATCAGGCTTTCAGGATGGGGACAGACCTTCAAGGGGGGACAGTGCACGGAAGTCAGGGGGGGTGAACGGAGAGTCGGGACAGCGCACGGAAAGTCAGGGCGGGCGAAAGGAGCGTCGGGCAGCATGCGCGGTATACCCGTGAGCGCGGTATACCAAAGTTTTTGTACATATCATCGTGATTTCTGCGCGCTATACCCGTGTGCGCGTTTTATACGGGTGCGCGTTATTTGCGTGAAAATACGGTAGCTCAATGAGGGGTTTGAGCTAAGTTATGATTCTATTAATCATGCATAAGTGATGTTCTGACAAGTATAAAACAAGTATAAGAAGAAAGGAGAAAATCCTATACTTTATATAATTTCAAGGACTGTAACAATCTTTATTAACCTGGCTTGAAGTGTGATCTCTACAGAAACAGTTGCAATGACTGGGAGGTAAACTCTGTTCCCATTCTAGGGGGGGGTGTTCCCCCCTTGTTGAGTTTCACATTTCTGAGCAACTTAAAACATATTGATTACACTTCATAGACAGGTTGAATGCGAAGTCAGTTCATATATTATTTATCAAAGCAATTTCTGACTTCTTCTAGTTTTCACTAGTGACATCCCCGCCATCTCATAAGGAAAATTATGTTTGAATTTGGCAGATTTAGTAATGAAATTATTCTTCTGTCTCTTCCTCCCCTTTCTCCCTTCTGTTTTTTTCATTCTTCTGTTTAATTTCCTCTTGTTTTCATTCCCAGGCATGTGTTCCTCAACTACTTAGAATCAACTTGTTGGGTTGTTAACACCTTACTGGACTGGTTGTTTTCTGTATAATCTTATTTCATCAGACTGTTATTTCTATGTTTTGATTTGTATCTGTTTTTGTTTGACCATTTTTGAATATGATAATAGCACGTTTTTTTTTTCTTTCAGCCCTTGCTAGTTTGGCCTTCCATCACTCCATTGCAGTTGAATATTTTTTTTATAACACACACAATGAATCTGTAGAATCTATTACCAGAGGGTGTGGTTAAGGTGACCAGCATAATTGAGTTCTAAAGACGTGTGTGCAAGTTTCTTTAGGAAAAGTCCATAAAACTTGCCGGATAGACCATTACTCATCCCTGGAAATGAGCTATGAGAAATCTACTTTTTGGGATCTGCCACACACTTGTGACCCAGACTGGCTACTGTGCAGACTTAACATAAGGATAGCCATATTGGGTCAGACCAGTGGTCCATCTAGCTTGATATCCTGTTTCCACAGTGGTCAATACAGACCACAGAAAGTGCTGTGCTCTGTGGATCTGGTCTGACTCAATATGGCTGTTTATAAATGAATTCCAACATCAAACAAGATGATAATATGAATGGACTTAAGTAAAATAGAAATATTTACTTACCCACTTCCACGTTTTCAAATAGATTAGTATTCTTAAGTAAAATAGTACTGCTAATGTGCTAGAGGAAGAATTTGTGCATGTTGATATTAAGCACAATCTCTTTCCTTCAAATATTATTATTATTTTTTTTTTTTTTTGCAGTGTCTTCATTTTATTGTTATCCACATTCTACATGAGATCTAAAATCTTGTCTCTGGAAGAGCAACTCGCCACTCTGGGTTCATTTGTAACCTCACATGGGAAGACGTAAGCATTTGTATATGAATGAGTAAAATATGTATATGTAAACAAATTATTTCCCTCTATTTTCCCATATGGGCTGCAGTCATTTAGAGGTCACAGGACTTATTTTTGTGTTAACATGACCTCTAGAATTATTTTTCAGCCTGTGTTCCTTAACACTGGAGGGAATGGGCTTCCTTTGTTTTTGGATGAAAGGGAGACATTCTCTGACTTTTGTTTTTAATTTTATATTGAGTGCAAACGTGTTTGTGTATAAACAGGCTGACCCACTGCTTTGAGTTTAAGCTGTCTTTGTATTTGACAAATTTCCGACTTTACTATGTAGGGCTTCTTCTGGATTTGTGCCTGAAGGGTTGGACATTTTTACACGAAAGAATCAAGGCTTCAACTTTTATTCCCCTTTATCTCCTGAGTTGTAACTTCATTATCGATCATGATTGTATGAAAGGAATATTGTTATTCGTTATAAATTGCATCTGTACTATGGTTTCATTGGCTGGCTTGGCCTTGCCTTTCTATACAGTCTCCCACATAGAAGAGCAATTCAAAAATAAGCATAAAATAGGGGAATCGCAGAAAAGAAAACCATACCAAAGGTTCTGTAACATAACCATGAATACGACATGTGTGGCTGTGTTCTACCCTCCAGGAACCTTGGACCTCAGATCCTAGGTTCTGTCGATAGCCTGAACCAGCGAATCTCTTTATTAGATTAACACCAGGGGGGGTGTGGTCATGCAGTGAGCAGGGTCTCCCTTTCGCCTACCTTTTTGAACTATTTTCTGCTTCTAATTTCAAACCCAAGTGACTGCTTTAGCCTTTCTGGATCGCATGGACAAGTTTGTGCACAAGAACGGGTTTGATATGAGCTCTAAATCTGGGAAACAAGGGCGTCTCAAGTCGGCAGCTGGAGTGATGGAAAAAATGGCGGGCCCCACGGAGACGCCTGAGTTGGTGAGCGAGGAGTGGGTCACTCGTCTCACGGAGGCAGTGGTTCGGGCCCTGGGAACTAAATTGGATAAAGTTAATGATTCTTTGACTAAGCTGTCTACTACTGTGTCCGATTTTTAATACCCGGGTTACTGAGGTGCAGCAGCGTGTCAGATCTACTGAAGATTCTCTCGTGACGGTGCACGCGGAGCTTAAGACCCTACAAAGTAAATTGGCTAGCTATGAGGACAAACTGGAGGATGTGGAAAATCGCTCGCGCCGGAACAGTATTATCCTGGTGGGAATTCTTGAGACTTTGTTAGATTCGGAGCTGCTCCTTACTCTGGAAAAGAGGCTGGCGGATGAATTGTTGGTTACTCCTGCCTTGGGCCTGTTGCGTATTGAGCGCGCCCACCGTCTAGGTCGGAAGCAAGAGGGAATGTCTAGACCTCAGTTGGTCATTATTCGGATCCTCAACTTTGCCATCAAAGACTCGATCTTGAAAGCCTATCGGCAGAAGAAGGACCTTACTTACCAAAATATTTGCATCCTTACTTGGACCATGTGGCTTCTCTCCGTCGTAATTTACTCCAACATTTGTAAACAACTTAACGAGAAAAAATTGCACTTCACATTGCAGTTTCCTGCTAGGCTTCAACTCCTCTATAACAGCCAGCCATTTGCATTTGAAACCAGCTCTACTGCTCTGGAGCAAGTGCTGCAATGGTTCCCTGATCTGGCATCTAACACTTGACTTTTCCTGCTTCTGTGCCCGAGGCTCGGGGTTTGCCTGGATGGCCATTTCGGTGGTTTGTGGGACCGCAGTTGTTTCTGACTGGAGCAATTTGGACATTTTGTTTTTGTTTTCTTCTTTTTTTCCTTTTTGAACTGGACTCTTATTGTTGGACTAGTCTTTAAGCCCATTACATTAACGGGTGCTAGAATAGATGTGTGTGTCTTTATTCTTTATTTCTTTTTCTCTCTCTCTTCTTGGCCGCTTTCTGTCTCTCTCTTTCCTCGGCTGTCAACCATCACCCCTTGCCTGTTCCACCTGTCCAGCAGTAGGCCTTCTCCCTTCCTTTTACCTCCCCCTGTCCAGCAGCACTCCTTACCTGCTCCACCTGTCCCTCTTACCTGCTCCCCCTGTCCAGCAGCACTTCTTCCCTGCTCCGCAGTCATTCTTCCCTGCTCCCCCGGTCCAGCAGCACTTCTTCCCTGCTCCCCTGTTCCTCTTCCCTGCTCCCCTGTTCCTCTTCCCTGCTCTGCCTGTCCAGCAGCACTCCTTCTTTTCTCCCCCTGACCCTCTTCCCTGCTCCCCCTGCCCAGAAGCACTCCTTACCTGTGTCTCTCTTTCTCCTTAGTGTTTTGTTATTTTTTTCAATCTGTCTCTTTAGCCCCCTGACCTTCTGTGAGTGTCTGTGTGTCTCTGTCCTTGTGCACTGTTGTTTGTTTGTTTTTTTAAATCTCTGTTTAGCTCCTGATCCCCTCTGTTTCCATGGCAACCCTGTTTGCGGATGTGAGGGCCGTTTTGTGGTGCCGGGTCTGGCGGTGCCGTGTAGGTCGGAAGCGGAAGACGGGCCTCAGCGTTTTGTAGGGCCGGGTCTGGCATCGCCATGTAGGGCGGAAGCGGGGCCTCAGCACCGGCTGGGCGGCTCGCGCCGCCGGCCCCCAGGAGCTCGAGGCCGGCGGCTGGCGTGGCATGGTGGAGGAGGAACAGAGTTCGGTGACGTAAAACCCGCGCATGCGCAATCGTGTTTCCGCGATGGAATCAGGGAACACGATTTTTTTAGTGCGCATGCGCGTCCTACCATTTTATTATATTAGATTACATTTTTATTACTTATCTTCTGCTATGTTTCTATGCTATATTGGGTGTGTTTCATGTTCAGCCCTGTTGTACACCCCCTTTTGGTTAATGTTGAGTCTGAGGGGGTGGTTAAGTTGAGTTTGGTCTATGTGTGCATCTGGATTACTGTGTTCTCGGGCTGGGGCTTGTCTTCTTGCTCATTCTGTTTTTTGTTACCAGTGACTTGGTTGAATTCTTTGAGGGTAGGGGAAGGGAGGGCTACTTGCATGTTAGTACTCTCTCCATTTGTTATGGTGGTTGGTGGTTTTGGGGACGGGTGGAGGGGAGGGAGGGATTGGGAGAGGGGGATTGGGGGGGAGTATATGGGGCGTGTGTGCAGGATCTTTAGATGTCTGGCTGTCAGGGGGTGGGCTGGGACCCCTGGCAGTTTCTGTTTGGTACTAAGAGCTGCTGGTATTCTGTGTTACCATCTGTGACTGACACCTAGACGAGGCTTACATTGTGTGTCTTGGAACGTGTCTGGTATAGGCTCTCCGATTAAGAGGAATAAGGTTCTACGGTGCTTAGCGCAGCATAAGGCTGACATACTGGGCCTCCAAGACTAAATTGAGTGACCAGGAGCATGGTAAGCTAAGGCGGTCTTGGGTGGGTCAATGTTTTTCAGCTTCCTCTTCTACTACTAAAGCAGGTGTGGCCCTGCTCATTCATAAATCTGTCCCTTTCCACTTGAATAAACTCATTGCAGACCCCGAGGGCAGATATGTCATTGCTCTGGGTATGTTACATCAGCGCCCTGTTCTCCTGGCCTCAGTGTATGCCCCTAATAGTGCTCAGGTAGTTTTCTTTAAACAATTATTGGGTATAGTCCTTTCCTTAGCTGATGCCCCTGTGGATCATAAAATCTTTTTGGGTGACTTTTAACTCTATTTTGAACTCTGAGTTGGACAGCTCTCGTGGGTCTTCGCTCCCCCGGCGCTCTGATCACGGGTTGAACGCTTGGATCCGTACGTTAGATCTTATGGATGTTTGGCGGACACTTCATCCGGGGGAGCGGGATTTCACCCATACGTCCCGGATCCATAACACCTCCTCCCAGATTGACTATGTATTTCTTTCCAGATGCTCCTTCTCTGCCGTTCTTTCTGCAGAGATTGGGGTCTTGGCTATTTCTGACCATACTACGATATGGTTGGATGTGGATGTTGGGGGGTTGCTCCCATGGGGGTGGGAGGAGATGGCGTTTTCCTGTGGCTCTCTACTCTGACCCTGAATTTGGGCCTTTTCTCTTGCAACAGTGGAGGGATTACCTGGAATTTAATGGAGCTCATGTTACTGATGGCATTTGTTCTGGGAAATTGCGAAAGTGGTGCTTCGTTGGGCTATTATTGCCTATAGCGCTCGTAAAAAGAAACTTTTGGCAGCTAAGATCTTAGCTTTAGAACGGAGAGTGAAAGAGCGCAGCCTGTTATTTGCCCGCTGTCCTACCCAGCAACATAAAAATGATTGGCACACTGCGCTTCTAGCGCTCAATTCATTGCTGCATGAGAGGGCCCAAAAATATATTTTTTACCACAAATATAGACTCCACCATTTTGGCAATCGTCCGGGGAGGCTCTTATCTGGGCTCACTAGAAATTGGAGTGGTCCTTCTAGGATCACCTCCTTGCAGGACCAAGGGGGTGAGGTCGTTACTGCTCAATCTTAGTTGGAAAAGCTCTTTGTTAATTACTATTGGTCTTGTATTCCACGGAAGTAGTGAACCGGGATCATTTGATACGCAATTTTCTTGCTTCCCTGTCTTTGCCTACTCTCCCGGAGTTGGATTGTCAGAGCTTGAGCTCTCCCACAACTTGTGAGGAAGTAACATAGAAACATAGAAATAGACGGCAGATAAGGGCCACGGCTCATCAAGTCTGCCCACTCTAATGACCCTCCCTATTTATCTTTGCGGATAGATCCCACATGTCTATCCCATCTGGCCTTAAAATCTGGCACGCTGCTGGCCTCAATAACCTGGAGTGGAAGACTTCCAGCGATCAACTACCCTTTCAGTGAAGAAGAACTTCCTAGTGTCACCGTGCAGTTTCCCGCCCCTGATTTTCCACGGATGCCCCCTTGTTGTCGCGGGACCCTTGAAAAAGAAGATATCTTCCTCCACCTCGATGCGGCCCGTGAGATACTTGAATGTCTCGATCATATCTCCCCTCTCTCTACGTTCCTCGAGTGAGTAGAGCTGCAACTTCCCTAACCGCTCCTCGTATGGGAGCTCCTTGAGTCCCGAGACCATCCTGGTGGCCATTCTCTGGACCGATTCCAGTCTCAGCACCTCCTTGCGGTAATGCGGCCTCCAGAATTGCACACAGTACTCCAGGTGCGGTCTCACCATGGATCTATACAGTGGCATAATGACTTCTGGTTTACAGCTGACGAAACTCCTGCGTATGCAACCTATGATTTGCCTTGCTTTGGATGAAGCTTGCTCCACTTGGTTTGCAGATTTCATGTCTTCCCTGACAATCACCCCTAAGTCTCTTTCCGCTTCAGTTCTTGTCAGGATCTCGCCATTTAGGGTGTAAACCTTGCATGGATTTCGGCTCCTCAGGTGCATGACTTTGCATTTTTTGGCATTGAAACTGAGTTGCCAGGACCTAGACCAGCACTCCAGTAGAAGTAGGTCATGCATCATATCGTCTGCCATTGAATTTTTGTCTGTTGTGCTTTTGCTCACTACATTGCTTAGTTTGGCATCATCGGCGAATAATGTTATTCTACCTCGGAGCCCTTCTGTCAAGTCTCTTATATAGATGTTGAACAAGATCGGGCCCAGGACGGAGCCCTGTGGCACTCCACTTATCACCTCTGACATTTCGGAGGGGGTGCCATTCACCACTACCCTCTGAAGCCTACCTCCAAGCCAGTTCCCAACCCATTTGGTCAATGTGTCGCCCAATCCTAAAGAACTCATCTTGCTCAGCAACCTACGGTGTGGTACGCTGTCAAATGCTTTGCTGAAATCCAGGTAGACGATGTCCAGGGACTCACCAGCATCCAGCTTCTTCGTCACCCAGTCAAAGAAGCTGATCAGGTTGGATTGGCAGGATCTCCCTTTAGTAAATCCATGTTGGCGGGGATCCTGTAGATTCTCCTAGTCCATGATCCTGTCCAATTGGCGTTTGATTAGGGTTTCCATTAGTTTGCTCACTATTGATGTGAGGCTCACTGGTCTGTAATTTGCCATCTCCATCCTGGAGCCTTTTTTGTGGAGTGGAATGACGTTAGCCGTCTTCCAGTCCATCGGGATGTTACCTGTACTAAGGGAGAGATTGAAGAGTGCGGATAGCGGTTCTGCCAAGTAGTGGCGGTTATTAAGTGATTACCTTTATGTAAATCCCCGGGCCCTGATGGGTTTAGTGGTGAGTTTTTTCGGCTGTTGCAAGGCCAGGTGGTGGATCCTTTGTTGCATTATTATCAGCAGGCTGTAGCTGACGGACAGTTTCCGACCCTCTCTAATCAAGCGTTAATTACTGTTTTGCCTAAACCGGGCAAGGATCCTCTGCTCGTGGAATCGTATCGTCTCATTTCCTTGATTAATGTCAACCTGAAGATCTTTGGTAGGGGTGGACCAGGTTGGCTTTGTTAAAGGACGGCAGGCAGGTCATAATGTGCGCAAGTTGTTATTGGCGATGGCCCATTGTGATTATCATAGGGTGCCGGCCTTGGTAATTAGCTTCGACTCCGAAAAAGCTTTGATAGGATTGAATTGACTTATCTGTTCCCCTTGTTATAATGTTATGGGCTCTCTGGGTTTTATTTCCAGGCAATAAATACTCTCTATGCTCACCCACCAGCTGCAGTGTCTGTGAATGGCATCACCTCGCCGGTTTCTTCTTTGCAGCATAGGACCCATCAGGGATGTCCCCTCTCTCCTCTTTATATTTTATTTCTGGAACCGTTGTTGCTACAAATTAGTCTGCACCCTTTACTAACGGGGGGTCGCTGGGGGTGGGTGGGCGGGGGGTCCTCCTTGCGTTGTATGAATTTTTATCCCAGGACAAGCAGGCAGGTATTCTCACTAGTGGGTGATGTCATCCGACAGAGCCCCGATACGGACGTCTCACAAGCATGTCTTGCTAGAAGAAACTCAGAAGTTTCAAGATGCCCGCACCGCGCATGCGCCAGTGCCTTCCCGCCCGATGGTCCGGGCATGCCTCCTCAGTTCTTTTCTTTCCGCGGAGCTGAGAAGTCTTTCTTCAATTCTGCACTGATTGAACTCCCGTTCTTTTGCCTTCCAAAGCTGCGGTTTTGAGTTTCTTTTACTCTTATCGTGTGTTTTATTTCTTTTCTTTCTTTTTTTAAAAAAAAATTTCTTCCGGCGGCTTGGCCGGGTCGGCCGCGTGGCGCAGGCCCCACTCCTTCGATCTCGCGGCGGAGCTTTTTCGGCCTATGTCCCGGCCAATCACCGGTTTTAAAAAGTGTAGCAAGTGCCAGCACGCGATTTCGCTGACGGACCCGTATCGACGCTGCCTGCAGTGTCTTGGTCCGGAACATTTCCCGAAATCGTGCCGGCCTTGTTCCACACTCACAGTGCGGGCGTTTAAGCGTCGCTGTTTTTTGTGGGAGTCGATGTTCAAGATGGAAGCTGTGCAAGACCCTTCCGCTTCGACTTCGACTGGTGCTTCACCCTCACATGCGAAGCCCGCCACCGCTCCTGCTGCTCCGGGTCTCCTGAAACCGGCTTCGTTTGTCCCAGTTACGACCCCACCTTCGGCGCCGGTGCCTTCCGTCTCTCAGGTTCAGGTACCGCCTTCCAGTATTCCACCCGTGGTTATCAAGGTGCCGAAAGCTTCAAAGCAAAAGCACTCGTCCACGAAGGAGCGCGAAGACCGTGCTGGAGGACCCCTTTTCGGTGCAGATCCCTCCATATCGGCTTTGTTGCGATCCCTTTTGGAAGCTCAATTTGTCGAGCTCATGCAAACCATGGGGCCCAGATTGATTGCCACCATTCAGGGTGACCTCCCGGTTCCAGTCCTGGGGGGCGGACCGTCCCCTCCTCCTCCTCCTCGCCGGTCGACCTCGCTGCTTGGCGAGGAGGAGCGACGTATGGCGGCTGGTCCCTCGAGGCGGGCCTCCTTCAGTGATATGCCGCCTTTAGAGCCCATCACGCCCCCGTTCGAAGAGACCTGGAATCCCTCTTCGGGTAATCGAAGTCCTGGACATCGCAAATCGCAGGAAGAGTTCTTCCGCACTCCATATCAGGCCTGGGCTGCGGCTCGAGAGGCGTCGAATCTTCCGCCTCTTCGCTCCAAGGCCTCGAGTCCCATCTGCTCGCTAGAGGCGTCGGGGGACCATGCTAAGCATCGTCATTCTAGATCCCCCTCCAGACACCGGGAGGGGCATCGGTCCAGACATTCCTCACGGCACTCCTCGAGGCACTCGGAGGTTTCGCCGCAGAAGAAGCAGCCACGCATGGGGTACTCTTCCTCAGACATGTCCCCTCCGCAGGGACCGGAGTATGAGGAACCATCCACCTCTTATTCTCCCTGTCGCTCCCAGTTCTCTTTGGACCCCGAGGCCTCAACTTCGTCCAGTCCTTCTCGGAGACCGGTGCTGGCGGATCAATTGTCTTTTTCTTCCTTCCTCCAGCACACAGGTGTCGAAGTCGGTCCTCGAGGGCCGGAATCCAGTCGGGTTTTCAGGATTTCCCCAATGAATATGCATTGAAAGCAGTGCATGCAAATAGATCTCATGCAGATTCATTGGGGAAATCCTGAAAACCCGACTGGATTCCGGCCCTCGAGGAGGGACTTTGACACCCCTGCTCCAGCAGATGGCGGATGACCTCGACATTACTTTGGACACCGGTTCACTGTACTCCAAGGAATACCTCGACACCATGCATTTGCCTCATCCTCCTGCGGAGTCTCTTCGCCTGCCTCTCCATAAACTTCTCGACCAAACGTTCATGAGATGTTTTGAGACGCCATACTCCATTCCTGCGGTCCCTGGCAAGTTAGATGCCCGATACCGCATGGTCCATCACAAGGGGTTCGAGGGCCCTCAACTTTCCCACCAATCCCTGCTGGTCGAATCGTCCCTCAAGCGGTCTCATCCGTCCCAGGTGTACACCTCGGTGCCTCCGGGGCGCGAGGGCAGGACCATGGACAAGTTTGGCAGGCGGATATACCAGAACTCGATGATGGCTTCCAGAGTTCTCAATTATACGTTCCATTTTGCTTCTTATTTGGAGTTCTTCCTGCCTGTGCTTCGGAAGTTCACTCCTTACATTGAATCTCAGGCTCGCTTTGAATTTGAAGAAGTTGTTGCTTCGCTGTTCCAGCTGCGCCTTCAACTGATGCAGTCCTCCTATGACGCCTTCGAGCTCTCGGCTCGAGCTGCTGCCTGCTCCGTGGCCATGCGTCGTCTGGCCTGGCTTCGCACCATTGACATGGACCCGAACCTCCAGGACAGGCTGGCCAATGTTCCTTGTGTGGGAGCGGATTTATTTGACGAGTCTATCGAGACTGTGACGAAGAAGCTCTCTGACCATGAAAAATCTTTTCAGTCTATTTTTCGGCCTAAGCCTAAGCCTCAACAGTCTCGTCCTGCCAGGCCGCCCTTGATCTATCAGAGGCATTACACTCTGAGGCAAGCTCCAGCTGCCAGGCAGCCTGCAAAACGACAGCCTCCGCAAAAGGCTCCGCAGAAGCCTCAACCGTCTAATGTCCCTAAGGCCACTCAGCCTTTTTGACTCTCTCTTAGGGAGCATAACCAACCTTGTTCTGCCATCCCCTGTTTTCCCCATTGGGGGTCGCCTCCCTCACTTTTTCCATCGATGGACGGCTATCACCACCGACCTCTGGGTCCTTACCATCATCAAGGAAGGGTACTCTCTTCAATTCCATCGGGTCCCCCCGGACCACCCTCCAAGAGAGTATCCTTCCAACTTGACACAGACCGCCCTTCTTCTTCAGGAAGCTCAGGTTTTGCTCCGGCTTCGGGCCGTTGAGCCGGTCCCTGTGGACCAGCACAACCGGGAGTTTTACTCCCGGTACTTCCTTGTCCCGAAGAAGACGGGCGACCTGCGACCCATTCTGGACCTCAGGGTCCTCAACAAATTATTGGTCAAAGAGAGATTTCGCATGCTGACCCTAGCTTCTCTCTATCCCCTCCTCGAGCAGAACGACTGGTTATGCTCTCTAGATCTCAAGGAGGCCTACACTCACATTCCCATTCATCCGGCCTCTCGCAGGTTCCTCAGATTTCGGGAGGGACATCTACATCTGCAGTACCGAGTGCTTCCGTTTGGCCTGTCCTCGTCTCCCAGAGTCTTCACGAAGTGTCTGGTGGTGGTGGCCGCTGCACTCCGGACCAGGGGTCTTCAGGTATTTCCCTACCTCGACGACTGGCTCATAAAGGCCCCCTCGGCTCCAGAGGTCATCTCGGCGACCCTGACCACTATTTACTTCCTGCAGAGTTTGGGCTTCGAGATCAACTTCCCCAAATCTCATCTGCAGCCGACCCAGTCTCTCCCATTCATCGGGGCGGTCCTGGACAACATTCGACTCAGAGCATTCCTTCCTCCTCAACGCATGGATGCTCTTCTTCATCTCTGCCAGTCTGTGTCTTCTCGCCAGTCCATCTCAGCGAGACACATGATGGTCTTCCTGGGCCACATGGCCTCTACAGTTCATGTGACGCCTTCCTTCCTCCTCAACGCATGGATGCTCTTCTTCATCTCTGCCAGTCTGTGTCTTCTCGCCAGTCCATCTCAGCGAGACACATGATGGTCTTCCTGGGCCACATGGCCTCTACAGTTCATGTGACGCCTTTTGCCGGACTCCATCTCAGAATTCCTCAGTGGACCCTGGCTTCTCAATGGACTCAGGTGTCAGATCCGTTGACTCGGCACATCATAGTCACTCCTGCTCTTCGGCAGTCTCTGCTTTGGTGGATGACCTCTTCGAATCTATCCAGAGGTTTGCTGTTTCACACTCCTCCCCACCAGAGGGTTCTCACAACCGATTCATCGACCTATGCCTGGGGAGCTCATCTGGATGGTCTTCGCACTCAGGGATTCTGGACCAGTGTGGACCGACTCCATCAAATCAATCTTCTGGAGCTCAAAGCCATCTTCAATGCTCTTCAAGCTTTTCAACATCTGCTTCACGACATGGTGGTCCTCATTCGCACAGACAATCAGGTCGCCATGTATTATGTCAACAAGCAGGGGGGCACGGGCTCGGCCTCCCTCTGCCAGGAAGCTCTCAGAGTCTGGGATTGGGCGGTTCGCCACAATGCCTTCCTCAAAGCTGTCTACATTCAGGGGAAGGACAATGTCTTGGCGGACAACCTAAGTCGTCTTCTCCAGCCTCATGAATGGACACTCCATTCCAAGCCCCTTCATCAGATATTTGCACAGTGGGGGACGCCTCAGATAGACCTCTTTGCGGCTCCCCACAACTTCAAGCTGCCTCAATTCTGCTCCAGGATCTACACTCCTCATCGTCTCGAGGCAGATGCCTTTCTGCTGGATTGGGGGAATTGCTTTCTGTATGCGTTTCCTCCCTTTCCTCTCATTCAAAAGACTCTGGTCAAGCTGAAGTCCGACCATGCCACCATGATTCTGATAGCTCCTTGGTGGCCCAGACAACCTTGGTTCTCCCTTCTACTTCAACTCAACAGCAGGGAGCCATTCCTTCTTCCTGTGTTTCCTTCACTACTTACTCAGCATCAGGGATCTCTGCTGCACCCCAACCTGCAGTCTCTCCACCTGACAGCTTGGTTCCTCTCAACGTAACTCCTCACCAGTTTTCCCAGGCGGTGAAGGATATCTTGGAGGCTTCCCAGGAAGCCTGCTACTCGACAATGCTACTCCCCAAAATGGACTAGATTTTCTTCATGGTGTGTTTCCAATTCTAAGGAGCCTCAGAGAGCCTCCCTATCCTCTGTATTGGACTATCTTCTACACTATCTCAGTCTGGTCTCAAGTCTACATCTATACGAGACCACCTGAGTGCTATTGTGGCTTTCCATCAGCCTCTACAAGGGAAACCTCTCTCTGCTCATCCTGTGGTTTCCAGATTTATGAAAGGACTTTTTCATGTCAATCCTCCTCTCATACCTCCTCCAGTGGTTTGGGATCTCAATGTTGTCCTTTCTCAGCTGATGAAACCTACTTTTGAGCCTCTCAACAAGGCTCCGCTAAAGTTTCTCACTTGGAAAGTGGTTTTTCTAGTGGCCCTCATGTCTGCTCGCAGGGTCAGTGAGCTTCAGGCCTTAGTGGCGGATCCTCCTTTCACAGTATTCCATCATGACAAGGAGGTCCTCCGCACTCATCCGAAATTCCTGCCTAAAGTGGTCTCTGAATTTCATCTCAACCAATCCATTGTACTTCCAGTGTTTTTTCCTAAGCCTCATTCTCATCCTGGAGAATCAGCTCTTCATACTCTGGACTGTAAACGTGCTTTGGCTTTCTACCTGGATCGCACCAAACCACACAGAACTGCTCCTCAACTTTTCGTCTCCTTTGATCCAAACAAGTTGGGACGACCTGTCTCGAAGCGCACCATCTCCAACTGGATGGCGGCTTGTATCTCTTTCTGCTATGCCCAGGCTGGATTACCCCTTCCCTGTAAGGTCACAGCCCATAAGGTCAGAGCAATGGCAGCCTCTGTAGCCTTCCTCAGATCGACACCGATTGAGGAGATTTGTAAGGCTGCCACTTGGTCCTCGGTTCATACATTCACCTCTCATTATTGTCTGGATACTTTCTCCAGAAGGGATGTACAGTTTGGCCAAACAGTATTACAAAATTTATTCTCCTAAGTTGCCAACTCTCCCACCATCCCATTGAGGTTAGCTTGGAGGTCACCCACTAGTGAGAATACCTGCCTGCTTGTCCTGGGATAAAGCAATGTTACTTACCGTAACAGTTGTTATCCAGGGACAGCAGGCAGCTATTCTCACGTCCCACCCACCTCCCCTGGGTTGTCTTCTCTGCTAGCTACCTGAACTGAGGAGGCACGCCCGGACCATCGGGCGGGAAGGCACTGGCGCATGCGCGGTGCGGGCATCTCGAAACTTCTGAGTTTCTTCAAGCAAGACATGCTTGTGAGACGTCCGTATCGGGGCTCTGTCGGATGACATCACCCACTAGTGAGAATAGCTGCCTGCTGTCCCTGGATAACAACTGTTATGGTAAGTAACATTGCTATTCAGGTACTCGAGCATTTTTCCCTGTCTGTCCTGATGGGCTCACAATCTATTTAATATACCTGGGGCAATGAGGGATTAAATGACTTGCCCAGGGTCAGAAGGAGCAGTGTGGATTTGAACTCACAACTCAGGGTGCTGAGGCTGTAGCTTTAACCACTGTGCCACATGTTTAAAGTTTGTTTGTTTGTGGCCCTGGTGCCTGGAGACCCTTTGGAGGGTTCTCTGTCTGGAAAAGGAAACAGTTCCGCAGAGCCGGACTGCTGCTCCACAGGGCAAACTTCAGGTGGACTTGAAAATCCAAATAAGAACTTACAGATCAAATTTGTCTCAACCAATAAAACCCTTTTTTAAGAATGTGTGAAATCTGTTTATCAAATGATAAAGAAGAATCAAATATAACGAAATAAAGTGATTGACGTAACATTGATTCCAAACAATCTGATTTCCTGAGTAGAAGATGAAAGCAAACTATGTTTTTTGCTGAATTAAACAAAAATCACTTTAAATTTGGCTGGTTGATGCTCCTCCAGCTGAACCAAAATATTGGTGAAATGCTTATTTGTAAGTCTGTTTACATTTATAGTTTTGATTATTTTTGATGTCTGTTTTAATAACTTTAAATTCAAAACATCCTCCATGACATGCAATTATTATATTTATAGTTTGGATGAAAAAGAAAGAGTTTCTATGGGAACTCCAACACTGTTGTCTGGCGCGGTCGTCTTGTCATTGTTCTAATAAGACAACCCCTTCTCTTGAAATCATTTGTCATTGTACTGGAGGAAAAGAGGAAAACAGATTTTTTTTAAAAATCATTTTTATTAACAAGTCAAAAAGAGAAACATACATGATGCTTGGCCTTGTGGACGGTGTTCCTGTGGTTGCCTCTGGTCTCAAAACTGATTATTTTACTATTCCTAATTTCACCAGGGTCCAAATGATTTTATGACCTTGAAAGGTGTGAATGTAGATATAATCCTTAAGTTTATACACTGAATCATCCCCAAGTACTAGGGCTCGATTTCGGTTGACATTATTGCTATAAAAGGAGAGCCATAGGACAGAGGAGGAGTCAAATCTATGTAAGCCTTCAGTCTTTTCCCTGCCTCCTCCACCCAAGTCCCATTCCCATCAAAAAACTAGGAGAAGACCACCCTCTCTTCATGAGCTTGAAGCTTGGTCACAAGGACACAACTAGCAGCTCTGTTGGCAAGAGTCTGGTCAGAGGAGCACTGGCCGCCTCTTTGACCTTGATTTCAAATGTTTCTTTGGTTTTAAGAAAGGTTTGGACAATTTCTTGGAGGAAAAGTCCATAGTCTGTTATTGAAATAGACATGGGGAAGCCACTGCTTGCCCTGAATTGGTAGCATGGAATGTTGCTTCTCCTTGGGTTTTTGCTAGGTACTAGTGACCTAGATTGAACACCATGAGGAAGGGTAACTGGGCTAGATAGACCATTGGTCTGACCCCAGTAAGGGCTATTCTTATGTTCTTACAACCAGATTTGTTACTTGCAGCAGGTAATGCTCAATGCTAGTCTGGGAAGCTGAAATTCTATATTTCCATCTATCATAACAAAGCAGCCAAATTGTGCAACATGCTTCTATAAAAGATCTAATTAGAAGGGCCTGCATGTCCTTTTCTAGGTGGCTTTTCAGTTTGTGGTGTTATCCATGGCATGAGATTATTGCAATATGATGTACTTAAGAGTGCCAGATAAACAATGGAGGAGGCTGCAGATAGTCCCAAATGCTACTGCAAAACTGATATGTGGTGGTGCTCGGTTTGAGCATGCTACAGTTAAAGAAATTGCATTAGCATCCTTTTAAGAATATGGTTAAGTTCAAGTTGCTGACCATGATTTTCAAGGTTTTACATGGTATGGGTCCCGATTACCTTTTATATTGTATGAACTTGTAACAACCAAAAAGAACCCTTAGGTCACTATCTGGTATCACATTAATAATCCCTACAAAGTCTATATGTTGACTGAAAAGACTTTTTTTTTTTAAACTATTTTAATGGAAAAAGGCTCTAAAATGTCGATGTTTGTCTTTAAATATTACACAGCAGAAAAACGGTGCATACATTACATTCCTCAAAAAGCTTTTTTGAGATTTTGGACGGCGCAGCTTGCTTAAATGGGGCGGCCTATACATGGAGCAATACATCACCCCCCCCCCCTTAAATACCTCCCTTGCCGTTAATCCTCCTGGACAGCTGTGCCTGCCTCCTCCAAACACACTGGCTGCCTCCTCCAAACATGCTGTGCAGGGCAGGAGTGATCTCAAGCCTCGCCCAGCGTCCTTCCTGATTGCACTGTTTTTGTGCTGTGAACACTTTGATGCTGCATACTTTAGAAGAGTTTAGTTAAGTTGGTGCATTCTTTGCTTTTAAATATTAGACATAAACTATTCCCCCTTTTACAAAACCGTAGCACAGTGGTAAGAGCTCGGATGCTCTTAGGAATTCTATGAGCGTCGGAGTTGTTTCCGCCATGGCCAGCGCTAAAAACCATGCTATGGTTTTGTAAAAAAGGGGGAGGGGGGTATATGAGTTTTAGGCATGCTATTAAAACATGTTTACTTACAAAGTAGTTTTGAGCTGGGTTTATTTAGTTTCATATTTTTTTTAATTGAATGTTAGTTCTCTCTTATTCTGGATATTGTTTGTATAATGCATCTGTTTTTCTTGCTATAATCTGAACTTAAGAATAGTCTTACTGGGTCAGACCAATAGTCCATCAAGCCCAGTAGCCCATCCTCACAGTGGCCAATCCAGGTCACTAGTCCATGGCCAAAACCTAAGGATTAGCAATATTCCATGCTACCAATACAGGGCAAGTAGTGGCTTCCCCCATGTCTTTCTCAATAACAGATTATGGATTTTTCCTCCAGGAACTTGTCCAAACCTTTCTTAACACTAGCTATGGTATCCACTCTTACCACATCCTCTGGCAACACGTTCCAGAGCTTAACTATTCTCTGAGTGAACATAAATTTCCTCCTATTGGTTTTAAAAGTATTTTCTTGTAACTTCGAATGGCCCCTAGTCTTTGTAATTTTTGACGGAGTGAAAAATCGATCCACTTGTACCCGTTCTATTCCACTCAGGATTTTGTAGACTCAATCGTATCTCCCCTCAGCTGTCTCTTTTCCAAGCTAAAGAGCCCTAACCGTTTTAGTTTTTCCTCATACGGGAGGAGTTCCATCCCCTTTACCATCTTGGTCGCTCTTCTTTGAACTTTTTCTAGCACCACTATATCTTTCTTGAGATAAGGAGGCCAGAATTGAACGCAATACTCCAGATGCCTAGAACTATTATTGATTAGGTAGAATGCAAACGCTCAAATTAAATTTATTGTAGTTCTTCCGGGGTGGGGTGGGGGTGGGTGGAATCTTACTAATTTTCACGAGTATGTAGGCTCTCCTAAAATAACAAATGACATAAAACTGCACGCTTTAACATAAATGGATCATAACTTTGCTGGTAAGCGTGTACATGGGCAGAGTTTGCAAGTACATGCATACATTATAAAACACAGTAATCTGTGCACGTACTTAACAATAAAGTATAGGCATGGACATTTACAGCTGCTCGGGTAAGTGTAAATGCCTGTGCCCACAAAGTAGGTGCAATTTGTGTCATTAACACTAGCATTTATAAAGATATATAGGTGCTATTGTATAATGAGCGAAAGATGTCTTAAGTAGCTGCCTCAACTTCTAAAACTAGGCACTCGGTTATAAAATTACTCTCCATGTATTTCCAGTTGGCAAGAGTGCTGCTAATCTAGTCACTTGTCCCTTTCTCTCCATTTTAACTGTGTCTTTGTTTTCCCCTTCTTTCTCTTTCATATATTCAGACGATCATCACAAAGTGTGGGACCCCTGCTCCAAGTAGATGCTGATGGCATATATGATGAACTAACTGCAAACCTTGAAAAATTAGACCAGGTATCTCTCCTTTTATTTTTTTTTTTCCAAAAAAAAAAAATATATATATATAGTGTTTTATGTAACAGTGGTTAAGTATCTACTGTACTTTATGTAAAAAAAAAATAATAATAATAAAAAAATATATATATATATATATTTTTTTTTTTTAATTATTATTTTATTTGCTGCTATTTTATTATTTTATTGCTGCTATATTATTATTTTATTTGCTGCTATTTTTTATTATTTTTTTATTATTATTATTTTTTATTATTTTTTTTTATTATTATTTTCTCTGTGAAATGCTGGGAGCAGCAATTTCCTGTGACGTAAATTTGGAGGTGGAGTCTGGGAATGAAAAACTGCGAATAACCAAAACCGTGGTTAACGAAACCGCGAATATGGAGGAGGTAGTATAGTGTTTTATGTAACAGTGGTTAAGTATCTACTGTACTTTATGTAAAAAAAAAAAATAATAATAATTTAAAAAAAAATATATATATATATATATATTTTTTTTTTTTTATTATTATTTTTTATATATATATTTATATTTTTTTTATTATTATTTTTTTTTTAATATAAAGTACAGTAGATACTTAACCACTGTTACATAAAACACTATACTACCTCCTCCATATTCGCGGTTTCGTTAACCACGGTTTTGGTTATTCGCAGTTTTTCATTCCCAGACTCCACCTCCAAATTTACGTCACAGGAAATTGCTGCTCCCAGCATTTCACAGAGAAAATCGCTACACTTGCAGGTCAGGTTATTCACGGTTTTGTGTCTTTTTTTTAGGGTTTTTTTAAACAGAAAAACCACGAACAACATACGTAAAGTTATTCGCGGTATTTCTGTATTTGCTGTCATGCTGTTCCCCTATCACCATGAATGTGGAGGGGGAAGTGTACTCTAATTTCAAGATTGCCACATGCGCCACTTGTTGGCTTTTATGGAAGAGCTCATCTAATGACCTTGCCTACATGAGGATTGTCTGCCATGTCATTGTCCTGGAACCTTTTATCAGCATGGTACTTTTTGAAGTTGGTCTGTATTAGTTAGAATGGAACTTTGAGAGCACAATTGACCCCTTACCTAGCTGCAGTTCAGTGTTTGGTCTCTTACATGACTGGCGATAATGTTTCTAATAGGCTCACTGTAGCATTCACGCTCCCTAGAAGCCAGATTGTTCATTCTTTTTCTAATTGAAATCTGAAATATTTTAACTTTTTTTTTTTTAAACTGCCAGTAGAGGACAAGGGTATTCACTAAAAGACATGTGAAACGAGACTAAGGACCTACAGATGTGTGCAAATGTTAGACATCCTGGGTTATATTGTACATTTCAATGAATCCCTATGTGAACTGAAACCGATACAACTCCATGCTGTACACTATTGAAATTGGTGCCGGCAGAAAGAAACCATGTTTTAATATGGCTGCACAACCTGTAGTGGCACTCTTGTGAGACCACCTCTGAAGATCACAGCAGCCTTTTTAAGTATGGAAATGGCATAGCCAGGAGTGACTAGGGATCACTCCAGCCCCAACTATGCCACTAGATCAGCAGCGATTGGAAAGTAGGCCCACAAGGGCCTAAGAGTGAGTCTGGAAGAGGAGGCTGCTTCTCTTCAGGGGAAAGAGAAGGAGTGCTATGGGATATGGTATAAAGTTTTGGCAGTAACAAAGCCCAATTCAGATTTTGGACCGGTTTCAACACCAAAGCCAAAATTCGTAATAGGAATATTCTGTGGGACTTTTTTTTTTTTTTTTTAACTAAACTATGTTTAACTGCTGCAACAGCTAACATGTTGCCCTAGTTAATGAGCTAATGCAGAATGAGCAGGGATTCTGCCTCCTAGTTAACACATGGGAATATATGCAAGGCAATTTTATCACTGGGCATGTGCAGTTACATGCATCTTATTCACATGATGCCTTAATTGGCTTTTATGTATGCATTATTCCATAAGGAAGTGCTTAAGTGCTATAGCATATAACTGCAAGGAGGTGTACACATGAACGGAGCATGGGTAAGCCATAGGTGTGTTGCCAAGCAATGCATGCAGCTTATAGACTATCCATTATGCATCTTATTAGGTACCTTTTAGATACACCAACTTCAGCCAGCCAGCCAGCCATGAAACTGGCTTAAGTGGTTGTGCCTAAAGTTCTAATTTACCACTTTTCCCGCGCAGTAAAAGTGACTTGTTACGGCATATTCTCTCTTAGATTTTACAGGTTGAATTATTATGTGTAAAGTTTAGCAACTTGACCAATGTTTTGTCATTGTTTACACATTTAAGATTGTGACTCCTGAGGCAGGTGGATTTTCTGACAAAACACAACTCCATGTCGAGTCGGTTTTACTTTGTTGCATGGTCTTCTGAATAAACTTACTGCAGTTTTGCTTGCCACTTAACCTGACTCTACCTTTTTCTTGAATTTTGTGCCTAAAATTCAGCATGTCAAAGCTGCTTTACACTAGTATTCTACTGTGGGAATGTGTGGCATAGGGTTTAGAGCTACAGCCTCCGTACCCTGAGGCTGTGGGTTCAAATCCCTCACTGCTCCTTGTGACCCTGGGCAAGTCACTTAATCCCCTCATTGCCCCAGGTACACTAGATAGAATTTGAGCCCACTGGGACAGATAGGGAAATATGATAAATTACCTGAATGTAAACCACTTAGGATATAAGTGGTATATAAATTTAAAAAAATAAAATAAAAGTATAATAGCTTAGATATACTGAGATGCTATTAAAAATGTCAAAATTGTCCTATTATGGATTAAGAACTGATAGAAAACAGAGAGGAGGATTACATGGTCAATATTCTGAATGGAGAAAGATAAATAGTGGGGTTCTCCAGGTGTCTGTGCTGGGATCACTGCTTTTTAACAGATTTATCAAGGATCCAGAGATGGGAAAAACTGCTAATAATTAAATTTGCTGATGAGACAAAGTTGTTAAATCACAAGAGGATTGTGAAAAATTGCAAGAGGACCCTGAAAGACTGGGCATCAAAATGACAGATGACATATACGGCTCCTTTTATCAAGGCACGCTACGGGGGTTAGTGTGTCGAACATTCCATCACGCGCTAACCCCCGTGGCAGCCTAAAATCCTAATGCCTAGGCAATGGATGCGTTGGGTACTAGCGTGGCAGGCGGTTTAACGCGCCTTTGTAAAAGGACCCCTTAATGTGAGCAAATGCAAAGTGATGCATGTGGCAAAGAGGAACCCAAACTATAGCTACATGATGCAGAGTTTCATGTTAGGAGTCACTGGCCAGGAAAAGGATCTATTTTATTTATTTAAAAAAATGTATATACCCTTTAAAACTAAACAGTTTACATGAATTGCATAGATAAATTATAAAAGAACATAATAAAACAATCCTTAAAACATATCTGCAAAATAGCAGCAAAAGTTTTTTTTTAATAAATCTTTATTGATTTTCCATTACTAACAAAAAGTGCAAGACAATATTCATATCCGTAACAATAACAAATAAGCACTTAAATATAAACAGTAGCGATGCAATAATATAAGCCCCCCATCCCACAATTACCTCAAGGAATCACATTAAAGATATAACCCTCCCCCCCCCCCCCCCCCGGATGTGATACCAACAAAAAGAGGAATAAAAGAACTATAACAAATGATTTAAAGGTGTAATAGGTGTAGGGAGAGGAGAGAAACGGCTCACACGTCTGTCTTCATCAGCAGCTAAACCACACACCCCAATAGCAGCCAAAGATTAAATAAAAAGATCATGAATAATTCTAAAGCTAAACTAGGGAAAATTACTGACTAGAAAAAGGTGTCTACAAATTGTGTCTTTAGCAATTTTCTAAACATTCCCCTTTCATGACAATTTCGTATTTGGCCCACAAGGGAGTTCTGTAATTTAACTCCTGCATAACAGAAGGTCATTTTACCAGCCTCCACCAACCTCGGGTTAGCATTCGATTTTAGTAAATTCTCAGAACATAATGATCTGCTTGGTAAATAAATAGGCATATTATTTTTAAACAATTCTGGTATGATTCCATACAAGAATTGGTGACAGATCATTACTTTGTATTGCATTCTGCAAACAACTGGTAACCAGTGCAGTTGTTGGAGATAGGGCAAAATATGGTCTTATTTTAACAATCCAAATATCAATCTTGCTGCTGCACCTTGCTTTTGTTATTCCAAAGTACAGGGCATTGCAGTAATCAAGTCTCAAACCATAGCCTGAACTACTGTACTAAAATCATATGGTGATAGCATGGGTTTTAATCATTGAGTATACGTTGAAACCCTCAGCTCAATGTGTGACAGCGGCTAAAACAGCAAATAGAATATTAGGAATTATCAGGAAAAAAATAGAAAACAAGTGTAAAAATGTTATAATGCCCTTGTTTCGCTCACTGGTACAGCCACACCTTGAATATTGTGTGCAGTTCTGTTTGCTGTACCTCAGAAAAGATATAGCGGAATTAGAAAAGGTACAGAGAAGAGCAACAAAAATGATAAAATGGATGGGATGACTCCCTATGAAGAATGGCTAAAGTAGCTAGGTCTCTGCAGCCTGGAGACGAGATGGTTCAGGGGTGATATTGTAGAGGTCTATAAAATACTGAGTGGAGCGGAAAGGATAGATGCAAATTGCTTGTTTACTCTTTCCAAAAGTACTAGGACTAAAGGCATGCGATGTAGTAGTAGATTTAAAACAAACCAGAGAAAATATTTCTTCACATAACGTATAATTAAACTCAGATTCATTGTCGGTGAATGTGGTGAAATCTGTTAGATTGGCAGGGTTTAAAAAAGGTTTGAATAATTTCCTAAAAGAGAAGTCCATAGGCCATTATTGAGATGGCTTGGGGAAATCACTGCTTATTCCTTGGATAAGCTGCATAAAATCTGTTTTTCTACTTGGGACATGAGTTTGCCTCTTTTGGAAACAGGATACTGGACTTGGTGAACCTTTGGTCTGTCCTAGTATGGTAATTCTTATGTAATACAGTTAAAACTTTAGAGCTTTTTCTTCTGCATTAGCTGAATGGCAAAGCTTTGCAAAGGCCCCTAATAGTTAAAATGGAGGTATTGCAGTTTCAATGCATTAGTTTTGGCCAACAACCTATGGTAACTAGAAAAAAAAAAATCTTACCATGCTTTAATAAATAGGCCCCAGAACATAATAGGTGCAAATGTCTGGACACCCTTTCAGTCAGTATCTTATAACCTCACCTACAGCAGAAGTGAAACTTCCAAACCATTTTCTGTAACAGCCAGGGACATTCTGTTTTTGCCTTTAGAATATTTAAGTCTGGGGACTCTGGACACCATTCCTAAACCTTCATATTTCTTTTCTATAAATGCCTCTTAGTTGATTTTTTTTTTTTTTTTTTAATTTATTTATACATTTTAAACCAAATTTACAAGAATCCTCTTGTGACAGAAAATCAGAGCATTCATATATAGAATAATCAGAAGAAAATACAAACATCACATATTAAAGCAAAGAAAAATTCATTTTCATTTAGTAACATATCTTTTTAAACTCCTCCTTAGACCACCAAAACACCCCATGGGAGACAGGTTTATTAATGAGACAAGGAGATCTCCAATTAAACTAAAAACACTAAAGCTTAGTGTATTACCGGCCAAATTCTCTTACAGCCTTTAAACCTTTTAATTATAATTTAATATTTTTTTGTGTCCAAAAAGTATCGAAGCTGATCCGGGGCAAAAAATGCATATTTAATTCCAGCATCTCTTAGTTGATTTTGAGATATGCTTCAGATCATTGTCTTGTTGAAATTGTTGCTTTTTTCTAAGTTCCAGATTTTATTAAAGTTTTGAAATTTACATTAACAAATCCAAACAGGAGAGAATATATGCTCATAAATACAAGCATATCAATTGCATAGGTTATATGAAAATACTTCTAAACATCCTTCCATCCCATCCACCCACCCAGCTCATATCCCCACTGCAGAGAGTGAATTACATATCAGCATCCATACCACATTCATTCCTTCAACATACAATCATACAGTTTTATCCACATATTCTTGTATGGGCAACCATATCCTGTGAAATTTTGGCCTTCTTGCCTCTTTTCCACAATTGCAGCCTCATATTTCCCAGTCAAACATACAGAGTTCCACCAAAACTGAAAAGGACACATTCTTCCATGTTCTTAAGATGGTTTGAATTGCAATAGCAGTAAAAATTGCTATCGACTTCTTGTGATCATTAGTTATATTGATAGAAGCATTGAAAATGTTGAAAACATCTCCAGCATACGTTAGAGAAATATCTATATGTAATGATATCTGAACATGACTCCACACCTTTTGCCAAAAATAATAAACTTTAGGACAAAAAAAACCATAGCAACAGGACCAGCACAATAGGGAACATTCTGGGTTGAACTTATTCAATTTAATAGGGGTCCATATCATACGCCGGATTATGAAATATATTTACAGTAATTGAATCAGTTTGTTCTTACACCTGCACAAGGTTTCAAGATTTATTAAAAGTTTCTTGTACCGCTTAATCCAAAATTCAAAACCGTGTACAATAAAATCCATTATCAGCCCTAAAGCTTAATAAATATAATGCCATTCTTAACAGTTGGCATAGGGGTCTCAACAATTTCACCCTTTTTTTTAAAATCCAAATATATTTCATGTGGCTGTGGTGAAATAGTTCACTTTTCCTTTTCTTCAACCAAAAGTACTTTGTTCCAAAACGTTTCCCATTTCCGGCTTATCAAGGGTTTCTGCTGTATACTTTAAACAGTGATTTTAGAGGGAGGTAACTTTATACTAAACTTTTCAGCAGGTCATTTGCAATGATCTGTGAATTGTTTTTGCAGAGCTGTCAGTTTTCGAGCAGTTTAATCATCTTTCTTTTGATCGTCCACATCTTGGATTGGTTTCAACAATTCCAGATAACTTCCATTTCTTAACGATGTTTCTTCCAGTTGAAATCGACAGCTGGAAGCATTTAAAGACTTTTTTTTTTTTTAATAGCCTTCACCTGCTATGTAAGAGTGAATTATCTATCTTTTCAAATGCTTAGACAATTACCTAGAGATACCCATTGTGGTTGAAAGTAAAAGGAGCAGCAGTCAAAAGCTGAGGCATTAGAAGGGTCACAGCATTTATTCAGCTATTGTCAGATGAAGGCATTAAACTAGTAATAAATCAACTGGAAAAGTGTCCAAATTATGCACCTGCCATATTCAGTTTATTTACAATCTGATAAAATCATCAAATAGTAATTAGACATGACATTTATGTAAATTTTAATGTATAACATTATGAAGAAGTAAAGCTTATAAAGCTCAAATTTCATAGGATGGGAAAAGATAAAAAAAATAATCCAGAGGAAAAGAGCAATTAAAATTTAAAAACAAGACTAATATGAAATAAAAATTAAGGGCCCCTTTTACAAAGCTGTGGTAGTGATGCTTCCACGGTAAACGCACTAAAGACCATTCAATTCCTATGGGCGTTGATGTGTTTATCGCAGCAGCATTGCTACAGTGGCTTTGTAAAAGGGGTCTTAAGAACTTTATGCAGAAAGAGCATTGTACCAACAAAATAGGCATTCATAATTTAAAAAGAGGGAAAATATATACAGTGGTACCTCGGTTTACGAGTGAACCGGTTTGCAAGTGTTTTGTAAGACGAGCAAAACATTTGCAAAATTGGCACTTCAGAAACTGAGCGTGGCTCGATTTACGAGGCCCCCCCCCCCGCGATTCGGCACCCTCCCCCCACGATCCGGCACCCCCCCTCCCACTGCGATTGGGCACCCCCCGCCGCTTCTTACAGTCATCTCGGCACCGGCATGTCCTGTGCTTGGTGCCGATGCCCAAAGATCGGCCTCCTCTTCTGCTGGGCCTTGAGTTCACATAAACTCGCAGGCCTTGAGCATGCAAAGTGGAGGCATCAATTTTCACTTGTAAGTACTAATCTTCTAACATACATATGTACTGTAAATATCTGATTTCAAAAAAGTATCCACATAGCAGGAGCTAGTTAAGGATGCAAGCAAAATTACTTTAATTTGTGACATGGTAAGCATCACAGAGGCAAACAATTGCTTGTTTTCGTGTAGCACATAACTGAAGTGTGGATTATGTTGCTATAGGACATCTCAAAACAAGTTTGGATAAATTCCATCAGAAAACTATTAGCCACGTAAACTTGGGAGAGCTTTTGTTTATCCATGAAAATGAGCTGTGAGAAGTTTTGATGTGCTTTTTGGGATTCACAGTATATTGTTACCTGGCTTGGCCACTGTCCGACACAATGCTGGATTTAATGGACTTTGGTCTGACTTAAGTTGACTTTTCTAGTGGTATTATGATTTTTACATGTAGTAGAAGTTGACGCTTGAATAAACTCCTGAAACTGGCTTACCATTATTAATTGCTGCTATCTGACACCTTCTTCCCTTCCATCACCCAGTGTGCTCTTTGCTGTATAAATGTGTTGGGAGGAAAAATGATTTAGGGCACTACATCAGTGGTAGAGCACTAGTAAGCTGAACTCTTAAATTTGTTTATCTATTCCATGTTCATCTATGGAACTTTATTTGTACACATGTATCTTTTTCACTCGATGATGAACAAACACTGACATATTACTTCAAGTATCATAAACTTCACTATAATATTCAATATAACCCACGCTTACCATTTAATGTTTAACCACGATAAATTGCAAGGACGGGGCAGAAATCTAGCAGCTGAATCCTTAGTCTTGGAAAAATTGACACCTGGCTCTACTCATAAGAATAGCCTTACTGGGTCATACCAATGGTCCATCAAACCCAGTAGCCCGTTCTCATGGTGGCCAATCCAGGTCACTAGTACCTGACCAAAACCCAAGGAGTAGCAACATTCCATGCTACCAATCCAGGGCAAGCAGTGGCTTCCCCCATGTCTTTCAATAACAGAGTATGAACTTTTCATCCAGGTAATTGTCCAAACCCTTCTTAAAACCAGCTACACTATCTGCTCTTACCACAACTTCTGGCAATGCATTCCAGAGCTTTAACTATTTTCTGAATAAAAAAAGAATTCCTCCTATTGGTTTTAAAAGTATTTACCTGTAACTTCATCAAGTGTCCCATAGTCTTTGCATATAAACCAGGTCTTATTTTTAGTCTTCAGGGAGGTTGCATCAATTATACTAGCAGATATGACCATTTCATTCGATGCTTGTTGTTTCCACACTGAAGCCCTTAGTTTTAAGTTTAAGCTCTCAAATACAATAAAGTGCTGCTTTTTCAAACTTAAGCAGATTTATTCCATCCATAATTTCTTGGATCAGGCTTCTCTCCAGGTGCTTATCCATTCATTTGTCATTAGCTGTATAAATTGCTGTAATTCACTACTTTTATGGCATTTGGAAGCAAGACATTCATTGCCTCCAACTCATCATATACTCCTTAATGCAGAATTTTTTCAGCTGTGAGATTTTTGAGGGGTTTCTTGTGTGTACAGCCCGTTTCAAATCACATGTAGCATCTCAAAGGCATTAAGATCAGGGCTTTGACGTGGCTACTCCAGGACTGTCCATTTCTTAGTTTTCAGCCAGACCTTGGTTGATTTACAGGTATGTTTTGGGTCATTGTCATGTTGCAGGGCCCTGTTCCGCTTCAGCTTTAATTTTTTTACAGATAGTCTCACATGTTCTTCAAGCACCCTCTGATACACAGTAGAATTCATGGTGGATTCTATGATGGTGAGCTGGCCAGGTCCTGCTGCAGCAAAAAGCATCCCCAAACCATGGCACTTACACCTCCATGCTTCACAGTTGGTATGAAGTTCTTTTCCTGGAATGCTGTATTTGATGTACGCCAAACATATCCTCTTTTCTGGTGTCCAAATAATTCGATTTTAGACTCTGTCCATAGAATACTATTACAGAAGTCATGTTTGTCTATGTTCTCTCTGGCAAACTTCAGTCTGACCTTGATGTTTCTCTTAGAAAACAAAGGTTTCCTCTTTGCACAAGTCCCATAAAAGTTAAATGTGTGCAGTCTCTTTCTGATTGTAGAGGCATGCACTTTCACATCAACAGTAGCAAGAGCCTTCTATATGTCCTGTGATGACATTTTTAGGGTTTTAGAGACTACCTCTAGCATCGTGTGATCTGCTCTGGGGGCAAACTTGCTTTGACGGCCAGACCTGGGCATGTTGGCAGTTGTTTGGAAAGTCCTCTACTTGTACATTATTGTCCAGACCATGGAATGGCTAAGCTGCTACAATCTTCTTTCTGAAGGCCTCAGACAGCTCTTTTAATCTCACCATGGTGTTCACTTTCTCCACAGCAGTCATGAGCACACCATATTAAATGTCTGAGGTTTAAGTATTGCAAACCTCCTTCAAAATGCTAAGTAACGATGTTCTAATCATGTGCACCTGATGTGATGTGATTTGAGCCATTTTAAGTGGGAGGATATGTGGGGATGTCCTAATTTATTCCTCAGTTAGAATACACATTTTTGTGGATATCTCTTGTTTCATGAGTAAATCGAGGAAAATTTTTGTTGTTTACTTGCAATTACATCACTTTCTTTTCCAGAGATAAATTTGAAAAAGATTTGACATTGATATGTGAATATTTCATGGGGTGTCCTAATTTTTTCACATGGCTGTAGAATGCAGGTTTAAAGAAATCCGATCATGTGTCTCCGCTTTTCAAGTCAGCCCACTGCGTACCAGTTTCCTATAGAATGAAGTACAAACTCCTTCTAGTACAAGGATCTCAAAGTCCCTCCTTGAGGGTCGCAATCCAGTTGGGTTTTCAGGATTTCCCCAATGAATATGCATGAGATCTATGTGTATGCACTGCTTTCAATGTATATTCATTGTGGAAATCCTGAAAACCCGACTGGATTGCGGCCCTCAAGGAGGGACTTTGAGACCCCTGTTCTAGTACATAAAATATATACCACTGGTATACCTCTATATCTTTCCTGCCTACTGAACTCCCACACACCCATGAGATCTTTCTGCCCTATGTCACAAAACCTACTTGGTGTCCTTTCCCTTAATCATGTCTGTTTGGATTTTAGCTGTGCTTGTAACTTTATTAGAACTGGCCCCACTCTTGGAGTACACTGCCCATGCATCTTTGTATGGAAAGCTCCCTTACAAAATTCCAGAGGTACCTTAAAACCTTCTTCTTGAAGCGTATGGTCCATGACATGCTGTGACTTTAGCCTACTGGCCATGGACTCCAGGATTAGCAACCAGGCTCTTTCTTTTATTTCTTCCTTTCTTTTCCCATCAATATTATAGTTTTTTCTTTTTTATTCCCTTAATATTATTATTGAAA
This sequence comes from Geotrypetes seraphini, assembly GCF_902459505.1. Classification (NCBI taxonomy): domain Eukaryota; kingdom Metazoa; phylum Chordata; class Amphibia; order Gymnophiona; family Dermophiidae; genus Geotrypetes; species Geotrypetes seraphini. The sequence continues at coordinate 522,073,395 of NC_047084.1, read as the reverse complement.
ATTGTTCTGAAAGCTGCTTAAGAGTGGAATATCAAAACCCTAATAAACGTGAAACACTGTAACAAATCTTGTGGTTACTGACTATCATAACATGATTTGCTTATCGGTGTTTTAGGGTAGGTTGCCAAATGACCACCAGGCTTAAGCTCTGCTGGCTTTTAGTTTAAGGTACCAAACATGTTTAGAATATGCATTATCTCTATCTTATAGAGCAGGGGTGTCGAAGTCGGTCCTCGAGGGCCGCAATCCATTCGGGTTTTCAAGATTTCCCCAATGAATATGCATGAGATCTATGTGTATGCACTGCTTTCAATGCATATTCATTGGGGAAATTCTGAAAACCCGACTGGATTGCGGCCCTCGAGGACCGACTTCGACACCTGTGCTATAGAGCATCAGGGTGAGAACACAGGAAGCCAGGGTTCAACTATCAGTGTTGCTAGGAAAGTTACTTATCGCATAAGAACATAATAATGTGAATGCTGAGTTAGACCAATGACATGACCCAACCCAACCCAAAATTCTGCTTTCAACAGAGGCCAATCTAGGTCACAAATACCTGGCAGAAACCCAAATATTAGCAAAATTCTATGCTACTGATTCCACAACAAGCAGTGGCTTCCCCCATGTCTATCTCAATAGCAGACTATATACTTTTCCTCCAGAAACGTTTTCAAATATTTTTTTAAACCCAGATAAGCTAACTGTTGCCACATGCTCAGGCATTGAGTTTCAGAACTTAACTATTCAGTGAAAAAAAAAAAATATTTCCCCCTATTTTAAAAGTATTTCCATGTAACTTCATTGTGTGTGTGCCCTAGTCTTTGTATTCTTCATGGCCTCAGGTACAAATGTAGACCGTAAGTCCTCTAGAGACAGGAAAATACTTTCTGTACCTGAATGTTAACTCACCTTGAACCACTACTAAGAAAGGGGTGAGCAAAATCCAATATCTATTGCAAGGCATATTGTGAAGCAATATATAACCCTACAAAATCACTCAAAACATATAAGGCATTCTACCATAACAAAACACATTAACTTCTAAGGAGTCACATAACAAGGGCCTATGTAAAAAAAAAAAAAAAAAAAAGATTTAAAAAGGCAGCACAATAAATATTGCAGTGGGCAGCAGAACATCAATATACCATTAGGAAAACTAAATAAAGCAGATTAGTAAATATTGATCCTACAAGAATATTCCATACATTTTCTCACACACAGAACACAGATACATCTCTCACCACCTATAGAATAAGAAACCACAAATTAAGGGCTCCTTTTACTAAGCTGCGCTAGCGGTTTTAGCGCACACTTAGAGCACACTACATTGCCCCGCACGCTGCACGCTAACGCCTCCATAGAGCTGGTGTTAGTATTTTCCACATAGCACGGGGGTTAGCGCACGCTAAAAAACGCTAGTGCACCTTAGTAAAAGGAGCCCTAAGAATAGAAGTAAGTACTCGGAATAAACTGAATCCCCAAGAAATCAGACTCTGCCTATAGGACAACATCAGAGAAAGAGAAACATTAAAGCATGTCCTGTACTGGGCAAAATAAGTGGATCAATTGTGAATCTATGTAGTCAGGGCTGAAAATAAACCAAAGATTTTGTGGTATACTTCAAGGTTTGCTTTTTGTAATGTGGCTGTTAAACACCTCTTGTGGGTTACCTCTTTTTTTCCCCCGTTTGTTCAGAGGGAATGTTTTTCCCTCTTCTGTTTTGGAGAACAAATTGTATCAGTTGGAAAGTCAAACAAAACAGAAATAGATGAAAAAAACATGCATTGGATAGAATAAACCTTCTTTCTTTAAAGTGTAGGTCATTTAATCAGGACAATTACTGGGAGCTGTTAGTTTATTCTTTGAGGGAATGGGAGTGCATTGCATACAAAGTTTCTGTTTACCAATTGGAAAACAAATGAGATATAGGGCTCCTTTTACAAAAGTGCGCTAGCGTTTTTAGTGCGCACACCGGATTAGCACGCGCTATCCAAAAAACTACCGCTTGCTCGAGAGGAGGTGGTAGCGGCTAGCGCATGCGGCATTTTAGTGTGCGCTATTCCACGCATTAAGGCCCTAATGCACCTTTGTAAAAGGAGCCCATCGTGCCCAAAGAAATGACTCCATAAGGATTCTGTGGAATCCAAGCCTCAGAAGAGCTGCTTTTTTTTTTTTCCCCTCCTTAGAATAATAAAGCAACTCTGAAGGACTAACATGAAAAATAATGCATTTTTTAAAAGGGCAGTTCTGTTTACTTCATGCAAATGTACCGTAGTTTTAATTCCAGTATTTAGGCTGCCAACTTCTGCTCTGTCCCATCCCTCAACTCCATTACTAGCAGGATCTAATCAACCTCAATGACCAGATTACAAATAATTAAAAATACAGCCATCAAGCTCTTAACAAAGACAAAAAAAATGTGATCATGTCACACCCCTACTGATAAAGGCACATAGTCTACTAATCTCTTACAGAATAACTTACAAAATATTACTTCTAGCTTTCAAGACCCACATGCCAGAATTCATAAAAAGACTACTCATTCCATAGACTCCTACTACCCAAACCAGCATCTTCTTGTAATACCATTACCTCAGCAGATAATATGATACCACCCGTACATCTTACCTTCTCAGTCACTGCTCCCCAATTATGGTACGTTAGATAGATTGTGAGCCCACCGGGACAGAGAGGGAAAAATACTCGAGTACCTGATTGTAAAACCGCTTAGACAACCTTGATAGGCGGTATATAAAAACCTAATAAACTTGATGGAACTCAATGCCTACACATCTTTGGGCAGAGTCAGCTCTTGATTGATTTAAATCTATTTATTTATTCATTTTTGTATACCATTCTCCCAGAAGAGCTCAGAACGGTTTATATGAATTTTATTCAGGTACTTAAGCATTTTTCCCTGTCTGTCCCGGTGGGATCACAATCTATCTAATGTACCTTAGGGGGGGGGGGGGTTGGATTAAGGCCCAAATTCTGTAACCGGCGCCTAATGTTAGGCACCTATCAAGAGTGCTTCTGTAACATGGCGCCTCTCAAAATTTAGGCGGCCTTCAAAAAGCGCTATGCATGTTGGGCGCGGCTTCGTGTTACAGAATCACTATTAAGCGTGCTTAAGCGCTCACATGGGTGCCTAACATTTAGTTGTGCCTGTTTATTGGGCACCTCCAAAACAGGTGGCACATTCAGTGCGATTCACTAAACAGCACCCAATTTTACTTGAATCGTGCTGCACAGCACCTAACTTTTGGGTGCTTCTTATAAAATTTTGCCCTAAGTGACTTACCCAGGGGTCACATGGAGCAATGTGTGTTTGAACCCACAACCCCAGGGTGCTGAGGCTGTAGCTTTAACAACTTCACCACACTCTAACCTAAAGACATTTTTATCTATAACATCTTAATACTGACCTGTTCACAGATGTAACCAATCTCCTTATGTACATGCCCTCTATGTTATCCTATCCTATTATTGTATTTCTCTCCCCTAACCTCCTGTTTGTCTATTAATGTAAATGTATATTTAGTATTGATTTTAGCTTTAACCCAATGTGCGGCGGCGACGACCAAGAAAGCAAACAGGATGCTGGGAATTATTAAAAATGGGATGGTTAACAAGACTAAGAATGTTATAATGCCCCTGTATCACTCCATGGTGCAACCTCATCCGGCGCATTGTGAAACTTCATGAACGGGGGGGAACATATCATTTTCTACTTAATCTTTAGCGTTTGGACTATATCAGGTTGAACGTAGTTGGAGTGGAAAATGGGTAAAAATTTCAAAACTCAAAGCAGAAATGTCCAGCATAATGGAGAAAATTGAGGCTCAGTCAGAGCCAGTCTTTAGTCATCTTTAAAAACAAAGCAGGGATGTCGCACAACTACTCACCTTTACAAGACTGCAAGCATGAAAGAAAGCATTAATCATGGCTACCCCTTAAAGTGTATCCAGTCACTCCTAAAACACAGACAATTCTATCCTGGAACATAAGCTCCCATTTTATATGCAAAAAAATACAAGCAGCCCAAAACACGTACTTTAGTCTGCACCTCAGCAACTGATGATAGAGATAAGTCATTTCATGGTTACTTTGTATTATAGGTTTGTCATGGCTTATAAAAGCAAAAAACAAAAATCCATTCTGATGTCTCCCCCCCCCCCCCCCTGCCCATGCACGTCCTTTAAGCATTCCTGAAGTGCTATGTGAGCCTAGTCCAGAGCTTTCCAAACTTGTCCTGGTCACCCCACAACCATCTGAGTTTTTAAGGTATCCATGGTAAACACACCTATGAGGAATTGGCATGTACTTAGTCTCCAAGTGTTTGTAAGAGCCCATAAGGTAGATTTGGGAAGCTTTGGAATTTTATTTTCTAATTTCATTTCTTTTTCTTAAGGTACAGAAAAATTTGCAAAGATTGCTTGAAGACACTGACTGAGGAACAGCCATTGTAAGATATTCCCATTCATCTCCCCCCTGCAGTAAAGCAGTTGAAGATGTTCTGCTGGATGGAGTTGATTTACTCTTGCTTCTTTAGCTGTTCAAGCTTGGATTTGACCTTCAACCTCTGGACTATGGTTTTTCTTGTGCAATAAATAACAAATGTAGGTGGGTTTCCGCTTTATTGATCAGAGTAAGAAGTTTGGGGGAAGTTCAAGCCCATGGTTTGCAGTGTTCATATGGAGAAGCATTTAATAATACACTCCACTTTTTCATCTGATTGAGCCACTGAGGGCATGGACCAACATCAACTAGATTGTCAGCAGGGCTCAATCTGACAGCACCAAGGTATCCACCATGCAGTCATATGTGTGTTCTGCAAAGGCCAGGATCTCCCATGCAGGAAGCTAGCAATGTAAATGAAGGAACAGACCACAGATTTCTGCTTAAAGTAGATCACTAAAAGTTTTTCTGTTCTACAGCTTCATGGATGCAATTTTTGTTTCTCACTATAGATGTAAGTACAATTATGTTTGTGTTTTCTGTGTCTTTATTTTGTCCTATTTTTCATCAACCAAGAATGTTTCTCTGGTACCTTTAACTTTTTGGTCCTGTGATGTCCATCTCTTGAAAAAAACAGCAGGCTCTGCATGAAGGCATTTAGATGTGCACACTGGTGATAGAGGAAGCACCCCAGCCAAAGACTATTCTATAAACAGCACCTACATTAGGCATAGCTAGGCACCCTAATTGCAGCCGCCTAGTGATGCTTAAGTTCATGATCTGTGCCTACTTTTTATTTTTTTAATTGGCTTAATTGATGTGCTAATTGACCAAGCTGGTTTTCAGCCAATCAAAAACCAAAACAAAACAGACAATTTAAGAGTTTGGCACCAAACTCTTAGGATGCTTAGTGACGCCTATGTTAAAAAAAAAAAAGCGTGGTGATGGGGAGAGAATAGACATCGTTGATTTAGGCATCCAACATAGGCACCACCAAATTAGGCAAGTGAAAAACTGGCCTAATGGAGCAGCGCCTATGTCTAGGATGCCTAGTGATGCTTAGGTCCTGCTAGGAGTGATTGTATAAATGGTGCCTTTTTTTGATTACAATTACACTGAGCAGTGCCGTTTAAAGATTCTAGCCCTAAATGCCTTCAGTACTGTAACGATGCATTGACATTTTCAATTCACATTCCTGGTGTGCTACACTTAGAATTTTTTTGAACCCCACAAAATTCCTTCTCTATATTCAGTTCTGCTAATTTTAATTCTAGAGCTGCTTATGAGGTCTTCGAACATTGCTGATTTTCTATTAATTTATAACTTATGTTGCCCACATCTTACAAAGGCTTGGGTGCAATGATGGTTTTTTCCTGAACCACATTAGATTTTTGTAATTTGAACATATAACGGAATGAGTTTCAGTGAGGATGAAAAGAAAGAAAACCCTTTTAAGTGTACGGTAATCCTTGGCACAGTGAAAATCAGCACTGTGTACCACAATCTAGTGATTTATTTAAGGGAATCCATACACTGAATTATTTTGCTTAGCTATTGTATTTTCCCAAAGTTTCAAGTCACTGTGTACAGTAGGCAACTGTTAAGTTTGGTTAAATTTTCATAGGATATAGAGCAGCATGTATAGCACAAGATCTGTAACAGATGGTACTTGCATTATTTATATGTAAAAGAACATTTTAAACATTTCTGTGAAATGTAAATCTATTTTTATCCAGAAATAAAAGCAAGCAAACCAATTAATGTCTTGTTTTCTCTGTCATTTTGTACTTGTACATTTGAAGGTACTGAAAATTCTTAGAAGCTGGAATGTGAGATTAAATCATGAGTTCTGCAGATAAGATGACCTTGCTGGCCTTTTCTGTCACTTGGGGTTTTTTTTGTAGCTCAATGTTCACTTATACGTTAACACCACTTTTCAAACAGTAATATCACCAAATTGATGATCAAAACAACAGACATTAAAGTGTTTCGAAAATAAATCAAAACATTTCTATTTAAAAAAACACTTCCCTACATATTAACCTCCACCCTAGTCGCACATGCATACTCCCTTGTGAATACCACATTAGTCAACTCCTCAAACCATACCCCAATATATATTCAGATACCTAAATAAGCAACCACCATCTGTATCCAGTAAACTTCTTCCTTCAATGTTATGTAATTATCTTCTGTTACCCGAATGTATTGTTTATTCTCCACTGTATTCTGTAATTACTTGAATCTTTGTTATGTAAACTAAACTAAACCTTAGGTTTGTATACCGCAATTCTCTCGGAAAAGTCCAGATATCTTCTGATTTGTAATCCGCTTAGAACCGAATGTACTGTTATTCTCTACCATATCCTGTAACATACTTGAATCTTTGTTATGTAATTCTCTCGGAAATGTCCAGATATCTTCTAATTTGTAATCTGCTTAGAACCGCAAGGCACAGGCGGAATAGAAATCACTAATGTAATGTAATATATCTAAAAGTCCTTTCTACCCACTTATCTCTATTTTCATTCCTATAAATAAGGTCAAATGAACTAGCCTGAACTTTGCTGTTTGATCAGTGCATCATAAGAACCTAAGCACTGCCATACTAGGTCAAACAATCCTTCTAGTCCAGTATCCTTTCAACTGTGGCCAATCCACAAGTAGAATTCCAGCTGTTTGGGTTGGTATGGCAGAATGAAATGAAATGAACAGTTTAGAGCAGTGTATTGCAAACTGTGTGCTGCGACACACTATTGTGTACCGGAGGATTCCAGGTATGTCCCGAGATACCAGCAATGAGGAGAAGTGCCGGCTGTGTGGAAAAATACGGCATATGTATAAATAAATATTACTACCTTGCAGTCTTCATGCTAAGTCACTGCTTTTCAATGAATATAACAAATGCAGCTTATTTATTATTGTTAATGTGGCTTGTTATGTTTCATTTTTTTAAATTGGCTAAGGTGAAGGTCAAGCTACCCATGCAAGTTAAATTCCACATTAAGCATCCAGCATCAAATTTTATGATAATACAGGGTAGGGAATGCTCACGTCACATTCTGTGGATACAAAGGTGGTGCTTTCTCAGTGGTTGATCCACTGATGTGGACTGGTTGTCTGGCTGCTTACATTTGTGTACAAATTTATCAGTTTAAGAAATATTTAAAAACACACATCTGTCTTTCCTAATGTCTGAGCAATTTCGATGTTAGGATAGATGAGGGCAGTATAACATTTGATTTAGTAGAGCTATGTGATTTTGTTATGTATTTGATTACTTTTATGAATGTTTATATTATAATCTGCCTAGGTCTAAGCAGACTAAAAATATGAAAACTGCATATTATAAAATACTAGTGTTTTAGTCCGTTACATTCGTTACAGTAATGGGTGCTAGAATAGCCCCACCTATACCCAGACCCTGACTCTGACCCCACCCATGCCCTGCCTCTATCATGCCTAGACCCTGCCTCCCACTGTTCCCAGGCCCACCACCTCACCTTTCACCATTTCCTTTGTACCCTTTTGGCCCTCCTGACAGGGTCTTTCCTTACCCGAGGCGGCAGCAGCAGTCCTGACGTACCAACCTTTCCTCCCTCAGTGCCCCAAAGCAGCAGTTGTCCTACCATTTCCATCTCTCCCTTTCCCCCTTTCACACCCTCTACCATCTCTCTCTGACCCTGTATCACCTCTTTTGCCATCTTTCCCTTTCCTGTCCTTCCCCAAGACCATCTCTCTCTCCTGCCCCCTCCACACTCACTGAAGTCTATCTCTCCCTATCCCCTACCACAGGGGTGTCCAATGTCGGTCCTCGAGGGCCGCAATCCAGTCGGGTTTTCAGGATTTCCCAAATGAATATGCATGAGATCTATGTGCATGCACTGCTTTCAATGCATATTCATTGGGGAAATCCTGAAAACCCGACTGGATTGCGGCCCTCGAGGACCGACATTGGACACCCATGCCCTGCCATCTCTCCTGGTCCCCCTAGTAGCCCCTCTGTCCTTCTCATCCATCTGTCTCTATCTCTCTCCCCTCCCCCTTGTCCTCCTCCAGCCAGGCTTCAGCCATCTTCCGCCGTGGCCTGCAGCCGCTGCCAGCCGCAGCGGCTGACATCTGCCTCGGGGGATTCTCACGCATGCGCACTCCTACCTGCGGTGCCCTACAGTGCACGGAAAACGGGAGCACACAGGTGGGAGTGCGCATGCACGCTTAGGGCTTTATTATGACAAAGCCCATTAACCGCGAAACTAGCAAGTAACCATGTGTGTTAGTTATAAGGTGCATCATGTCTCTGCTGACCTCCAGTAAATAACTGCCACTTGTGAAAACACAGTCACAGATTTTTCACTTGAACACTTGTTCAAAATGGTATAAAGGCCTGTTTATAGTGAATGTATTAAAAGAAGCACTAAGATACATTGATAGAGAAATTAAGCTTAGTGCTAACATCTTTTCTTCTAGTTCTTGATATAAACTGCAGCAAGAATTTTTTTTTTTTTTTAAAGCAAAATCATTCCAAAATGTACTTTATTTTTCCTATAAGGAATTATTGCATATTACACATCAACATGATAGGAGCAGCCTGAAAGTAGACAAATGGTATCCACGCTATTGCTGTTCCTCAGTATTAGAAGCAGGATATGTGCTTACAATACTCCAGTCTCAGGCTTCTTTAAGCACCAGAGATCATCCATGCTATCTGCTTCACTTAGGGTTATTTGCAATTTGCCAAAAATCCAAGGGCCTGGGAGGGTTCTGCTTTAAAACACACATTACTGAAACTTGATTCCTTGGGCTAGAGGCAAGTCTTTGCTGTAGTTGATTGTACTGAAAGAAAAAAAAATAATAAACAGGAAAAATGTGAATGCTGGCCTACAAGAAGATCAAGCTCTTTAAACACACACAAATTTTAAAAAAAAGTTTTTATAATGCTACTACAGAAACTTAGGGCTCCTTTTACGAAGGTACGCTAGCGTTATTAGCGCATGCACCGGATTAGCGCACACTAGCCAAAAAACTATTGCCTGCTCAAGAGGAGGCGGTAGCGGCTAGCTCGCACGGCATTTTAGCCCTAAGTAGTGAGATGTCCATCACAGAAGCACTGAAATCAGTTATTTCAGTTAATAGGCAACAGTGGGGGTTTTTTTTTTTTTTTTTTAATGGGACAGATATTGTGCATGTTTTACCCATTCAGGGTTCTTTCAAAAAGAAGAACGATTTTCTCTTACTCCTATTAACATCACTGGCTTGAACCCATCCTCCCTACCTTAAGGCTCCTTTAACTAAGGTGCACTAGCATTTTTAGCGCACGCAAGCTGAAAAATTACCGCCTGCTTAAAAGGAGGCAGTAGTGGCTAGTGCATTAAGGCCCTAACACACCTTTGTGAAAGAAGCCCTTAATATCTTAGTTTTTCCAAAATACACTGAGGTTGAATTGGTCCTGAATGTTGATGAAGTATTAACCCTTTATGAATTTAGAATTATTTAAAAAAACATTGAGTTTATTAGAAAGTAATAAGATTAGAAGGCAATAAAAATTTAGTCAGTATTTTAACAGTAATTAATTTAAGATTGAAGAAATAAAAAATTAATGCTAAGATTAAGGTAGGGAGGATGGGTACAAGCCAGTGATCTTAATAAGAGTAAGAAAAAATCGTTCTTCTCTTTGTAAGAACCCTGAATGGGTAAAACTCCATAATCTGAGGCTTGTCCCTGCTTCTAAGATAGAAGAAACTAGATAAAGAGAAAAAAGTTTAATAAGCACATTCAGTGTCATTTTAGGTTATACCGATGGTTTTGTAAATTATATACATATATCTGCCCAAAACAATGGGTGGAGTTACATCAGGAGATACAGGAAATTATCTTATAATTTGTGCACATGCTCCTGCTCCTATGCAATCCTTGCATAGGGATTTTGTGCCTCACCCACAGAATACTCTCTACCTCTGCTATTTCTTAAAAGTGATTTAACTTTTTCAGGCTCTGGTAAACGCTACCTACCATGTGGATCTTCTCATATAATGTTTCCAGGAATCACTGCCAGATTCTCTTCCACCACCAGTATGCTTTTCACCACCTGCCAAAAAAGACAAAAAAAATGTGATGTACACACAATCCAGAGGAGTGCTGGACAGTGGACCCTATGTGCTTTTGCCCAATTCATGTAGATTTGTTGCACAGCTCCTATCTTCTGCCTCCATCCCATAGTCCAGGGGTGTCAAAGTCTCTCCTCGAGGGCCACAATCCAGTCAGGTTTTCAGGATTTCCCCAATGAATATGCATGAGATCTATTTGCATGCACTGCTTTCATTGTATGCTAATAGATCTCATGCATATTCATTGGGGAAATCCTGAAAACCCAATTGGACTGCGGCCCTCGAGGAACGACTTTGACACCCCAGCCATAGTCAGTCTTGAAACGACTTCATAAACCATTTAGCTTCCTTAGATTTTACTTAAATGTGGGGAGGGGTGGGGGTGGAAATACAAAAGAACTTTTAAACACATGACAAGCCCCTGTATCATACTGTATAACCTTTAAAAACAGGAAGTTTAATACTCCCATTCCAAGCTGTGAATTCCCTCAGCAATTTCCTAGTCTCTCCTGCCAAAACTCAGCAATCAAAGCAGCATTACAAAAATATTTAATAAAAATATCTTTGGAGAGGAATAGCCAGTTTGCTTTGACAAAAAAAGGAAAGGAGACAAGGATTTCTTAAAATTGATCAATTTTGACCTCAACTTATTGGATTGAGGTCTTTTTCAATAAGGCCAGACCATGCTCTATCTTCTTCCCAAATGTGAGCCTAAATTGGCAATCTTTTATTGAAATTGTCTGCCCAATGATTACATTGACTGAAATTGCTGCTACACGACACTTAGCCCTGGTTTTAAAACACTAGAACCAAAGGAAGGGTGGGGGGAGTCTTAGAGCCTTCTGTCTTTCTTTGTCTAATTCTGCTCATGGCCCGGGCCCTCCTACTCTTCCTGCTCCTTTTATCTTTCCAGACTAACTTAAAATCAGAGGAGAGAGAAAGTAACAAAAAATAAAATTATTCTTCAGCCTCATAGAAAAAAATCATGCTAAAACGTATCAAATGTTACATGTGTGTGATAAAGTCAACTGGAGTAGTCCTCAATTCCTTTATAGATTACCACACACAATTTTTAAAAACTACATCTATATAATAAATATTATACTTTGCAAATATGTCCCAATATATTGAAAACATACAATTCTACCTCACAACTGGTTGTCCAAATTATTATTATTATTTTTTTTAAAAGTCTATAAACTGCTTCCTTGGAAGAATAAATGTCAGACAGTGTGTACTCTGTCCAAATAAAAGCAATCACTGCTCATATTACAGTATCGTGCTGAATTTATACATTCTCTTATGTTTCACACTTGGGGATTCTCAGAACGCCACCCTGGTGTATATACACAGTGTGGCAGCACTCCTCACCGACTCCCTTGATCTCATGTGTGACTACTTTTATAAATATTTTATGTTATTGAAAAAATTCCCATATAATATAAAATATTTATAAAAGTAGTCACACATGAGATCGAGGGAAATCGGTGAGGAGTGCTGTCACACTGTGTATATACACCAGGGTGGCGTTCTGAGAATCCCCAAGTGTGAAACATAAGAGAATATATATATTCAGCACGATATTGTAATATGAGCTGTGATTGTGATAATTATTAGTGCTAAACTTTTGAATGACTGGTCAAATAAACGCAATACATAGCTATTAAGTACATTAATCTGTCCCAGTACAGTGATATTTAATAATAATAATAACTTTATTTTTATATACCGCCAGCTATCTTGGGTCCAGCTTGCCAAGTATCCTGTTTCCAATAGTTGCTAATCCAGGTCACAAGTACCTGGCAAGATCCCCAAGAAAGTAAAATAGATTTCATGCTGCTTATTCCAGAAAAACAGCTGTGGCGTACCTAGCATGTGTGACACCCAGGGCCCATCATTTTTTAACATCCCCCTCATCTATATGAAAAATATTATTTTTAATAACAATCCACATATCACACAACAAGAGTATACCTAGGAAAAGACAGAATCTTAACAACACTGCAGTGAGCACTAGAATACCAACACACATATTGTAAAACTAAACAAACCAGATTCTGCACAGTCAATTGATCCTGCAGTCAATGCCAACAGAAAACCATGTCCTTTTCATACACACAGAACAGAGATACACCCTCGCCCAATATGGAATAATCACAAACTAAAAATAGAAATATGTAGACAAAAGTTAAACTGAACCGCCAAGAAACCAGACTCTGCATACAATGCACCACCACAACACCACAGAAACAGTGACACATGTCCCCTAATACTGCGCAAAATATAAAGACAGTAGATGTAAATTTGAAAAAACTGATACATAACAATCACCACTTTACAAATAGAAATAAAACAAATAATGATAAATAAGAAAATACCATTTTATTGGACTAATCCATTTTTCAATTAGCTTTCAGAGGCCAAATCTTTCTTCAGAACAGTACAGTATACTGCTGTTATGGTATCCTGTCCAGACCTGAGGAAAGGGGTTTAGTCCAAAAAAATTGCCTTATTTCCTATTTATAAACTTTTATCAATACAGTTACAATATTGATTCTAAGTAAAGTAACACCAAAAATCTTTCTACCTTTTGTCTTTTCTGCTTTAATCATCTTCTCTTCGCTCTCTTCTTTCTATACAGTGTTTGTCCTCTCTAACTTCCATGCAACATCTGCCCTCTCCTTGCCCTTTCTACCCAGCTTCTACCCTCTCTCTACCTCTTCCATCCATTGTCCACCCTTCTCTGCCCCTTCCATCCACTGTCTACCCTCTCTCTCTTCCATATGGCATCTTCCCTCTTTCTATGTCCCTTCAATAAACTGTATATCATGTGCCCCTTCTCTCCTTTGTACATGATTCATTTCAGCTTCACCCCTCTCCATTTTTCTATCTCCACCTCCTCCCCTATGCTTTGGCATCTCTCTCTTCTCCTTTCCTTCCTTCCTTTTCACTCCACACCATGGTCTGGCATCTATCTCCTTCCCTTCCCCTGGCATCTCTCTCCCTCCATGCTCTGTTACCTCCTTTCCCTCCAGTCTGGCATCTCTCTCCTCTCCTTCCTTTCTCTCCCTCCTTCATTCTTTTCCCCTGGTCTGGCATCTGTCACCTTCCCTCCCCCCTCCAAGCCCTGGCATCTCTCCCTCCTCCTCCATCCCATGGACTTGGCATCTCTCATTCCTCTCCCTTGTCTTCCTTCGCCCTCCTTCCCTCACCCTTCCCTGTGCAGCAGAAGCAGCAGTCTGGTCAGTTCCTTGCTGCAGTCTGTTTTCCATTCAAAGTGGCGGGCATCGACACCTCACGCAATCCGCGGCTGCATTGAAAGCCTTCTCTCCGATATCAGAAGGAACACTTCTGACACAGCTGCGGATTGCATGAGGAGCCGACGCCCGCGGCTTTGAGCAGAAAAACCACTGCAGCAGGGGAGCCGGTCAGAAGCTAAACACCCACTGGAGGGAGGCACAGGAGGGAGCACAAGCTAGGCCGCAGACACCCCTGATTTAAAGTTTACTGCAGCTGCTGCTGGTTAGGGAAAGCAGCAGCGGCAGAATAGGGAGGGGGCCACCTGTGCACCCCCTTGGGGCGGACTGCACCCCCCCCCTTGGTACGCCACTGATAAACAGTAGGGTTTCCCAGTCCACCTTAATGGTTTATAGACTTTTCTGTCTGAAACTTTTCCAAACATTTAAGCCCTGCTATGCTAAATGCTTTCACCACCAGTGTTATTTAATTTTTGCTCTATTTTGTAATTTATTTACAAAACATGTAATTTTTATTCTTGTTTTATTCCAATTCTTGGTTGCAATGATTATTTTAGATTTTATTCAGTCCTCTCCCAAAAATTGTAGGACCCCCCTTTTAATCGCCAGTCACTGCAATAAACGCTCTGATGCTCACAGGATTTCTACTAGTGTCGGAGCTTTTACTGCAGTGGTCAGCGATAAAAGGCGACCTTAGTTCTTATTCAGTTCAGGAATCTCATGTTACAATAATTTTGGATCTAGCTTTCTTTTTTTATTGACTTGCAGAACAGGCATATTAAGAACAGCCTTCAGAATATCACATGCTCCCTCTTTTAGCACCGTCCGTGGTGGTAACAGCTCCGATGCTCATAGGAATTCTATGAGCATCGGAGCTTTTACCACAGTGGCCAGCGCTAAAAACACTAGTGCAGCTTTGTAAAGGAGGGGGTTAATTTCATAAGTACTCTGATTTCCAGGAACCTTAAAACCTATATGTGCAATCTGTAACCTTAACTACTTAGTGCTTTTCAGTAAGAAACAAAGACACTAATATTCTTTTTTTCTGTTGTGCTACTCTAACTTCAAGTTTGGCATTTAATTTTAGAAATACTCCAAGCTACTTTTAAGTCTATTTCTTTGTGCAGAGTTCAAAAGACAAGATCCTTTCTACATAGGTTTGCGATACTGGTATTTGACAGATCTAGAACAATGGAATTAAAACATCAAACTGCACTTTTTTCATGCCAAAGCTGAAAAACTTTTTGCACTACCTCATATTATCTGAGGAAGTCTTAACTTCTGCAATGTACTTGCTTATTTGCACTTTGACAGTTTCTTGAACTGGCACAGGATTTGAATTGGTAGGATTCAGGCTTGGCGGTCAGTGAATCACCCAGCTTAATTTTTGTTCCTCTTTGACTCCTGTGATTGTTAAGATTTGAGCTTCTGTTTTATAGAAATGCTCCATGTGTTTAAGACTGATTAGGATTTTAACCCGCAATAAGCAAATTGCATTCACACATGTAAGATTGATCAGGCATCTACTTTTCTTCTTATTCAAAAAAAATTCCCATGTGTGTCTTCCCTCTTATGTCTGGCAAATAACTGACTCATTTTCTTCCAACAGCAATGAAAATGTTGCTCTTCAGCTGGGCATTTTAAAACTATGCACAGCAACCGATCCATAGACAGACTTTAATAGCTAGAAAATGTGATTATAGCAGACAATGTGAGGCATACGAAGGACTGACAGAGTGCATGTTCTTTACAAAAATAAGAACAGTACATGCACAGCAACTAACTCACATGCTTTAGTGGCCAGGAAATGTGGTTAGAGTAGCTGACAGTGTGAGGTTGACTGATCTTTGTGAAAACAGAACTGTGCTGATTTGCTGAGTTTCCAAGTTTCCTTTAAAATTTGATATACAGTTTAAAAAATTGTCTAAGCAGTGCACAGAAACATAGCTATTAAAAATCAAGGGGAAGACATTAAACAATTAAACTAAATTGACGTAAAGGAGACAAAAGGATTAGGGGAGAAATACAATTTGTAAAAGAAAAGAGAGACATTAAAGGTGAACTATTGTCATGTTATTGTTTGACTAATACTATGAGATAGAAAACAGATCATTCACTCTTGCCTTGTGATCTGGCGCCGAAACAAATGCTGCTCTTCTACCACACTGCAGGCACGCAAATGGCATGTAGGCTTGTGGGCATGCAGTACACATAGTGTGGTTCTACAATCTGCTGTTTCTCCTGAGCTGGTGTCGACGCCATTAACTGAGCATGTGTGTGGTTGCCAACAGTAGACTGCACAGTAGAGAATGACAATGGGACAAATATTTCCCTGGCCCCTTGTCATTCTCTATTGCAGAGCAAAGAGTAGCGTTTTTCGGCATGCATGCAACCCTAGCTTGGGTAGGACTCCTGGTAGGAGGGGAAGACTCATTGAGGGGAATTAATAATTTTCTTTCTTATTCTATTCAGATCTGCAAATTTTATTCTCCAGAACAAATGATCTCAAATTTTTGTTCTTATTCTTATCATTAATGAAAATATACTTGTCTACCACATTCTCTGGAAATGAATTAAAGAGTTTAATTACACAATGAGTGAAGATTTTCTCCTATTTGTTCTAAATCAGTGGACTCAAACTCGCGGCCCACCAGGTAGTATTTCGAGGCCCTCGGTATGTTTATCAATTACAAAAGTAAAATAAAGCAGTTTCTTGATCATATGTCTCTTTAGCTATAAATTAGCCAAAAGGAAAGATTTATAAACTATAAAGAGTTTACCTCATGCAAAACTATCATTTCTTTAATATGACATTAACTATTTTTTTCCTGAGGCCCTCCAAGTACCTACAAATCCAAAATGTGGCCCTGCAAAGGGTTTGAGTTTGAGACCACTGTTCTTTATTTATATTGCATGTTCCCTAATCCTTGTACTTTTTCAAAAAGTAATCAAGCTGTTCACATCTACCCATTCTACTCCACTCATGATTTTATATAGAACTCTATCATATCTCCCCTCAGCTGTCTTTTCTCCAAACTGAAGAGCCCTAGCCTGTTTAGCATTTCTTCATAGGGGAGTCATCCCATCCCCTTTATAATTTTGTTTTCACATAGTAACATAGTAGATGACGGCAGATAAAGATCCGAATGGTCCATCCAGTCTGCCCAACCTGATTCAATTTTAATTTTTTAATTTTTTTCTCTTAGCTATTTCTGGGCAAAAATCCAAAGCTCTACCCGGTACTGTGCTTGGGTTCCAACTGCTAAAATCTCTGTCAAAAACCTACTCCAGCCTATCTACACCCTCCCAGCCAATGAAGCCCTTTCCAGTCCATCCTCCACCAAATGGTCATATACAGACACAGACCGTGCAATTCTGCCCAGTACTGGCCTTAGTTCAATATTATTTGGTTTAATATTATTTTCCGATTCTAGATCCTCTGTGTTCATCCCACGCTTCTTTGAACTCAGTCACCATTTTCCTCTCCACCACCTCTCTCGGGAGCGCATTCCAGGCATCCACCACCCTCTCTGTAAAGTAGAACTTCCTAACATTGCTCTTGAATCTACCACCCCTCAACCTCAAATTATGCCCTCTGGTTTTACCATTTTCCTTTCTCTGGAAAAGATTTTGTTCTATGTTAATACCCTTCAAGTATTTGAACGTCTGAATCATATCTCCCTGTCCCTCCTTTCATCTAGGGCGGGGGTCGGCAACCTGCGGCTCCAGAGCCGCATGCGGCTCTTTTCCACCTTTGCTGCGGCTCCGGTAGTGTGTCACGCAGGCATGCAGCTTAAGTCCGGCGTCGCGGCGGGAAATAGCCATGCTGAGCAGTGAGCTCAGCACATACACAGATGAAAGCCTTGCTTGCTGATTGGTCGGCGGCCCCGCCCCGCCGGACCAATCAGCAAGCAAGGCTTTCATCTGTGTAGTGCTGAGCTCACTGCTCAGCATGGCTATTTCCCCCGCGACGCTGGACTTGTAAGGTGCTTGAAAAAGAAATCATCCTGGCCGGGGTCGGTGTCATGCTCCGGAGATCTACAGCCTTCCTATCTCCCTCTCCCTTCTACCTGCTTCCGGCCACATCCCCTGCTCCGCGGCTCTCTTCGGCAACTCAGCAGCAGCTTCTGACGTCGGGGCCTACCCTCTGCGAGTCCCGCTTGTTTCAACTTCCTTTTTCCACAAAGGCGGGACTCGTAGAGGGAAGGCCTCGATGTCGGCAGCTTGTCTTGATCACTGCTGCTGACGAGTTGCTGAAGAGAGCCGCGGAGCAGGGGGGGTGTTGCCAGGTGCAGGTAGAAGGGAGAGGGCCAGATGCAGGACTCGTGGGTGAGGGAGGAGAAGAGAGAGAGAAAGAGAGAGGGGAGGGAAACAAAAGGGAATATTTCATACTGTGCTGGGCCGAAGTGGAGGGAGGGTGGAAAGATTCTGGCTACAGGGTACATTAACAAAGGAAAAGGGGGGAAAGCTGAAAATGGAGATAGTGACACAAAGAAGAGAAAGGGTAAGCAGGACCTACTGAATAAGGATAGAGATACAGAGGGAACATGAAGAGGAGGTGAAA
The DNA here is from genome assembly GCF_902459505.1 of Geotrypetes seraphini. Classification (NCBI taxonomy): domain Eukaryota; kingdom Metazoa; phylum Chordata; class Amphibia; order Gymnophiona; family Dermophiidae; genus Geotrypetes; species Geotrypetes seraphini. Next base: position 522,055,009 of record NC_047084.1, on the reverse strand, counting down.
TAGAGACATAGAAGTAATGCTGAAAAAGTGTGTGGGGGGGGGGGAGATAAAGACATTGAAAGGGCAAATGGTGAACATGGCGTAAAGATAAGGACAGAGACAAATGAAGATTCTGAAAAAGTGGTGAGATAGGGATATAGGTGAGATGGACACAAAGAAGGGTGATGCTGGAAAATAGGTGGAATGGTAATTCTGACAGACACAGAAGGGAAATGCTGGATCAAGGAGAGATGGGGCTCAGGCTGGATGGAATGAGGAGAAATGCCTTGTTGGCCCGGAACTTCCTCTCCTACGTCAGAATTGACGTCAGGGAGCGGAATGCTGGTCAGCGCAACACTTCTGCAGGGAAAGCTTGGGACGGCGGTGGCTTGGGGGCTGTTCCCCGATGGCGGTGGCAGCAAACCGAGTGGCTTGGGGGACGGCACAGAGACAGAAAGAAAAAGTTGGGGGAGAGAATGAGGTCTGGAGGAGAGGAAACATACAGGAGGCTGAAAGAAAGGAAGAAAGATTGGATGCACAGTCAGAAGAAGAAAGTGCAACCAGAGACTCATGAAATCACCAAATAGCAAAGGTAGGAAAAATGATTTTATTTTCAATTTAGTGATCCTGTATATAGCATTAAGATAAGAAACAATATATGCAGTGTTAGATTTGTTTTATAATGGTTTTGCGGCTCCAAGTTTTTTTTTCTTTTCGAAAACGGGTCCAAGTGGCTCTTTATGTCTTAAAGGTTGCAGACCCCTGATCTAGGGTATACATATTCAGGGCTTCCAGTCTCTCCTCATACGTCTTCTGGCGCAAGCCTCCTATCATTTTTGTTGCCCTCCTCTGGACTGTCTCAAGTCTTCTTACGTCCTTCGCCAGATACGGTCTGTATAGAGGCATCAACACCTTCTTCCTTCTACTGGCTACACCTCTCTTTATACAGCCCAGCATCCTTCTGGCAGCAGCCACTGCCTTGTCACACTATTTTTTCGCCTTTAGATCTTCAGACACTATCACCCCAAGGTCCCTCTCCCCGTCCGTGCATATAGCTTCTCACCTCCCAGCATCTTTTCTAATTCTGCTATATCTTTGAGCTGCAAGACCAGTATAACCACACTGTTGTCCCTAACCATACTTTCAGTAACACTGTCTCCCTTATTTAATGTACTAACATTAACACCATGACTGAAGACATTATTGCGGTACAACAGGAAGTGGCAAAAGTACACTTGGAGAAGTCGGCAATATTAGATAAGTTGGAAGATCTAGAAAATAGATCTCGGAAGTGTAATCTAAGGATCAGGGGGGTTCCAGAAGAACATGCTTTTTTGGATACTCGCCGAACTGCTTTGGCCATTTGTACAGACATTCTCACTACTGCTAAGGCAGGTGAGGGACAGGTACCGGAGATTGAAATTTAACGAGTGCATAGGGCACTGGGACGTCCTAAATCCAAATTACCTCGAGACATTACTTTATGTGTGGGAAGCTTTCGAATGAAGGAGGAAATCTTTCATGCAGCATGAAAACTAAAGGATTACAAATGGAATAATTTACGACTGGATATTTATCAGGATGTAGCGGCTGTTACCTTGCAAAAAAGAAGGATATGCAAGAGGTGACTACCTATCTTCGCAGAGAGGGTATTAAATATAGATGGCTTTTTCCATTTGCTTTGGCTCTGACAGTGGGGAGTACAACTAGTCGGGTTCAAACAGTAGTGGAGATTTGGTCGGAGTTACAAAAATTAGGAGCTCCTAATCTCCCGGTGAGAGAATATGCTGGTGACCAAGGAAAAGATATATAATTGGTCCTTCTGGATGGCGTCAACAAACCAGAGGAGTCTCAGCGAAAAATGCAAGAAGTCGACTGGTTTGAGAAGAATTGTTGTCATGGACATTTTTATTGGTTTGGGTGTAGTGATAGGATGATTGGAGGATTGTGAAGTTAATTGGTGGGTGGACTGAGTGCTGTTTGAATGTAGAAAGTGTGTTGAATAGATAGCTAGGGTTACTAATGGTGATGAGATTGGGAAGTTAAATAGTGGAGGGAATTGGATGTGTGCTGTTTGAGAGCAGTAATGTGTGTTGAAAGGGATGATACTGTAGTTGGGGAAGTATTTTGGGGTGGTTGGGGTGATGAGGTTACTTCTTTTTTAGAGATCTTGAGATCTATATGGTAGGTCTTGAGATACAATTTTGAGTAGGGTTTAGGGGGGTGGGAAATTATAGAGGTAAAGTAGGGGAAGGGTTGGGAATAAGGGGATGGATGAAAGGAAATGGTACTCTCTATCTAGCTTTGAAACTGGATGGTCAGCTGATGTTAGCGTGGAACCTGGTCAGAGGCTGGGGTGGCCGGGTTACACGGATTTTGATGGAGGAGTATGTGGAATGGTTAATGAAAATGGATCCTGGTTAATTTTGTAACTTGGAATGTGGGGGGAATTAATTCTACTAATACAAATCCACTCAGGAAAAGGGTCAGTTAAACTCCAGTTATTACTCTAAATCAGAACCCCATATGGAAACAAACACCCCCTCTGCAACACTAACAGGCCTTAATCACATACACATGAGCCAATCACACAACATATAATAGCAGGAAACAGAAAAAAGAAAAAGAAAGAAAGGTGGAGAAAAAGCCTCAGTTCAGCTTCATCTGGCAAAAAACTCCACCTTTCAAACAAACCCTGCACTCCAAAATATAGAAAAAAAAAGAAAAAGTACTATGGTAGCTCATTTACCCATATCATCACAGTCGTGATATGGGTAAATGAGCACTGTAGCGATAGTCCAGGATTTTGCGTAGAACATAGCAAGAAAAAAACAACTTAGCTGCCTCGGCATCCAGGATACTCTGTCCTTCATCTCCTGGGCCCTGCAGCCACTGAACCTAATGGGGAACCCTCCGTTTTGCTCTGGTCGCTGCAACAGGGGTTTCAATTTCACTGCTGCTCATACGCCCTTTCCAGACCACCACGCTCTTCAGGCTCGCATACCACTTCGATACCGGCATTCGATTCATGAAGTGGTATGCGAGCCTGAAGAGTGTGGTGGTCTGGAAAGGGCGTATGAACAGCAGTGAAATTGAAACCCCTGACGCAGTGACCAGAGCGAAACGGAGGGTTCCCCGTTGGGTTCAGTGGCTGCAGGGCCCAGGAGATGAAGGACTGAGAGTATCCTGATGCCGAGGCAGCTAAGTTGTTTTTTTCTTGCTATGTTCTATGCAAAATCCTGGACTGTATCGCTACAGTGCTCATTTACCCATATCATCACAACTGTGGGCTGTGTGTCCCGGTGTGCTATGTAACATCACTCTGCAGGCTACCATAGTGCTTTTTCTTTTTTTTCTATATTTTAGAATGTAGGGTTTGTTTGATAGGTGGAGTTTTTTGCCAGATGAAGCTGAACTGAGGCTTTTTCTCCACCTTTCTTTCTTTTTCTTTTTTCTGTTTCCTGCTATTATATGTTGTGTGATTGGCTCATGTGTATGTGATTAAGGCCTGTTAGTGTTGCAGAGGGGGTGTTTGTTTCCATATGGGGTTCTGATTTAGAGTAATAACGGGAATTAATTCTCCCATCAAACATACAAAAATTTTGCAGCAATTACAACGTCACCAGGTGGATGTGGTCTTTCTCCAAGAGACTCATTTGAATGATATTGAACATATGAAATTGAAGCAATGGTGGGTTGGGGAATGTGTGGCAGCTTCTGCACGAAGTAAACACAGAGGAGTAGCGATTTTGTTTCGTAGGGGTCTAGTGCAGTGGTTCCCAACCCTGTCCTGGAGGAACACCAGGCCAATTGGGTTTTCAGGCTAGCCCTAATGAATATGCATGAAGCAAATTTGCATGCCTATCACTTCCATCATATGCAAATCTCTCTCATGCATATTCATTAGGGCTAGACTGAAAACCCGATTGGCCTGGTGTTCCTCCAGGACAGGGTTGGGAATCACTGGTCTAGTGGATAATTTACAAATTTTGAGTAAAGATGGAGAGGGACGATATGTGCTCTGTCAAGAGGTAATAGCACAGCGGAATTTTGTTTTTTGCTGTGTATATGCTCCTAATGATAGTGATCCAGCATTTTTTGCCAACTTAACCCAATCCTTTGCCTTCTTTTTCACTGAAAGGGTGGTTGATCGCTGGAATAGTCTTCCACTTCAAGTTATTGAGGCCAGCAGCGTGCCTGATTTTAAGGCCAAATGGGATAGACATGTGGGATCTATTCACAGAGAAAGGTAGGGGAGGGTCATTGGGGTGGGCAGACTAGATGGACCGTGGCCTTTATCTGCCGTCTATTTCTATGTTTCTATATTGGAGTTGATTAAAGAATACGGTGAATATGCAGGTTTCCGTATAAATTTAGGTAAATCAGAGGCGTAGCATCCTCTGTGGCGGTAAAGGCTTTATGGGGGTCGGAGTTTCCATTGACTTGGGCGCAAGGGCAATTTATGTATTTGGGGACAGTAATGACTATGTTGACTTCCCAATTATATCGTCTTAATGTGGATAAGCTTCAACAGAATATGGAACTATTGTTGGATACCTGGCAGACGTTGCCCCTTTCTTTAATGGGTCGCATCTGCTTGGTCAAGCTGTTTATCTTTACTAAATGGTTGTATATGTTGCAAACTTTGCCGTTATGTTTACTCAAGAAAGATTTAAAGTTCTTTTATAAAAAATTACTCATTTCTGTTGGGCTGCTAAGAATTAAAGTTGACATATTTGCTGGGTAATTGGAATAGAGGGGGGGGGGTTGGGTTTACCGGATATGCAGATTTATAATTATGCGTGTTTGTTTCGTCATTTGGGTGATTGGGTAAATGTGACAAGCATTTACACTCCACTTCAGATGGAACAGGAGTTTTTAGTGCGCGGAATGCATTGCCATCTCTTATTTGTTCAAGTGTAGTATTTAATACTTTACAGATGGCATGGTGTTGGCTTGTGCAATTATTGGGAGGGAATCCGATGGTTACTGATCTCTTGCCTTTGCAGGGTAATCCGGCTTTTCTTCCAGGTAGAGACTCTAGGGAGTACAGATTATGGGGAGCAAGAGGAATTTTAAGATTGGAATATATACTGGGAGGGGGAGCTATTGACTCGTGCAGAATTGTTGGCTAAGGTGGAGGAGACTTGGGGAGCGCAGTTTGCATGTATACAAGTGGAACATTATGTGATATCCCTTGACAGAGTACAGTTGAGTTTGCATTTGGGTGCTAGATTGAGAGAGTTGTTTGCTCAGGAGGAGGGGATGTCTCTTTTGGTGTCTTGTATTCATTTTATTTTGCAAAAACTACAACCAGACAAGGATTATCAGAAAATTCGGGAGAAAGATTTACAGCTTAATTTGAGACATTGGGATGTTGCCCGTACTATAAGAGCGACACCTGGAGTGACTTCATGTACATGGATAAGAGAAACGTATTATAGGATTACATTACGTGCCTATTGCACACGTACACAATTGTTTTATAGTGGAGGTCTTCCTACACCTTTATGTCATAAATGTGGGAGGAAGAGTCATACATTAGGATATGCATTTTGGTTTTGCGAAGCGAATAATAAATTATATGTCAAAGATAAGTGGAAGATCTTTGCGCTGTTCTCCTTCCCTCTTTATTTTGGATTTGCCAGAAGCTTTTGGCCATTTGCCTAAGGGACATAAGGCGCTGTGTAGGAAAATGAGTCTTTTGGCTAGAAAATGTATACTTCAATATTGGACGATCCCTGATCCTCTGAGTTTTGGCACTGGTGGAACCAATTACATCAGTTGGCCATTTGGGAAGCTAGAGATGCTGGAATTACACGAAAAGCAAAAGATGTTGTTTATACAAACCTGGGATTCATATTTGCAAGCTCTGCATCCTAAGGGCCATAGTGCGATTTTAAGTTGAGTCTCTTAATTGGGCTTTTATTTAGTTGAATGAAGAAAGTATCATTGGGAAGAGAGTACCATTGGGTGGGGAGGGGAGGGTGTGGAGAGGGGTGGTAGAGGTTATTGAAAGGTTCAAACACAGTTGCATATAGATAAAGTGGGGGTTTATTGAAAGTGGAATTTGTCTTTTTTATTATGTATATTATATTATTATATTTGATGCATTATTGTTGTGCTTTGATGTTGTATCTGATGATGTTTGCATCAATAGAACTGTTTGAATCTAATGTACTAATAGCAGTGTTGCCTCACTACCAGTTAAGTTTCTAACTAGTGGCTGTAAGGTTATTCAGAAAAACCTAAAGTTAGAAAAATTGTGTGAATTGTAGTTTCTCTCATGAATTTGATTGTGTTCAATTACAAAATAATTTTTTTTAAAAAATTTTAAAGCCCATCTTGGGATCCCTCAAAGCCACTGATGACAAAAAGCTCCTGTGAAGGTGGTTAACACCATAGACGAGTGAGGTGTTAAACTAATAACTAACTTTGCCACTGGCATCACCACAGACCCAGTGCAGCGTGAGGCTTTGTTACAAGGAGCTAAACAGCATCGCAGGCTTTATCCTGACTATCTGAAGAAGACATTAAATGCTTGAGTGTTTGGAATCAAAAAACACAGCAAAGATGATCCCTGGGTTACATAGTCTGCCCAACCATACATGCTCCATAAATTAATTTAGTTTAAATGGTCCTTTTTCTTAGATATTTCTAGGCCAGAAACCCAGAGCCCTGTCCAGTAGTGTGCTCAGGTTCCATCTACTAGAGTCTCCATCAAAGCTCACTCCAGCCCATTTAAAAACCCTCCCCAGCCCATCCTCAACTGAATGTCCATATACGGGACACAGGCCGTGCGAACCTGCCCAGTACTGGCACATTATTTTCCGATTAGAGATCCTCTGTGTTCATCCCACATTTGTTTGAACTCCGTCACCATTTTCTTCTCCACCACCTCCCTCGGGAGCGCATTGCACGCATCAACCACCCTCTCCGTAAAGAAGAATTTCCTAGCATTACTCTTGAATCTACCATACCTCAAATTATGCCCTGTGGTTTTATCATTGGGCATAATTTGAGGTTGAGGGGTCGTAGATTCAAGAGTAATATTAGGAAATTCTAGAGTTTTATTTTTTCCCCAATAGAGACTCGACACGTACGTGTTTCGACCTAATAGGCCTGCATCAGGAGTCTTAACCATTGTGTGGAACTTATTAAATAGCCCTCTATTGTCTTGAAGTTTGGACAGACTCAGTATAGTTCTAATAAATGACAACAACGTGTGCGCTCTTTTTATTTCTCTCTGACATTTATTAGAACTATACTACACAGAGTCTGTCTAAACTGCAAGACAATAGAGGGCTATTTAATAAGTTCCACACAATGGTTAAGACTCCTGATGCAAACCAATTAGGCTGAAACACATATGTGTCGAGTTGCCTTCGCTGTGCTTTTGATTTCTCCAGTGTGAGAAGGTATTTTCTCCTGTGTTTGTTACTTGAGTGTTTGGAATGCCATTGGTAGATGACTACACCAAAGTGTACATGTTTAGCTATTAGAGAAATATGTTAAATTTCTGTTATTTTCCACAATAAAGTGCAGATATTGAAGGGTTCATTCAATAAAATACTGCTAGATTTTTTTGCATAAAGTGTCTTTTTATTATCAATGTATCATTGCTGAGTGTGAAAACGTAAAAGTTATAGCTATAATACCAAGAAATTTGCTCCATTAAGTAAAAATAATAGCAAATTTTATGAAAAACAGAGCTTTATGTAATCGGTGGCTTTGAAGGATCCCAGGGTCGGCCTTAAAATTTTGTTTATCAAGCACAATCAAATTCACATACTTTAGTTTTTTCTGGACAACCCTATAGTGGCTTGAAAACGAGGCACTGGCAAGGATTTCTCTTTCTAATTAACCCTATAAGACACTAGTGATGGGATACTTCTGTTCTACAGATTTTTGGCTTACAAAACTCAAGCAAATCCAAAAAAGAAGAATAAGCAACATACCAAAAGCTCCTCCAATCTCAGCGCCGCTGGTCGGAATGTTGACATTTACAATACCACAGTCTGATCCTTTAGGTCTAGGAGCAAATATGGAGGTAGATCAGGTTGAAAACTTTTTTGACACAACTTTTACAGACCATGTTAATTTGTTTTCCAATCAATAAAATCACAAGCATGCTGAGCTAATGGAAAAGAAGTTGCATAAAATGGCATTAGCAATTTTTCAGTATAAAATGGTTGCAAAATAAGCAAAATATCATACCCAAGCCATCGGAATATTCTGCCCAAATCTTTGGTAAACACACTGCTGGAGAGACCTTGTTTTACTTCATTATTCCAAGCAAAGACTTCCTCTTCAGACTATAAAGACAAGAACAGATTGATCATTTTCATAGCCAAGTACTTTACTAAAGCTATATTTATTTATTTATTTTTATAGCCCATCCTCCCCAGGAGCCCAGAATGAGTTACAAAGATACATACATGAAGTTTTCAGGAACAGAGATATGTATGATACAGAGTCATTAACATGCTACAGGATCAAGACACAAAGCTATAGTATCAATAACTTACAACTTATAGAGGATGTGACTAAAAAAGCGCATGCTTTGAAGAGTCTAAAAAAATGAAATCATAGAGTCACGAATGGGTATTAACATATCTGCAGTGAACGGTAGAAGAATTGGTTGGCAGGCTCAGGTGTTCTGAGGTAAAGTACGTCGAAGCAAGGTCTCTTAAAGTTTGAGACCAGAATTGATCCGGTCCATGAAAAGAAGCATCTTTACTGCTTTCCAGAAGGGCAGTAGGTTATCAATTGCCCTAATGGCAGGAGGGAGTTGATTCCATAATCTAGGTATGCTATAGGAATATGATCACTTTCAAGCTGTCTCCAGGTGGAGGCTGTTTGCTGGAGGGTTGGAAAGTCTGAGTTCCTGTTGTGAACGGAGGGGCCGCTGAGAGTGGTATATTGAGAGTTTCTTTGCTACACAGTCAGGTGTCATGTCGTAGAAGCATTTAAACGCTAATACTAGTTGTTTGAAGATATTACGTTGGTGTATTGGGAGCTAATGGACCTGGATCAGTGCTGGGGAGATATGGTCGAAAGGGCCAAGGTTTTTTTAGGAGTTGCACTTCAGCATTTTGGACTCTTTGTAGACGGTTCTACTCTTTGACTGGTAGATCGGTGTAAAGACCATTGCAAAAGTCCAGGCAGGATAGAACAAAGGGATATAATAATTGGGTGAAATCAGAATCGGTGAAGTAACTTCGGATGGGTTTTAGTTGCCTTAAGCATTAGAAGGAAGAGGATACTACCTTGGAGATTTGTGTTGAACGAGTCAGACCAGCGTCCAATGTAATGCCCAAGCTGGACACTTGGTCTTGGAGTACCAGAGTGGTGTTATCCCAGAAGATGCAACGATGAGATTTTTTGGTTTTTTGTGTGTAGGGCATTAATTTTTGTGTTTATTCTATGTATGTGCCCATCACTGTCACCAGTGATGGGTGCACGCAGATTTTGTAAATCTTCACTATTCTCCACCAACCTCATTCACATGCAAGGTTTTTGGAGAATGACTCACCTTTTTGAAATTGCTACAATAACAGCTGCGACAGCGGACCACCGGATTTTACCACAAAGTTTTAAGAATCTAGCCCTTATCCTCCAGAACCTTGTCTAAACCCTTTTAAAACCAGTTATGCTGCTTTCAAAACATCCTCATATTCCTCCTACAACTGTGACATCTTGTGGCCAGACTTCAAAATGCATGATTACAGATTTCTAGGAAAGCAGGTGAATGGCCCCAACTGAAGGCTGCTGCAATGACTGGCCTCAACTAGGAGAAAGAAATCCCCAGGGAGGTACAAATGAAAGCTTGTATTATTAGATCCCAGCCCTAGTTTCAAAATACAATTTCTTTGGATGCAGAAAAAGCATTTGATAGAGCTGAAGGTAAAATTATGTTCTTACCTGATAATTTTCTTTCCTTTAGAAGTAGCAGATGAATCCAGAGACAAGTGGGAATAGCTCACATCGACCAGCAGGTGGAGATAGAGAAACTGATTAACAGTTGGCCTTATAGCCTGGTATTCCTTCTGTCTATTCAGTTATGCTCCTTGCCCAAGCATCCAGAACAAGAGAATGAGCATCCAGAAAAAAAAAAAAACTTCTTTCCCGTAGCTACTGAACAATCCATAAATCTTAGAATACAACTACCAACCATAACTCAACCGAAAAGGTGCAAGCTAACCCGGCGACAGGAATATTATCGAAGGGGTGGGGCTCTGGATTCATCTGCTACTTCTAAAGGAAAGAAAATTATCAGGTAAGAACATAATTTTACCTTCCTTAGCAAAGCAGCAGATGAATCCAGAGACAAGTGGGATGTAGCAAAGCAATTCTCAATCTGGGTGGGAAGCAAACTCTGCCTCCGCAACCACCGAAGCATCCAAAAAACTCATATCGTACGTGCTCGCACATCCATGCAGAGACATGGAGAGAAGGTACTCTCGGAAGACCAGTTAGCCGTGCGACAAATCTCCTCCAAGGGAAAAAAACTTCTGGGCTGAGCCCAAGAAGTAGTTAGCGTTCCAGCGGAATGGTCCTGAAGTTCAATCGCCACCCGCTCCTCCGCCAGCCTGCAAGCATAAAGCATGTCCTCCTGTACCCACTGAGCGAAGTAGGCAACCGACGCCGCTATACGCCTGAGGCGTCCCTTGAAGAATATCCAAAGGAGATATATCCCACAAACAGTTGTTAGAACCGAGGTCGCGGAGAACGCACCCTACGTATCTAAACAAAAATAGTGAATAAAAGCACTGCTCCCAATATCCCCTCCCAGGAAGGAGGAAGGAAGGAAGGGAAAGCGAGCATGACGTCAAAGAAAGGATGACATCCTCATAGAAAGATATAGTGGTACCATCTGAACTGATACCCTATATTTTGGTAATCAGAAATAGGAATCCCCGGTGAACACGGACTGCAACATAGAAGATTGCAGAGCTGAAGCCATGGCCACAAGAACACCCTGTTCAACAGCACAGCCCTTTGGAATCCTCAAAGATAAGGATGAAATACAGCATTTGGTAAACTGCGAAGAAATACGTGAAGAATGTACTTCCAACCGGGCTTTCCATGAGGTGCCCAAACATACCGCACTCTGTTCAGGAACTGAACCACATAAAGCTGAGAAAGAAACGAAGAGTAACCTACTCCGTCCTTGTAACAAGCCATGAAAGGCTCAAGAAGCTGAAGGGTACTGAACGCTTAGCCCTTGGCAATATACTTGTGTTAAAAAAGGAACTCTGGAGTGGTCCAAACGATAAGAAGTACCCCAAGACAGGAAACTAAAAACTTCCAAAAGGAAGTAGAAACCACAGTAGAAGATGTCCGTAGCACCCAGATAAGCGCAGAAACAAACGCGCTATGCCTAACCAGTACAAGGCAGCCAAGACCTCCAAAAAGCTAGGTCTGAATACTACAGTAGTACTAATATCCATGTTGAGTGGTCCCCAGGTGAGTAACGACAGAGATACCTGGACATATCTGTATCCCAGCTGTCTAAATACTCAGAAATACGTCCAACAAGGATGGTGCCGCTAATCCAGAGAATCCACAAACCCGCGCCCAGCAGTCGAGCTCGAGATGGCCAAACCAAGCCATGACCAGGCAGAGGGTAATATAGAAAAAGAGATGGCAGAGGCGATAAAGGAGCCACGCATCAATCTCCTATAACTGCCACTCCCTGGGTCCGCCGGATAAGCAAGGAAGCCTAGAAACGAGAGACGAGGCCATGCGAACTAGACCCAAGTGATCTCATGTTCGCAAATAGAGCAAGAACGCCAGAGCCCCAAACTCAATATCCCGAATGGAGAAGATATTAGAAGTACTGACATGCCCACTCTCCAGAGTATACCATACTCTGTACCAAACAAGAAATGGTCTATGCTCAGATATCATGGAGAGTCTAACTAAACTCTTATCCCGATGCATGAAAGGATTAGCCAACAGAATCTGAAGATGACAGTGCACCCAATGGAAGTCCAACCACGTTGCCTGCCAACTGAGTACAACACATACTGCCCAAGCTGTAGACAAAATACTCCCGTCCAAATACTGATCCAAAAGGACCCCCCGTGGCCTTCTTGAGGAAAGATCTGAGGCTCCAGCAAAGTAGCCTGACCCTGTTCAAGAGGAGAAGAAAGAACCATTACTGAGCTGCCTCCAAAGTCCTGACCCCTATAGCTGCGGACGGAAGCCACCGAGTCTCCTCACCCCGACCGTCCAGGATGGGCGGTGGTCAAAAGCTAGTTCAGCAAAGACCCAGGCATGTCTAGAAAAGAGAATCGCGCCGAGCCACTAAAACAAACCTAGGGATGCATGGGGAGCCATCCAAACAATGGAGATACCGGAAACCACCAGCACACAAAACGACTGCTGTAGCGAAAGAAGGGAAAAGCAAGCCGAAATCCCCAGTGTAGTCAGCACTAAGGATCATAGAAACTACACAGAATCCCTTGTTCATCGCCCTACCATGCTGATACAGCCTCGGAGCGCAAAGCTGGGGCAAACATAGAAGCCTGCAGCTTCGGCGCACCCTTGTGAAATACTCCCCGGGCAGGGAAAGTATGAAATGCGCCCGTCTCCCCCGCAGCGGAGAACAAGCACGCGCCACTCGCGCTCCGGCAAGACCCGGTTCCGGTCCCGCCACTGCATAATGCCCCCAGAGCCGTTCTCAATTCCCCGAGGCCACCCCGGGAGCTGCACAAATCTGCCGTTCCTCATGGGTCACGGCAACGCTAAGAAAAACCCTCCCCCGGAACTAGCAATGCCGCAGCACCAGAGTGAAGGAAAAAAACAGTAGTTTTACAAACACATGCGCGGGACTGAACTGGCTCCCGCATTCGCGTGGTAGGCCCCCTAAGCGACCCCCGAACAACTGAAACTGCACCGCACATGAATCCGATTAAAATAAAAGCACGGAATGTGCACATACTCACAAATCATTGAACAAGGCCATCAGATGCCTGGAAACGCCGGCAGCTCCGCCCTAGCGGTGCAAAAAAATGCAGCGTTGGAGTTGTGGAGTCCCCCTTTTTTTTTTTTTTATTTTGGATGGGAAAGAAGAAAAAATATAGGGACTCAAACTGACCCTCTATCAATGGAGGGAGGGTGAGGCAGGGACAAGGGAGGGCCCAAGTGTAACCTCTAAAGCCGGCACCCTTCAGCCGGACACCCCTGTCTCACTGAAGAGAACAATCTCAACAGGAGAAATAGAATTAATGGTAAGCTCACTGAAGAGAAAATCCCAACAGGAGCAATTGAAATTACCAGCCAAAATCCAGGAGCTATTGGAATAGCGACTTTCCCCTGCTGGGAGATAGAGCAAACTGAATAGACAGAAGGAATACCAGGCTATAAGGCCAACTGTTAATCAGTTTCTCTATCTCCACCTGCTGGTCGATGTGAGCTATTCCCACTTGTCTCTGGATTCATCTGCTGCTTTGCTAAGGAATGGCCTTTTTTATTTTTGTTGCATTGAGATGGTTTGATTTTACACAAAATGTGATCAATATGATTACAGTTCTTTATACCAAACCAACTACCAGGTTATTTATAAACAACAAATTATCAGTTGCCTTTAGCCCATCTAGAGGAACGCCACTACTGTTTAACATCGCTTTGGAGCCTTTATTAATAGCCTTTCAACATTACAACAATATCAAAGGTATTCAATTTGGCAATCGATTAGCTAAGTACTCAGCCTACAGTGTTTCCCCGTGTCATATTAATTTTGGGCCCAAAAAACGCACTAGGTCTTATTTTGGGGGTATGTACATGATCATCTTTCCCTTCCTCTCCTTCACCCCAATTCTTCCTCTTTCCTCTCTCTCCCTCAGCATTTTTCCTCCCTTCCCTCCCTCCTTCCCATCCCCAGTGCATCAGAATCCTTGCCCAGCTTCTATCCTTCCCTCCCTCCCATCCCTTGTGCAGCAGAACCCTTGGCCAACCACTCCCTCCCCACACCTTCCAATCCTTCCCTCCCATCCGAACCCTTCTGACCACAAGCAAGCCCTATATACCTTCATTCAAAGCAGTGTTGGGCTGGCTGCACTCCAAATAGGCTGCTTCGGCCTTGTTCGCCGAGGAATTCCCTCCGCCGACTTACTGATGACATCATAAGTAACGTGGCAGAGTGAATTCCCCAGTGGAGAAGGCTGAAGCAGCCTGTTTAGAGTGCTGCTGGCATGATGCTGCTTTGGATAAAGGTATATAGGGCTCGCTCGCGGTTGGCAGGGTTTGGATGAAGGGTCAGTGGGGGTTCGACTGCGTGACGGGAGTGGCAGCAGGGTGCAGGTTGAAGAGTTGCTGCCAGTAAATCCTGGGACTAAAGCTTACTTTTGGGGTATGGCTGATATTAAGACCTACCCCAAAAATCATGCTAGGGCTTATTTTCGGGGTAGGTCTTATTTTCGGGGAAACACAGATGATGTTTTGTTGTATTTCACGGTGGATTCTATACCCTATATCCTTCAGGTTATTGGAAGATACTCTAAGTTTTCTGGATACAATCAGGCCTTAAATTAAGTGGGGATGGGCAGACCCGCTATGCCTAAGGCCTGATTGGTCCAGGCTTCTAGAGCCTTAGGCTTCGACGGGATGGGCCGGGAAGGGGCGGGCCCGCCTCATTTTGACGAGGCATGCCTGCTTGCTCGACGTGCAAGACCCATCTGTAAGAACAGGTTTGGTGGAGTGGGGGTTGTTAGTGCCGGGGGGGGTGCGTCTTCGGGCAGGAGGGATTGGGCACCCTCCTGCCAGCGACCGATATTGTCGGGGGGGATCGGTAATGTCGGGGGGGGGGGCGGTCGGGTTTGGGCACCCTCCTGCCAGTGATCGGTCAGGGGCCACGGCCCGCTATACTTATAGCGGCAGAGAGATCCCTTGCCGCGATAAGTATAGCGGCCGCGTCTACTTACAATGTAGACCAGCATTTTGCTGGCCTACATTTTTAAGCTTCTCATCTACTAAGGAGACACGTAGGGCCACCTAGGTTCAGCCTAAGGCCCGCCTAAGGCCCTTAGACGAGCTTAGGCATCTTGCGGGTCTCCCTAGGCTCCCGGAGGCGCCTTCAGGCCTGCCTGGGGAGCATTTTTTTTTTTAAAACGTGCATCCCGATTGGCTGATTAGACAGCTGTAGGACGTCTACAGCTGCCTAAAATCGGGACGCACTTTTAGAGAATCAGGGCCTGAGTGCTGATTTCAGTGCCCAAATTTGGGTGCCAAAACTTCCACCTGCTAAAATCAGGTATAATTTTTGGTGCCTAATTTTTGCGTACATCTCCAGTATTCTATAACACTGCACACAAATTTTAGGAACATCCCTGATCTGTCTATATACCTTCCATGGCCACACCCTCTTGAGTTGCACACTATGGGATTAGGGAGCACATTGTTACAGACTAGCGTGTAACAAGATGGGCATGCAAATCCAAACTGGTTCCAATTAGCACCCAATTATTGACACTAATTGTCTCGTGAGCCAATTTAGTTGAATGCACAACTTGGTTCAATGCCCAATTTGGGGCGCCATAATATAGAATCTAGGCGATAGCACATATCTCCCCTGGTTACACTAATACAGTACAACCTTGGATTGCAAGTACCTTGGTTTTCAAGTGTTTTGCAAGACAAGCAAAACATTTTATTACATTTTAACTTGATATGCAAGCAATGTCTTGCAATACAAGTACATACAGTATACACACATCACAACTGTGCCAATGGTTCTTCTCTCTCTGACGCTGCAAGAGTGAAGTGACTGTTCTAAACAAGCAAAGTCTTGCAATACAAGTACATACAGTATACACACGTCACATCATCACAGCTGAGCTGATGGTTCTCTCTCTGACGCTGCAAGAGCATAATGACTGTTCTAAATGAGCAAGGTCTTGCAATAGAAGTTTGTAGTATTTTGTATTAAAGTTTTTGGGTTGTGGAACGAATCGTATGAGTTTCCATTATTTCCTATGGGGAAATTCGCTTTGATATACGAGTGCTTTGGATTACAAGCATGCTTCTGGAACGAATTATGCTCGTAAACCAAGGTTTTACTGTATTCTATAAAGAAAAGTACTGTTACAGAATTCCCTCCCCCATAATGCCAACTTTCTTATTAAACAACCCTTGGGTTCTTATATAACAAAAAGCCTCTAGGTCCCATGAAACACAAGCAAAGTGCAGCCACGGTAATTAGTTAACCGTGAATTATTCTGGGTGTTCACTTTTAAGAATCTTAAATGAAGCTCAAAAGATTGATGCAGTTTTTATTCATGCTAAGCAAGAAAATCTAAAACCAAAATCCTTCTGAAAGGCTCCAGAGTCGTTTGCGCTCTTCCCCCCCACCCTTACTACCCCAATTCCCATTCAATACCTTAAATTTCAGAACGTAGAGAATGGGGGCAAAAGTCTCAGTGTGCACAATAGGGGAATTGTGTGGAAGCCCCGTCACAATTGTTGGCTCAACGTAGTTTCCAGGGCGCTCTATTACCTGCAAACAAGAAGAGAAGTTTTATTTAGATTAATGGATTTGTGTGTGGGTATATTTAATGCCAAAATGGTTTGGCTCATTTCCCAGTGCAATGTGCTAAAACTGCTCCCCAGAAGCACAATATCAGCTGTTCTTGGGTTTCCATTTGTCCAGATTTACCTGGACATGCCCTCTTTTTAGAGAACTGCCTGGTGTATGGACAGTTTTCTAAAACCCGACAGTTTGTTCACGTTTTGGACTCTCTCAGAATTCAACCTAATTTTTTTTTTGTCTTGGGCAGGCAGCAGGGGTCACCCGTGGTGGGAGCCACATCAATCGTGGTCTAGCTATGGATAATGGTGTTCCAGGAGTAGGAGTTACTTTTGCGAGCCACTGGAGGCTCATTTGGTGCTGGCTGGAGGTGGCAGGAAAGGCCTCGGCTCTGTCTGAGCCACATCTGAAGGGTCTCCACACATGCATGTGATGTCATTGCATCTGCCCCTTCTCTCCTTTATAAATGATTCATTTCACTTTCACCCCTCTCCATTTTTCTCTCTGTCTCTACCTCCTCCCTCATGCTCTGGCATCTGTCTCTTTCCCTTCCATTTCTCCCATACCCTGGCATCTCTCCCCTCTCCTTCTCTCTCCCCCCACCCCACCAATTGGACAGCTTTCTTCCTTACCATTCATTTTCTCCAGTCAGATGCAGCATTTCTCTACCTCCCCCCTCCCCCCAGGTACCTCTTTTTGTCTAATGAAGAAAGAGAGATTAGGTTCTTACCTTGATAATTAATATCTTCCAGTAGATAGGGATGATATGTTGAACCTTAGGGTACTCAATCAATGCTCACAAACATACTGCAGAAGATGTCACTCACAGCTTTTGAACACCTCCTCCTTCTCTCTGGACTCTGCTGCCCCCTTCAGTTCGTACCAAAGCATGTGAGAGCTCTACAGTAAAAAAATTTTAAAAAACAGAGAAGGAGGGAAACAGGGAACACCCTGAAACCAAGGTTCTGATCTGCTCATATAGCATTATAATAGTCAATAATGAAACTGCAATTCATTGCTACTGATCAGCAAAACACATTCATTAAAATCAACAGCTTGAACATTAGTGAAGCTCAATCATCTCTTGAGATTCTATTTACAAACTGACTCTAAATCCATAGTCTGACTGGTAGAAAAGTCTTAGCTAAGAAGAGGACCATGAAGCTTAAGGCAGAAATATGTGCATCAGAAAATTATTGGGCAGGGAATTTAGCATACCATCCCTATCTACTGGAAGAGATATTATCAAGGTAAGCTGATGGTATGCTGAACTTTAGGGATGTACCTAAGCAGTCTATAAAGTCCCAGATGGGATAGATAAGCCTACTCTCAGTACTGAGGATCCAAAAGCGGAATCCTCCTATGCCACCATGTCTACCCTATAGAATTTAGTGAATGTGTGAAGAGAAGACCATGTCGCAGATCTATATATCTCCTCCAGAGGTATCTTCCGTAATTCCGACAAGAGGAGGCTACTCCTCTTGTCAAATGTGCTTTCAACAACACCGGCAGTTGTTTGCCACAGACAATGTAGGTAGAGGAAATTGTTGCCCGAACTCACCTGGACATGGTGGCCTTAGAAGCTGGTCTGCCTCACCTCAACCCCATCCTGATCCTCTACATAGGAGGCCAAATCTCCCTTCAGGGAGGCCTCACTTTGTGGCAGTAAGGGGATCAAAACTGAACTTCCGTCCCCTGAATCTCTGGTCAATAGTCAATCAGAGTCAGGGAGGACCTCCACTCTCCTGGAAGAAGTGCTCTAAGGATCCCAAGAGGAGTACGTAGAAGGTTGGTCACCAGCAGACCCAAATGGCATAGTTTGGCCATGTGCATACACTTGACAGAGCAGTTTAATTAACTCTGGGGTAAATGCTTTAGTGGGCAACACTCCTTCCATATTAGAAAGGAAGAGATGCCTCTTCTTGGGCTGCAGAGCCTCTACGCCAGTTCGGTGCACTGTGTCACTGTTCCAGGGCTCCTGTGGGAATTTTCGGTCCCCTAACTGTCTCAATGCCCCAGACACTGCATGGAAACTAAACATGAAGTCTCTCCGTTATGCTCAGTGCGGCATGTGATATAAGGGCGCTCTTCAGCTGTCCATCCTTTGCAAACAAAGCATGATATAGGGGTAGTAGAGTCAGAGGACTCCATCCCTGACACTTTAGAAGCAAAAAGAGGTGTTTTGGAGAAGTTTAAGAACTTAGAAAAAAAATCTGGAAAATCCAAGATGGCCACCATGGGTGACTTTTAGTGCTAAAAAACAGCTTAAAAATACCTTAGGGCTGACCAAAAACTTCAAAATATAGAATTAGGGGAGGGAGACCAAGATTCTAGCTGCAAAAACAAGTTTTGAAGAACCACATACACACACATTTTCCCCACATGCTGTCACAGCCTTACTCACCAACTATGTGCTGAGGAAACGGTGCTGCTGCTACCTGCTTCAGCTTCTCTCAGGTGCAACTGTTTTAGGAGAGGCCTTCTGCTTCCAATCACTCAGCCACCTTGTCGAGATCTTCGAGCTGCCAGTCGGACCTCCATGGATTGACTCTCAATCCCCCCAGCCTCCAGATGCTTCACAAATATGGGGAGAAGATGAAACACAGCCAGAACTGTAAGCCACCGATGAAATGCTATTAGCGCCTAAACAGCCTGCGCTCCAGCTCCTGAGCAAGTCAAAGAAGCGAGCAAATGCCAGGGGATAGGAACCTGAGCTCCATGAATCTTTGGCAAGTTGGCTGAAACAGGTCCCCGAAGGATACATTTGCCAGCTGCAGACTTAAAAATCTGCTCCTCTCCACTAAGGCAGAGTAGACCCTTAAGAAGAGTGATTTCTGACTTCATGAAAAAATCATGAGTAGAGCAAAAAAACCGCAAAACTATCGCAGAAATAAACAGAACAGATCAGAAGAAACCTTCATGCTCACTTCCAGAAAAAGAAGCTGAAGGAGACAGCAGAGACCAGGAAGGAGGTGTTCAAAAGCTGTGAGTGACATCTTCTGCAGTATGCTCACGAGCATGGATTGAATACCCTAAAGTTCAGAATAACATCCCTATTACAATGGAAATTGTGTTCCGTTAGGAAACATTTTATCTAGATTTGTTTTGATAATTCAGGCACTGCTAGTTCAAAATGAACTACAGTAACAGTGTCTATTTTGATTGCTCAAAAGCTATGTTTAAAAACTTCAGACAGTTCAAAACACAGCTGATTGGTTTATTTTTTTCTGCCAAAAGATTCAATAGAGTAGCTCCTTTCTTTGTCCAATTGCACTGACTCCCAATTGAGCCTTGTGTAAAATTTAAGATCCAAACGATTGCTTTTAAAATATTATATGGAACAGCCCCAGCTTATTTAGTGGATTTTAACTAGAGGATAACACAGGGACAAAATCTGTCCCTGTCCCCGGGAGCTCTGTCCCAAACCCCGCCCCGCCCCATCCTCAAGAGCTCTGTCCCCATCCCTGCAAGCTCAGTCTGATCCCATCCACACGTCTCAGTTATGATTTTATATTTAAATTATTTTATTACAGTATAAAAAAAAACAATATTCTGTACAACTGTCATTTTATAAATCATAAATAATACATAAAAAGAAACAACAAAGCATGCCTCCCCTCACCCCGGAAGGTGTTTTACTCCCCCTGATGGACTCATCTGCCTTTCTCAATCCCTAGAGACCTGCTTAGGAGCTAAGCTCGAAGTTCCCGCCCCTCCTTCCCATGTGGTGCACGGGCACTCTTCAGCCATCCATCCAGCGCAAATAAATCATAATTTAGGGGTATTAGGGTCTGAGGACTCCATCCCTATCAATTTTTTTGAGGCAAAACAAGGTGTTTTAAGAAAGTCTGAGAACTTAGAAATCCAAGATGGCCACCTTGGTAACATTTTGGTGCCAAAACAAGCTTTACAACGCTTCACGACCATCAAGGCTCTACCTGTAAAAAGTCAAATCATAGTTTTTCAGACTCCCCTCCTCCCCCCGATTTTCTCCATAGGCTGTCACAGCTTGTACTCACAGACCATGTGCAGGGGAAAAAGGGCTGAAACCTGACTCAGCTCCTCAAGAGAGTAGCTGGATCTTGAGGGATTTTCTACCTCAGTCCAGCTGTCACACTGAGATCTTTGGGATGCCAGTTGGATCTCAGTAGGACCCCTCAGGCTGCAGCAACTGCCAAAAAGAGAAAGAGGGGGGGGGGGGGGCGAAACCGCAGCCAGTAACATGAGCGCCCCAAAGGATGCTATTGATGCCTAACAACCTGCATTCTAGCTCCTGACCAAAGCCAAGAAAGCAAACAAATGCTGATGACCTGGAACCCTAAGCTCCACAAATATTCAACAGGCTGGCTGAACAGGTCCCCAAAGGATGCACCTGCTAGCTGCAGACAAGTCTCCTCCTCTCCAAGCAGGAACAGCTGGTTCTGAAGTTGCGTAAAAACCACAATCAAAAAAGACTGCAAAAAAAAAAAAAAAAAAAAACCCTACAAAAATAAAGAAATGAGAGCAGATCATAATGACACCTTCAAGCTTGCATGCAGAAGGTAGAACCTGCAAAAAAAAACCAAACAAACCTACAAAAATAAAGAAATGAGAGCAGATCAGAATGACACCTTCAACCTTGCATGCAAAAGGTAGAACCTGAAGAGGGCAGCAGAGACCGGGGAGAAGGAGGAGCTGAAAAGCTGTAATTGACATCTTCTGGAGAATGCTCGCAAGCGGGCACGGACAACCCTACGGTTCAAGGAAACGAGACAGAAGAAGCAAGTCCCACGCAGCAAACAATGGGAAAAACAAAAAAGTGGGACATGTGAGAGTTCAGGATTCACAAAAATTTTAATCCACCATAAAAGTCTCTTATACAAAGCATGTATCACATCAAACGTGTATTGCATTGACACGGTCGTAATTCGACTGGTTCACCTTCATCAGGAGAAAGAGCGACACATTATTAAGTTGTATGTATGATACAGTGCGAAGAGAAACAGTACTGAAAGCATATGCCATGTGAAAACCGCAGAGAGAAACTTCTACTATATTTTCTGGGATATTCTCAGTTTTCTTTCATTTGACCTGCTTTGAGCCGTGTCATTCTCTACCCCAGACTACAAAACTTTTAGAAAAGAAATAAAAACCCTGCTATTCAAGAAATCCATGAAGACTAACTAACACTGAATGAAACATTTCAATCCTCTGAAGCAACCCGCTCTACTCTGTAACCCCCTCTGGGCATGTCCAGAAATCTTCTTCTGTAATCCGCCTTGAACTGCAAGGTAATGGCAGAATAAAAATCACTAATGTAATGTAATATAAGAACTGGAAAGGAATGGAAAGTAGTTACCTTGCCGCCATAGATCACTTTCCCGCCTTCCTTTTTAGCCTGCGCCACAGCATCCAGGAACATCTGCACCGCTTTCTTAGTGTGGAGAGGTCCATACAGAGTGTCAGCTACAAGTCAGACACCAGGGAATAAACACAAGAAAAAAAAAAAGAGGATGTGAATGCTTCCCTCCATGTCATCACTAAACGCAAGCTTAAACAACTACTTAGACAGACCAAACATCAAAATGTCTAATGAACCTCCAAGTTGTAAAAATTATTTAAGTGAGATTCAGCAAAACTGTATTCAGTCAATCTGCACACGCAACAGTTTCTTATGGGTTTCCAGCATAGAAACATGATGGCAGATAAAGGTCAAATGGGCCATCCAGTCTGCCCATCCGTAGTAATCATTATCTCTTCCTCTCTCTGAGAGATCCCATGTGCCTATCCCAGGCTTTCTTGAATTCAGACACAGCTGCCTACCCTTTGGCTTTCCCCTAGAGCAGGGGTTCTTAACCCAGTCCTCAGGACACACACAGCCAGACAGGTTTTTAGGATATGCAGGAGAAAAATTTGCATGAACTGCCTCAATTGTATCCAAATCTATCTCATGAATATTGATTATGGATATCTTGAAAACCAGACTGGCCAAATGTTTTCTGAGGACTGAGTTGAGAACCCCTGCCCTAGGGGGTAAGACAAAGCCAAACTGTGAGCAGCTATTCTGTAGAAGGATAGAAACCCACAAGCTACTGCTTCACTTGTAGGTTGGCTGAATACAGAATGTAAAAATACATTCAGGGAGAGCAGTTATCAAATGTACATTATGTCAGGCACCTGGGAAAATTTATTTTCTATATCATTTGGCCTAAGAACCTAAATTTTAAGTGTGTACTTCAATCTCCACTAAGCACTTAACTCTTATTCCCTGCCCTAAATCCACCCACTTTTTAAGCTAATTTAGGTCTAACTCTCAAATTTAGATACCTAAACCCTTTGAAAGCTGGCCTTTTAGCAGTCACATCTATTGTTTCATGTTTACTGAAGATGTTATATTTTTGTATTTGCTAGATTGCAGACACCACTTGGAGCCTGCAGTGGACAAAATATTGTATCAAGCAAAGTCCCCGCTGCTCAAACCAGTACTTAAAAAAAAACAAAAACCAAGGGGGAATGGCTCAAGCAGAGCAATTTGCTTCTCAACAACTTTGTTACAACAATATATAAAAAAAGAGGTCATTAAGAGTAATGAGAAATATACTCACAGTGCCAGGGATCACCAACACGCACCTGTGCATAAGCACTCGCAAGTTTTCCAACTATGTCATCATGGATGCGTTCGTGTAAAAACTAGAAAATATACATTTAATACAGCACTCACTTATATGACAAAACCACACACAGAGAATGCTAAATTTCCTTAGGGACTGAGAAACTGAAAATGTACTTAAACAAAAATTCTGCAACTTCTTCCTAGCATCAGCCAAATTCTTGAAAGCACTGGGATATAGTATGTGAATGCGGGACATAGGGATCAAAACCTCAGTGCACACACCACCTTCCAAAGCACACACAGATGGCCAGATTTTCAAATACCTAATGCAGATATTAAGCATATAGCAAACAGCACCTAAACTTTACGGTGAAAACTTCAATAACCACAATGAGTCCAATCTAGGTGCTAGAATCCCACAACTTAGGAATATAAAATGCTAAATGCATAGGAACAGTGTTAGATGCAGAGCACATTGAACCTTAGTATATTTTATGCCCTTTATGCCCTTATGAAGATGACATTTCCAAATATTTAGGTGCTTATTCACTAAGCTGTTTTGGCTGTTAACATCGCAGTCAGTTTAAAACATTTTTATCCTGCCCTTTCACATACTGAAACACACGAAGCAGACTACTGAACACATTTCATTAAAGAATATCTCTCTCCCCTCCCCCTCACATTCCCTAACACTGTCCCCAACTCTCATACCACATTAAAAAAAAAGAAAAGAAAAGAATGAAAAACAAAAAATAAAATACATGTAGAACAAACCATGAAAAATATAGACTCCTTAGAAATCCATTCCCACTGAGGGCTGGCTGAAGAGCAATTTTTAAGTGATGATGGAACAAGTGCTAACTACAAATTTCAGCTCTTTCAGGAGCTCATTCCACCATGCGTGTGTTATGCCACTGAAACTGTTTCACCATGTAGTCATAATTTCATTTAATTGTATGTTAGATCAGGTGCTGGAGGGTCATGGCCTTCACACTAGACCACAAATAAATCGTGCTGGCTCCTTTCAAGGCTCTCGGTGGAAGCACCAGCTCACACATTAGGCCAATGCTCCCGGGAAAAAGTTAACATCTCTAAAAGTGATGTTAATATTCTAGGAACAAAGCTGTGCTATTCATTTTGTATAAGTGGCCTTCAATACACTGCAGCTCATTCCTAGGGATTTTTTTTTTCTTTTAACATACACTGGGTCAGGTTCTCATATATTCTGTCAAAACAACGTGTTACTGTCAGAACATGGCTTAATAGATGTCTTAGGTTTTGAGCCATCTGGGGAAGGAAATACCTTTAAGTGAAATGCAACTCACCCTGAGCTTGCATTTGGAAAGACAAGTTAATTAATTAGAATACAAATTCATAATGCCATACTGACAATACTCACCAGTCGCCGGGCAGTTGTGCACCTCTGACCTGCAGTACCGACCGCAGCAAACAGAACAGATGGTGTCACTAGGCTCAAGTCTGCATCTTCAAAAACTTTCAACACACAAACAAAACAGAAAATATTAAAATGTGTCTGAGCAGAGAATACCTCTACTAGACATGAGCGTTAAACGGCCAAAAGAAAAGCCAAGTCACTGAGAGAACAGATATGCATGTTATCTGTTCCACATAACTCTCTGAAATTCTTCTCTTTTGATCACTTTTCTCCTCAACAATGAATTTCCTGTCTAATTACTTCTCTTTCCTTTTCCCCTCTTGAAGTCAGTCAATTTGTACCTTTGCTTAATCTTTTGTAAACCGCATAGAACTTCACGGTATTGCGGTATATAAGCTGTTATTATTATTATTATTCTCTTGGTAATGTTTCAGAGTTTGATCACTAGATGTGCGAGTTTGGTATCTGGTTTGCATGAGAGCTCATTACCTCTATATAAATATGTTTAACTTTATTATCATATGCTATGAATGAGGATGCTGTGCATCTCAAGGGTGAGAGAAAGGCATCTTAATGTTGAAATTAGCAACAAATACTAAAGCCACCTCACGTAACCACTGTTTCATTTCATACAGCAGTACTACCAAAACAGTCTTTATACTAAAAACAAAGTGAAAACCTGACTGAAAATCTCATAATTATACAACCACACATCTCGGCCATCTTAGGCGCACTGGGAGATTAGCAAGAGGCCTATAATTAGCTGAATCGCCTATCAGTAAACCATCCTTTCTAAGCACTGTCACAGCTCACTTCAGAACAGTAGGCAAAACCCCCATCACCATAGATGCATACTTATATGGCAAAATACCAAATACTGCTCCACACAGACCTAACAGATAGATCAGAAAAGATGGATGAATTGTTTTAAACAAAGCTGCAGAAACTCAATAAATCCATTACCAATAATAGCATTGTTGCCACCAAGTTCCAATAACTTTCGTCCTGTAATGAAAAAAAGAACAAGTTAAAAAAAAAAAAATCAAACTCTATATGATACATTAAATATAGGGTTACCAGATGTCTGGGAAAACCTAGACATGTCCTTTATTTAATAGGACTGTCCAGGTGTCTGGATAGATTTCCAAAACCCGGCAGTTTGTCCGGGTTTTGGAAAGCCCCAAGCTAGGGGGCCACATCTGGAGGGCTTCCAAGCCTATGTGGATGCAACACAATGATGTCACACACATGTGTGTGACATCTTCATGTCACATCTGCGTATGCACAGAGGCCCTCCAGATGTAGTCCCGAGCTTAGGGAAGAAGAGATGAGGTTTCTTTGAGAGGCCGAAGGGGGCAGCACTGAGGTGGAATGGGGCATGGCTGGTGGCGGAACGGTGATGAGTCAAAACCGCATGAGACAATCGTGCGCAGGACTTCAGCGCGTCAAGGCTACAATCAAATCCAGCATTCCAGCCACCATGGGGACCCTGGAAGAGATCACGGACGGCGTACAAAGGGAGGAGGACTTAGGACGGTGGACAGAGGTCTCCGTGCAGACCGAATCCACCCCCGGGCACTACACTACAGTCTCCACGCAAACAGAGGAGGCCGCTCAGCTGGATGGAGCCCTCATGCAGGAACTGTGGAGCCTCAGGGAGGAGGTGGTCCGCCTGAGAAGCATCCGAGAGGATGAAGCCTACATCGACGGAGTCGTCCAGGAGTTGTCCCAAATTACAGAGCAGACCCACGACAATTCAATTCTAGAGACACCCAAATCATCAGCTTTGAAGCCTACATTTGGGATACAGGAAATGGCTGGCGGCAATGACACCTGGCAGTTGGTGACCTCTTCCACAGGTAAACATAGAAGATCCCCCCCCCTTTTTTTCAACCTCTTCATCCTCTTCTTTTTCTTCCCAACAGGCCAACCCTACATCAACCCCTCAACTCGTCCTGAAGAATAGATTCCAGATTCTTCAGGAAGAAGCCGCCGACAAGGTACAGGAGCAGGCCCAGCACGAAGAACTCAAAGAACAGGAGCAGGCCCAACACGCAACCCCATCTGCAGACCGAATTCCCCCTCCACAACGGAAGAAGCGCAGAGTTATAGTCATTGGGGACTCCATGCTGAGGGGCACCGAGGGACCAATCTGCAGACCGGATGCTCACTCAAGAGAGGTTTGCTGTCTGCCTGGAGCCAAAATACGGGACGTCACCACCAGCCTGGGTAAACTACTTACACCTCATGACCATTTTCCTATGCTTCTTATCCATATAGGTACGAATGACACTGCCAGGAACACCCCAGAGACCATCACCAGAGACTTCGGAGCCTTGGGAGAGAGGCTGAAGCAGACAAGTGCGCAGGTAGTCTTCTCATCAATCCTCCCAGTTAGAGGCAAGGGAAGAGCCAGAGATGAATACATCCGGAGAACGAACGAATGGCTACAAGGATGGTGTCGAGATATGAACTTCGGATTCCTGGATCATAGAGAGGCGCTGCAGGGACTACAGGGACCAGACGGACTCCATTTGACCAGCAGAGGTAAGAACGTCTTCGGACACCGACTAGCCCGCCTGCTTTGCAGGGCTTTAAACTAGGTAAGTTGGGGGAGGGGACCTACTCATATACTGGTGTGGAAAGGAACTATCCTGATGGGACGAGTCGACACTCTGTTTCCGAGGTAAGGACCCAATATGCAAACAGTTCTCTAGGAGCCACACAGACTCAGTCAGGAATAGCCTTACAGGGACTCAGCAAACACAAAGTGTGGAGGGCCATGTATGTTAATGCACACAGTTTAGGCAATAAAATTCTAGAACTGGAAACTGAAATAAGGGATGCCAACCTGGACGTGGTGGCAATATCCGAGACTTGGTTCACGGACGCACATGGGTGGGATATGGCTATACCGGGGTACAATTTACTTCGTCAGGACAGAGAGGGCAGGTTAGGAGGAGGGGTAGCACTATACATTAAAGAGGACATCAAGACCACCAGGATCACTGATGTCAAGTATACCGGGGAATCCCTCTGGGTAAACCTGGCAAGAGGTGGCAAAAAATGCCTGTATCTTGGAGTGGTATACAGACCTCCAAGACAACCGGAAGACATGGACGCAGAATTAATTGAAGACATAGAGAATATAACTCTACGGGGCGAAACTGTACTGCTAGGGGACTTCAACATACCTGATGCAGACTGGAACACATTTTCAGCAACAACCAGCAGCAGCAGGAGGCTTTTGACCTCCATAAAAGGAGTACATCTCATACAGATGGTAACGGAACCCACTAGAGCCCAGGCAATCCTAGACCTAGTACTCACCAACGGGGAAAGCGTCTCAGAGGTCTCGGTAGGAGATACGCTAGCCTCCAGCGACCATAACATGGTATGGTTCAACCTTGGGAAAGGATCCCCTAAATCAATTACAAAAACAAAGGTGCTCCAATTCCGGGGTACCGACTTCACACTCATGGGCGATTTCGTTCATCAGAAGCTGCAGGACCAAGCAGAGACCGGCAATGTGGAAACTATGTGGTCGTACCTGAAATCATCCATACACGAAGCAACTAATCGCTACATAAAATCAGTAGATAAACGACAAAGAAACAACAAACCCCAATGGTTCACTGAAGAGATCTCGCACCTCATTAAGGAGAAGAAAAAAGCATTTCTTTCCTACAAACGTACGCAGAGAAGAGAAACTAAAGTAGAATATAAGACCAGATCTGCAATGGTCAAAACAGCAGTTAGGGAGGCCAAACTTCGAGTGGAAGAAACTCTGGCAAGGAACATTAAAAAAGGGGACAAATCCTTCTTTAGGTATATCGGTGATAGGAAAAGGAACACAGACGGTATAGTACGCCTTAGACAACCGGACGGAAACTACACGGTGGCGGATTCAGAAAAAGCAGAACTACTAAATGAATATTTCTGCTCAGTCTTCACCTGCGAAGCACCGGGACACGGACCACAGTTGATGATAAAACAAGACGTGGATGACCCGTTTCAGAATTTTGAGTTCACACCTGGGGACGTTTACAACGAACTGGCAAGGCTAAAGGTAAACAAGGCCATGGGACCGGACAATTTACACCCAAGAGTGCTCAGAGAATTGAGAGACGTTCTGGCAGAACCGTTGGCAGTGCTCTTCAATCTCTCACTAAGTACGGGGAAAGTTCCGTTAGACTGGAAAACAGCCAACGTCGTTCCTCTACATAAAAAGGGCTGCAAGGCTGAGGCTGCAAACTATAGACCGGTAAGCCTCACCTCAATTGTGTGTAAACTCATGGAAACACTAATTAAGTATAAATTAGATACGATCCTGAACGAAGGAAATCTCCGGGATCCCAACCAACATGGATTCACCAAGGGTAGGTCATGCCAGTCAAATCTAATCAACTTCTTTGACTGGGTAACAAGAAGACTGGACTCAGGAGAGTCTTTGGACGTCGTGTACCTAGACTTCAGCAAAGCGTTCGACAGCGTCCCACACCGCAGGCTGCTGAACAAGATGAAATCGATGGGATTAGGAGAGACTCTAGCTGCATGGGTTAAAGATTGGCTTAATGGCAGACTTCAGAGGTTGGTAGTTAACGGTACCCTCTCTAAAATGTCGGAGGTGACTAGCGGAGTGCCACAGGGTTCGGTCCTGGGCCCACTCCTCTTCAACATATTCATTGGGGATCTGACTCAAGGGCTTCAAGGCAAAGTAACCTTATTCACTGATGACGCCAAACTATGCAATATAGTAAACAGCTATAATCTACAGGATGCTATGGAACAAGACCTGCGTACTTTAGAAAATTGGTCCTTGATATGGCAGCTGGGCTTTAACGCCAAGAAATGTAAGGTCATGCATCTCGGTAACGGAAATCCTTGTAAAACTTACACCTTGAATGGAGAAACTTTAACCAGAACTACGGCAGAACGAGACTTGGGAGTAATCATCAGTGCTGACATGAAAGCAGCCACTCAAGTGGAGAAGGCTTCATCTAAAGCACGGCAGATGATAGGTAGTATCAAGAGAAGCTTTGTCAACAGGAAACCTGAAGTCATGATGCCATTGTATAGAGCCATGGTGAGACCTCATCTGGAGTACTGTGTGCAATTCTGGAGGCCACATTACCGTAAGGATGTGCTCAGAATTGAGTCGGTTCAGCGGATGGCCACCAGGATGGTCTCGGGGCTAAAGGGTCTCCCGTACAAGGAAAGACTGAGCAAATTGCAGCTCTACACTCTCGAAGAGCGTAGGGAGAGGGGAGACATGATTGAGACATTTAAGTACATCACAGGACGGGTCGAGGTGGAAGACGATATCTTTCTTCTCAGGGGACCCTCGACCACAAGAGGACATCCGCTCAAACTCAGGGGAGGGAAGTTTCGTGGAGACGTCAGGAAGTACTTCTTCACGGAGAGAGTGATCGAGCATTGGAACAAGCTTCCAGTGCAGGTGGTCGAGGCACGCAGCATCCCAGACTTCAAGAACAAATGGGATACCCATGTGGGATCCCTACGAGGTCATGCCAAGGATAGGGTCACTAGGACTTGAATGAGCGGGTCAGTAGAGTGACAGTATAATTACAATGAGCAGGTCAGTAGAGTGACAGTATAATTACAATTATACTTAAGAGGTCAGAAGACCTAAGAGGGTGGGTAAATAGTGTGGGCAGACTTGATGGGCTATATGGCCCTTATCTGCCGTCATTTTTCTATGTTTCTATGGATTAAAACACTATTTTAAAAGCACTCTGAGGGGGTGTGTGTGGGGGAACCCCCCACTTTACTTAGAACTGTTGGTGCTTCTGTTAGGGGGGAACCCCCATTACAGAGAAAACTAATTTTTCCCTGACAAAAAGAGGGAAAAAAAGGCTGTTTCCTCTATAATGGGGGGTTCCCCCCTCCAACACCCCCCACAATGGGAGCGCCAACAGTTCTAAGTAAAGTAAGGAGGTTCCCCCCACACACCTCCTCAGAGCACTTTAAAATAGTGTTTTAATCCAGCACGCTGACGTCCTGCACGCAAT
Source organism: Geotrypetes seraphini (assembly GCF_902459505.1). NCBI lineage: Eukaryota > Metazoa > Chordata > Amphibia > Gymnophiona > Dermophiidae > Geotrypetes > Geotrypetes seraphini. The sequence goes on along the minus strand of NC_047084.1, from coordinate 522,024,479 downwards.
TGTCTGCCCGTCATTGTCCTAGCACGATTTAGTCTATGTACCAAGTGGAACGGAGTGGGCCGCATGTTCTCTTTTTTTCATTAAGAAATCTGGTAACCCTAATTAAATATGAAGGAAAGATACACCATCTCTAGCAAACTAGGCATCTTAAACATCAATGATTGCTGGCCAACAGAAACAAAAACACATGAGATGTCAGTGTGCTGTAGGCAGAGCCTTTTTTTTTTTTTTTTAGAAAATCTAATAAAATAGAGACAAGAGAAAGTGGAGACTAAGGAGTCGAAGAGACGAAACACTATGAGATCAAACATTTTTACAGTGACCACTCCTTCTCTATGGAATTCCTTTCCTAACTACTTGCGCATAGAATCATCTCTAAGTCAATTCAAAACAAAGCTTAAAACATTTTTTATTTCTTGATGCTTTTTGAATCCTAACTGCCCTTGTAAGGGCGACAATACGTTATTTTGCTTATCAGTAACCCTTTCTATTGTTTTTCCCCTATTTGTCCTCTTTTTCTCAGAATATTGTAGTTCATACTTTTTTACCTTTTGTTCCTGTTTGTCTAACATTTAAACGTCTTTGGCTGTATTAACTATCCCTAAAGATGTCTAGTAATTTTAAGTTTGTATTTTAGTTGATGTTTGATGATATTATTACTGTACACCGCTTACAAGTTTGATTAGGCGGTATAAGAAATTTTAAATAAACTTGAAACAATCAATAGGTTTCAGATGCACGCTTATTTGTACATAAAAAAGCTGTAATTGATAAAAACTCAGCACTTACCAATTGAGGAAGCTGTAGTCCGTTGTTCAACATGGCCGTGGTTCCTGGTAAGCGCTGAGCTTTTTTATGTACTACAGTTCTTTACTCTATTTGGTTCTTGGTAAAGATGAGCTTTTGTGAAGATTTTTTCAGTGATATATCAACTCTTTTGATCCATCTCTGGGACCTATGTGTTTTTTGTATTATTTTTAGAAGCTTTTGATAATAAGAGATATCAAGTGAATGACATTTGCATTGTCTTTTCAGTTCCCCTCGACCCTGAAGAAAGTTTCTTTTGAAACATGCATGTCGGGAGAGGTGACGTAGATGGAAGTTAAGAAGCTACTATAAGCTAAGTAGCTATATCAATTTTATGGTTTAAAAAATATGAATCAATAATAGAACAGTGAAGCTAATAGCTTTAAAAAGAGTTTCACAAACAAGTTTCAATAAAAGATTGGACTGACGAAGACTCTAGCAGCCAGTAGTATGAAATGCCTGGATGCATGCTGAATGTCCATACAAAAATCTCTTATACATGTAGCCGCTATATGTGAAGCGATTAACATCTAGCTCTATATATATGTGATAAGGTTTCGATATGAATAATTAGTACTGTTCATGTGTAGAGCTATATTGAAGTACTAATTCAGCGTCTTATACCACAGAGGCAGCCACCAATGCCAAAACATGGACCACGTTGGGGCTACAACACAAAATTAATTTAATATAAGAGTATGATAGAGATTGTTTTATCCGTTTTATCACTGGTTGATGTGTACTGTTCCATTCCCACTTTCGTATTTTCTGTTAATTTGTCATGGAATTTGCTTCCTTGCTTTTGCTCTGTATTTTGTTTTGTGCAAATCAGATTTCAGTTTCTCTGAGCATGACGCCGATAAACGTGTGTGCTGAGGAATCTCCCGACGAAGGTTTAAGAACCGAAACGCCAAAGAGGACATTATGTTAGCTGTACCCTGGCGTCGGGAGTGAAAATACAGATAGCGCTGGAATCCTGAGGGATAGATAAGTGCAGTTTCACACATTATTAGTGTATTTGGTTCTATGGAATATTTCATATTTTTTTTTTTTTTTGTATATCTTTGATCCTCTTCCCATGTTAAGTTTCTGATGTTCTTCTCCTGGTTAGTTTTAGTTTTTAAAGAAATTTCAGTGAGTATGTATAAAAGACCCACCCAGTTCATGGGATGCTGAGAAGAAGTTTTGAATATAAAAATTTTTGGGAACCATCTTGGCATAGAAGATAGAAGACTAAGAGGTCTGTGTAAATTGGAGTGCTTTTACTCATTTTGAAGAAGTGAAGTGTTGAATACTACCCTGATATTTCTTTCTTTAAATTGTAGATCGGCAGGAGGCATGCCCACTCCCTTCAGCCGCTGCCACCACCCCCTCCCTCACTACTCTCTAACCACCCTGTACTTAAAAAAAAAATTTGGCATGAGGGATGCCCATTCCCTCCTGCCTGAGGGGACACCCCCCCCCACACCAGTCTGAGACCCCTGACACTCCCTCCACAATCCCATACCTTTTTGATGAAAATCTAGATGTAGGGATGTCCACTCCCTCCTGGCGGCAGGCCTGACTCTTCAAATAGCAGGCTTTCCTTCCCTTTCCCGGTGCATCCCTGCATACACTGAGCAGAGGCCTAAGACCCTGACTGGCTCAGGTGCATAAGGCCCTTCCCCTGAGAGGGGCCTTAGGTACCTGACCCAATCAGGGCCTTAGGCCCCTCCCATTGTATCCCAAGATGCCCTGGGAAGGGAAAGGCTGCCATTTTGAAGAGGTGGGCATCACTCCTGAAGAACTTTTAAAACTAAAAGGTACAGGGGGAGGGGGGCCCACTAGACCACACAGGTGCCTTTTTTTCGGAAGGGGTGAAGAAGGCACTTTTTTTTACTGCTCTCCCTGCTAGTCGATCAGCTGAGCCGATAGGACTCCCCAAAGCTCAGCGCTGAGCTGGCAGGGAAAGCCCTGAAGCATTGGCAACTTTGAGAAATCCTGCCAGCAGAAAAAAAAAAAAAAGGAGGGATGGGGAGGAACTGTGCCTAGCGATTGCTCTTCTGAGCAAGCACCATTTAACCCCCTTTTACCAGCACTTCTCCGCACAAATAGCATGCATATAATTTGCATGCTATTAATGCTAAGCATCAGCCATTTGGGGGAGAGGGGGGCTGGAAAATCGCTCCTGCCACAGTAATTTTTACTGTGGCATCAGAGCATTGTGCATCAAGGCCCAAGTTTGCAGCAACATTAGAAAAATGCTTGCCATCATAAAAACAGGAGTAATAGCTGATGAAATGCAAACGACCATTATATTAATGCCTTCCAGTTCATCAGAGGGCCCAACAAACTCATAACCACATCAATAGCTACTGCAAGAAACAGGAATTATGATTTTCTAGGGCCTAGACTTCCAGTAGATCCACTTCTACAGAAAGTCATAAAATCTTAACCTGGTAATTGAATGTTTGTAATGCACCAAATATTCACACACTTACCAAATCTCTCTTGGACCATCAGTGCCACCTGCTTGCCCACCTGTGTGCTTCCAGTGAAGGACAACAAGCCTACCCTTTCATCTTTTGCCATGGCTGTACTGTAGATTGAAAAGCACAAAAGATCACACTCATTCTACCAAAGACAGACATTATCAAAACTAATTTTCTTAGCATCATCTGAGCTCACCATCCTGCACAAATGGGTTATCCCTTCCTACCAGCAGGTGGAAGTAGAGAAAAGACTAAGTCCTACAAGTGATTGTTGCTGTTTTCCAGACCCGCCGCATCTGAGTAGGTAGAACTGACATTTCAGCCATCTTGCTGTGGCTTTCTTCAGGGTATGCTGTGTGGTCTGCAGTTTGTTTTTATATATAGTGGGTTCAGTGACCTGATTGAGAACAGGGAGATCTTTTGGTCATGAAATTTAATTTTGGCAGGAAAGTTCATTGGTCACAAATCTGAAATGTGGCATCAAAGTTTGTTGGTCACAGATTTGAATTCTGACAGGAAATTTGAATTTTGGTGAAAACATCCGTTGGACCCAAATTTTTAAATTCTGGTGGGGAAGTCTGGTCACATTTTTTAATTCTGACAAGACAAAAAATGAAAGGGGGTGACTTTTAGTTGAAGTGAGACAGCATTTGTCCTCAGCCCCAGTCCTTTTTGCGCTAAATTTCTCTTGGATGAGTGGTAGCACAGACCACAGACTTCCCCGCCAGAATTTTAAAAAAATTTGGGTAAAATGGACATTCCACCAAAATTCAAATATCCCACCAGAATTCAAATCTGTGACCAACAAACTTTCCCGCCACATTTCAAAGATGTGACCAATGAACTTTCCTGACAAAATTCAAATTCATGATCAACAGACTAGAGAATGACATGGTGGCGGTTTACCCGCGGCCACCGCGTTTAGCTGCGGGTAACCCGCCGAAATGGGGAACGAAAACTGGCAGTCGCTGCGGCGACGGGGACAAGGCCATTCACCGCCCCGTGCGCGGCTCTTTGGGAAAGCGTGCAGGTTGCTGAAAATGAAAGCCTGCAAACTAAGTTGAGGAGAAGGGAGAGAGCTGGCTAAACACTAGGATTGATTAGGCAGGTGGGTGGGGGCTGCGGGGACTGTGCGATCGCCCGTGTTCCCGGCTCAAACTGGAAGGAGGGAGTGAAAGGGAAAAGGATTATGGGCCAAGGGGATGAAGACGGAAAGAAAAACCCACAGCAGGAAAGAAAGGGAAGGACAGGCAGGTGAGCCAGATGCTAGAAGCGGGAGGGGGGGAGAAAGAGGGAAAAAAGCTAGATGGGGTTGAAAAGATGGGGTTCCACACACTGGTATGGAAGAGGAAGATAGGGGAAATCTGGACACAGGAAGGTAACAGAAAGAGGGGAAATTATGTGCATGGGGCATAGGGACAGAGACATAAAGGGGACATGCCATGGGGATGGTATATGGACACAGGGGGGGGGGGGCAATGGCAGATACATAGAGGAGATATTAGAAATGGGGAAAATAGGAGCACAGAAGCGAGATGGTTTGTGGGGATGGGACAGGGACTGAGCTCGCAGGCTCCAGTGGCTTGCACAAATTACATTGTAACGTGCCATGAAAATAAGAGGGAGGAAGGTAGATAGATAGGCCACGCGAGAGGAGCTGAAGGGTGGTAGAAAGGAACAGATGGTAAAGGAGGGAGGGAAGGGTGGTGGTGGAAAGGAATAGGACAGACATTGAAGGAGGATGGAGAGGAACAGACCCTGAAGGGAAATGTGGAAGACAGAGTGGAAAGAAGACAGATGCCAGACTATGGGGGAGCAGAGGGAAGAAGATGGGTGCTAGACCAATTGGGGGGGGGGGGGGTGAAGGGAGAGGCACAGTAACAGCAAATGGAAGACGCAGAGAGAAGACACAGTGGATGGAAGGAATTGAATGAGAAGATGTGGAAAGCAGAAACCAGACAACAAAAGGTAGAAAAAAAAATTCTATTTATTTATTTATTTATTTTTGTGCTTTAGGATAAAGTAGTATATTAGTTGTGTTGATAAAAATTTATAAACAAAGTCCTGCCAGCTGAACATTTCTTTCTCTAGTTCAGCAGCAGTAACTTTGATTTACAAGACAGGAATAAGCTAAATATTACAGTACTAAGGCTTATATGGATGCAGCGGGGACGGTGACGGGGCGGTGAATGGGATGGCAGTGGCGGTGATGGGGCGGTGAAAGGGATGGCGGTGACGGTGACGGGGCGGTGAAGGGAACAGCAGTGACGGGGCGGTGCAGAAGATGGTAGGCTGGGGACGGGGCGGTGACGGGGACAGATGATTTTTTCCCCATGTCATTCTCTACAACAGACCTCCATGTTCTCAATCAGGTCAGTGAACACACTATATGTAAAAACAAACTATAGATCTCGCAGAATACCCTGAAGAAAGCCACAACATAACGGCTGAAATGTCGATTCTACCTACCCAGATGCGGCAAGACCCGGAAAACAAAAAAATCATGATGACAGCCAAGGAAGCCTAAGAGAAATTCTACCAATGACTTCACTGGATAAGCTTGGGTGCCCCCTGAAAGAATCCCTCCAAACGGTTAATGTCCCACTCTTCTTTAAACATTTTTTCATACTTTTCAGGGCTTCAGACATGCCATTCAGTTACCCATGTTTTTCTGGTAACCAAATATCTTAATGGCTATGGCTTCTTCATTTGCCCCCTCTATATGTGCTAAAATTTCTTTGATTTTCTTATATTTTTCTTATGTTTTAAAGTGCTTAGTGCTTATATAAATACCTATAACTTAATTTCAATAAATATAAACTTATCTTAAAAGTTTTGTTCTACTCTTTGCATTCTCTCTTATCGAGTCGGGAAAGGGACTTGTCACATCGACATGTTTTGCCGTTAGGCTGCTTCAAGAAAAAGTCCCCCTTTATCCATTTATCCGAACCATCCCGATCTGTATAATTTCTGAAAGAATCCAGCATTTTTCTCCACCTTCAGCAGGAGGTAGGCTGCTATTCAGTGCCCCTTGGTCCCTGGCCTAGCTCCCTACTTTGCTGATCATGACTGCACAGTGTGGTTGAGCCTAAGGGTCACTCCTAAGCTTACAGATTTGTTCTATGCTTAGCCAAATGCCGAGCTTGGCTCCACAGTCCCCAGTTTGCACTTGATAGTGCTACTGGCAGTGGCATTGGGCTTGGTCCCAGGCATTGGGCTTGCCTGAGGGTAAGGGTCCCCATTCCCCTATCCCCAGACTTCCTTGCAACCCCAGATTTCATCTATTTTTTGAAGTCTTATAGCTCTTCCCTATATTAGGGAATAGGGCCTATTTTTGCTGTTCCTGCAGCTTTAAGAGCTCTTCAAAAAGTCCTTTATGGTAGCAGAGAGTTTAATTGGGGAGCCCCTTTATGTCTTCCCTCATAGAGCACCTTCTACGTAGGATTGCACAGTTTCTGTATCTGGTCTTGCATCCACTGTATAAGCGTCCCCTGCATCTACTGTGTACATCTACTGTGTAAGCGTCCCCTAAATGGCAACTTCCTGGAAATGTCCAGCTATCTTATACTGTAAATTGAAACTTCCTGGAAATGTCCAGATATCTTATACTGTAATCCGCTTAGAACTGCAAGGTACAGGCGGAATAGAAGTCACTAATGTAATGTAATGTAATATAGTGGCTCCCGATTGGCCCTGCAGACCTCCAGTGTCTTCTTGTGGAAGACCCATTTCTTCTACCCAGGGGTCAAGGTCTCCTTTGGCAGGGGTGGATAGAAAAGAAAAGGCCTAGATACCATCTGGCTTATGGTTTTGGCCATTGAAAGGAGGAGCTTGGAGAGGCAAAGGCACTCTCCTGCTGTGATTTCTACACTGCTTCATTCTCACAAGTATTCTACATCTCTGGATTAATTCAGGGGCTGGAGTGTTTTTTAAGACCTGGTGAGGGGAGTGAGCTTTGTCTCCCAATATTTTGGGATTCTTGCAGTGAGGTCTCGACCAGGGGTTGGCCTTGAGCTCCTTAATTCAGGTGGCACAGTTTTTTGGGGAAGATGATTGGCATCTCTCTGGCACAGTTTCTGAAGGGAATAGCACATTTGCGGCCTCCACTTTGACCTTCCTTTCTGTCAAGAGATCTCATTCTGGTGCTCAGGTGGCTATCTGAGGCTCTGTTTGAACCCATGTGTTCAACCTCCATTACAGAACTCAGCCTTAACTGTGGTTTTGGTGGCAATTACTTTGGCTCAAAGGGTCTCGGAACTCCAGGTTCTTTCCTGTCGTGACCCTTATCTGTCCTTTTCAGAGGATTCCATGTCTTTGCAGACAGTCCTCTCTTTTCTGTCAAAGGTGGTTTCTTTCCATATGAATCAGGAGATTTGCTTGCCCTCATTTATGGAGAAGGGCTTGGTGGCCCCAAATTGGAGACTTCACAAGCTCAACATTTGGAGGACTCTTCTCCAGTATCTGAAAGAAACAAATGAATTTTGTCTCTGACCACTTTTTTGTTCTTTTCATGGCCCTTGGAAGGATTAGGTGGCTTCAAAGGTCTCCACTGCGAGGTGGATTAAAGTGGCTATTGAATCCACTTACATCAGCAGGAGTGAGCTAGTTCCTCAGAGACTGAAGGCCCACTCTACCAGGGCTCAGGCCTTGTCTTGGGCAGAGGCCTAGGTGGTGTCCCGTGAGATTTGTAGGGCAGCTACATGGTCATTGTTTCATTCATTTGCTAGGCATTACAGGTTAGATGTGCTTGCCAGAGCCCAGTCAGATTTTGGTAGGGCTGTAATTCTGCATTGGTACATCCCATTTGTGCAGAACAGTAAGCGGATGCTAAGAAAGGATAAATTATGCTTTACCTGATAATTTTATTTTCTTTAGTCAACGAAACTGTTCTGCAATTCTGATCTTGGAAGACCTCGGCCCAGGGTCCTGGGTGTTTAAATTGGGTTTTAATCAGCACAGTTAATTACTGCACTAATTGAATCAATTAAAACAATTAAGTCAGGCAGCGGTAGGGCGCCCAACACCGTCTTTTTGAGAATTTGCTTCTACCTGTCTAGTGTCTTGAAAACCAGTCATCAGCAAAACATATAATTCCTTTGGAATATTGACCCCATTACGATTTTAGGTATCCAAATTACATCTGCTAAATCTTTGGTCAGAGTGTTTTCCCTTCCCAAATCAATTATATCCTTCCATACAGAGCTCTCCTTGTTTAACTGGAATTCTGGGATTGAGAATCCCCCATCCCTTCTAGTTTTCACCAGTGTATTTTTTTCTATCCTAAGCTTTTGCCCTCTCCAGATTAATTAGTCAATATTCAGCTTTGTGGTGAACATATAACGTAAAATACCTACAATAAAGTAAGTTATTTTCAAATTATATGTAGAAATAGCAGCACTACCCCATTTAGGCTGTGGCCGAAAAATCTACAAACACCTTGAGCTATACAAACTAGACATTTCAAGTTATACCATACTTACTATTTCGCGACCTTAGAATTACATGGTTCCAACTGCACCTAAAGTCATTCTCAGGAATTTGAAGTGGAGGTTTGTGGGGCAATTTGGTGTTCAATGACATGTGTGGATTTACCATGTAATTTCTTATGAAATTAAGGAACGGTTAAGTTGCAATAAATCCTCATGTCAGATAGAATCCGGAAGTCATCGGAGTTAAAAATATTGAAAATTGTCACTTTTAGAACCCTGTAATTCTAAGGTCGCGATTTGTGTGTCATGTTTGACCATCTATTTTATATATTTAGCAGCAGAATATCACCACTTAGACATCTAACTTGTATGTCTCAGTGGAGTGTTGGGCAGTAATATATTACCGGTAATATTACTTTTAAAAGTAATAAACTGTAATGATTACTTTTGTGCAAATGTAATGAAATAACTCTATTTTCTCCACTAACAATATAATATAATGTCTCAATATTTTATATAAAAAGAATAACTTAATATTACATTTATTAACCCTTTCAGGACCAAGGGACATATTTGTCCCATAACTTTAAAATCCTATAAATTTTGATTGGGATAGTCTACAGTTCTAAATTTGACATGTACGGATTCCATATGATACTGCCTTTATGTAAACAAACTGGTTCCGACATTCATTCATTAGCGTCGTTGCCAGATTGACGAGAAGATTCACTTGCCACACTGTCCATAAGCCAGAAGTTTGATTTTTTTAAAAAAAAATAATGATATTTCACAAAAAAAAATCAATTTTTTGGCATCTGCAAGCCCTTTTTACCATAAAAATGTCGTCAAAACCACAAAAATTGGCCTACGATCCTTATGGTCCTGAAAGGGTTAAACAAACAACTAGTAACTTTAAGTCCCCTTTTATAAAGCTGTGGTAGTGATGCTGCCACAGTAAATGCACCGAAGCCCATAGGAACTGAATGGGTTTCAGTGCATTTACCACGGCAGTATCTCTGTCGCAGCTTTGTAAAAGAGATCCTTAAAATACTGCATTTACAAAGTTACAATAACTAGTACCTGTAATGTATTAAACATGTAAATAGTAAACGTAATATATTACTTTTACAAAGTAACTTTGGCAATACTGTAAGTAGCAAGAGAAAATTAATAAAATAAAAGAATTGCCAATACACAAAACTTCAAATTCACAAAAGACAATGTAAACTGCCTTGAATGATGCTAAGCTCAAAAAGCAGCACCACAGAGCACCCAACAGGGATGAAAGGAAAGGGTCTGAGCTGTCTTATGAAACGCAGCCAGTGTAATTTCAAACCTGCTTATCACCAACAAAGTACTGAACAGGTGAGAGGAGTGGTGCAGGAGACGAGGAAGGATCCATTTGATTAGCTGGAACTTTGCTCAGCAGTTTGAAGAGTCTGTATATTAATTATCATATTCCAAGCTAGAGAATGACAAGGGGACAAATTTGTCTCTGTCGGAACTCAATTTCCCCGCCCTGTCCCTGTGAGTTTTGTCGCTCTCCCTGCCCCATTCCTGTAATCTCTGTCCTCATCTCCACAAGCCTCGAACACTTATGATTTTAGAGTGTTTGAGGCTTGGGCAAGTGAGGACAGAGCTTTCAGGAATGGGGCAAGGACAGGAAAAGAATTCGCCAGGATGGGGCGGGAAAATGAGTTCCCGTGGGGGACGGGGAAAAATTTGTCCCCGTGTCATTCTCTATTCTAAGCCTTGAGCACTTCTTCAGTGGAAAGGCACAATACTAATAAAATGTATTGACTGAAGGAAGGAGATATGTTGAAGTGAGGCCAACAGGACACCAACTAAAAACTCACCCAATATCAGCTCCACCACATGTCAAGGAACAGATGGCCCCAGGCAAGTTATTCTTTTCCAAAACTTGGGCAACAATTCTGCAAAGTAACATACAAACTCAGTTACAAACTTGTGCCACTGCATTTCTGAACTGGTTTTTGTGAAAACAAAGCAATGTGCCAATTTGGAGGAGATACAAGAATATGGCTGAATTTCAGCAACTAGCACAAAATGTATATTGGATAAATAAATAGATCCACAGCAAAATCTACCACACTACCGTATTGAAAACATATAGCAGCTTTCTGTGGGTATAGTAATAATATCTCTGAATTTTATAAACTACAGGATCAGCACAGATGTAACAGGAGGTATAAAACTATGAACAAGAGACATCTTGCCTAACCACTTATTTTAATCCACTGGTATTTTTCTCTCTCTATTTTCAATTTAGATTAATTCTATATTTTTAATGCATCTGCTGGTCAAGGTCTGGTGGCACAATAAAAACAAATACAAGCAAGGCTGTAGAAAACAAATTGAGATTTAAAAAAACAACCACCATACAGAAATAGAAATGGTTATTTCACTGTTCTCCAGAAGATGGCAACAACAATCCAGATTCAAGGCTGCAATAATGCAAGCAACAAAATTCATGTATAGAATGACCCTACCAATCTGTGTCAAAAAGGGATGGCCTGAACCAATCCTTCTTCAAGTCACAAGGATGTACAGTAAGAACATAATAGCCTTACTGGGTCAGACCAATGGCCCATCCAGCTCAGTATCCTATCTTCATGGAGGCCAATCCAAGTTTAGTGTCATCTGCAAATTTAATCAACTCACTCATAGTTCCAATTGTCAGATCATTTATAAATAAGTTACATAGCACCTGTCCCAGTATAGATCCCTGTGGCACACTACTATTTACCCTCCTCCATTGAGAAAAATAGCCATTTAACTCTACCCTCTGTTTTCTGTCCGATAACCAATTCTTAATTCACAATTGAACATTGCCTCCTATCCCATGACTAATTTTCTCAGGAGCCTCTCATGAGTAACTTTGCCATAAGCTTTCTAGAAATCTAGACACACTATATCAACCGGTTTGCCTTTATACACATGTTTATTCACACCTTCAATGAAGTCAAGCAAATTGGTGAGGCAAGACCTCCCTCCCATGCCATCTCATTTAATCAGTAGCACAGCTTATTTTGTTAAAGGAACATAAAAACCAGCTGTGGCTTAACTCGTTCCCTTAGACACTGTCACACCAGTCAAAATAAACACCTGCTGAGCGTATGGCCATTTCCTTCACCACTCTAATGAATAACAGAGAGTTGCAATAGTTTTCAGAAACTAGATACATGTCCCTGGAAACTAGCAGATGCTTTTGGCTATTTATTTTGTTTATATTCCATTTAACACATAAGCAAATCACACTATATACATGCATAATTAAAAACATATTGGAAGAGAATAAACAAAACAAACAAACATATCTGCCTCCCCTCCCCCCCCTAAGGTTAAGCATCACCTGTTTCTCTGTCACTTCTGCTTACGCTAGTTCTCCTGACCCCCATCTACAGAATGCAATACCTAAAAGCAGCAGTATAAAAACAAAACCTAAGGCCTCTGAGCCATTTGCTCATTTAGGGCCCAGTGATATCTCTTCTGTCTCCTGTACACACTTCATGTTCCCAGTGCTGAAGCATGCAGCAAGGCCTTGAGTGCATCTCAAAGGCCCTGCACTTACTTTTGATCTCAGGACTGCCAGATGCTCCTTAAACATCCTCCCTCATGCCAGCACCCAGAGGCCATGACCCCCTCCTGACATCCCATCCCAATACATTAGGTCTACCTACCTGGGATATGATCCAGCTCCTTCACCAAATTACTAGTAACAAACTATTAGAAAACAGTGGCATAGCCATGGGTGGGCCCAGATAGGCACAGACTCACCCAGGCATGACACCTCTTTGATGTAGAGAGCTGCGCGGGAATGGGCCCGATGGAAATCCCGTGGGGATGGAAGCATTTCATGTGGGGCTCCTGTGGTGTATAGTATACCTGTCTCTGGGTAGCGTCCTCCTTTCTTCAAGGCAGCAGAACGTGTTTCTTCACAAAATCATTGATAGCGGCTCCAACATGCTGCCCACAGCTGACCTAGAAGCCTTCACTCTGACATTAGAGAAAAACATCCATGGGAAGACTTCTGGGTCAGCTGCGGGCAACATGTTGAAACCGCTGCCCATGGCTTTGTGAAGGAACACGCACAACTGCCTGGAAGGAAGAGAGACTACCAGGAGAAAGGTACATACCAAGAAGAGAAGCATAAACTTGGGACACATAATGGAGGGAGGGGAATATGAGATAAGGAATGGAAACAGGGGGCATGAACTTGGGACATAGGATGGAAGGAAGGAAAGAGATGCTGAGGTGGGGGAAGAATAGAAGAATTGTTGGGCAAGGGTGTCTGAAGAGAGATGGTACAAATGGGGAAAAGAAGAATTGTTGGGCATAGGGAGGGAGAGAGAATTATTGGACATGGTGATGAGAGAGGAGTGAGGTAGAGATGAAGGGGAGGGAAAGATAAGAGAAATGTTGGATGTGGTAGTGGAAAGGGAACAGTGGGAGAGATGGAAAGGGATGCAAAAGAGAGGAATGTTGGACATGGTGGTGGAGGGAATGGAGGGAGAGATGTGGCATGGTATTGGAGAGGGGTGATAAAAGGAGAAATGCTGGGCATGGGGTTGGTGGGCAGGGACAAAAGATACCGCACAGGGTCTGTGGGATGAGAGAAGGAGAAATGTTGGACATGGCAGTAGAGGGTGTGGGAGAAATGCATCCTGGATCCCTCTTTCTCCCCCACTCCCTTTGCAGCAAGGGAGAGAATGAGAAAGAGACGGTGGACAGTGAGGAAGACATGTTGCACATGGGAGTGGAGGGGAGAGGGAGAGAGAGAGAGAGGAAGAAAGACTGTGCAAGGGTGGAGATGAGAAAAGAGGGAGATTGATCCAGGACAGAAGGGAATGAGAATACTGTGCAATGGGAGGGAGGGAAGAGAGATGGAAAAATGCTGGAACAAAGTAGGAAGAATCAATGGACAGCAACGAAGAAGAATTTGCAGAAGACAGGAAAGCAGAAAAAAGAGAAACTGGAGCCAATGTGATGGAAAAATGAATCTCCAGACAACAAAGGTAAAAATAATGAATTTATTGACTGAAATATTAGCTTTGGGAAATGTCTTTGTATTGTGTTCAACAGAAAAGGGCATGCATTTCTGATTTTATTTCTCCAGTGTTAAAGTACTTGCTGATACTAACTGGTGGGGAACCCCATGCACCGCTAGCTGAAGACCTCCTCTAAAAGGTGGCCAGAACCCCCTTCTGCCAAGTGTAGAAGTCACAGGCAGCATCCTTGAGCCACTGAGGAGCCAGCATCTATGGCTTAGGGATGTTGCTGCTGCCTGGTAAAAGAGATTATCCCAGGACAAGCAGGCAGCATATTCTTGACTGATGGGTGACGGCACCGACGGAGCCCCGGTACGGACAATTTTAGAGTGATTGCACTCTAAGAACTTTAGAAAGTTCTAGCTAGGCCGCACCGCGCGTGCGCGAGTGCCTTCCCGCCCGACAGAGGCGCGCGGTCCCCAGTTTTCTTAATTCCGCGGAGCTAAGAAGACGCGTGTTTCCAACGGCTGTTGGAAGTTTTTTCCTAAACTGTTCACTTGCCTTCCCGCTCGCGCGTATTTTTCTCTTCATTTTATTTCTTTCTTGTTCTTTTACCGTTTGTAAAAAAAAAAAAAAAAAAATTTGTTTTATTTTTTTCACTTTTTATTGACTACCCCGGCGGGGCCTGTTGGCACCATCGAAGCCTCCGGCTTCGATTTTGCTACAGCGGTTTTTCCCTTCATGCCCCCGTCACCGGGTTTCAAAAAGTGTCAGCGGTGTGCGCGCCCTATATCTCTCTCCAACCCGCACAAGTGGTGCCTTCAGTGTCTGGGTCCGGACCATAGGGCTGACACCTGCACCCGCTGTAGTTCTTTACAAAAAAGAACTTTAAAAAACCGACAAATTCAACAACGAATTCTGTTCGGCACCGACATGGAAGTTGCACCAGTATCGACATCGGCAACTTCCTCCAAATCGACACCGACTGTCTCGGCACCGACAGATACATCGCCGACGTCGATCCCTGTAGGTAAGCCGGCTAAGAAGCCTTCCCCTACTGTCCTAGGGCCACCAGTCGAGCATGCAGTGAGCCAAGTCCTGCAGACTGAGCGCCGGCCCCGTAAACGCTCCGCTCCCATTGAAGTCACTGCCTCGTCATCGGCATCGACTTCACCCGAGCGTCGAGCGGCACCGAAGGTACCGAGCAAGAAAAGACCGGTACCGGTGCAATCGGGACCTACGTTGGATGAGCGCATTGCCTCTATCCTCCAGGTCCAGCTTAAACAGCAACTACAACAATTGCTCCCGGCTCTGTTGACACCGAATCCTCCAGTGTCGGTACCCAGTGAGCCTTCGGTGCCGACCGTCGATCAACCCCTTTTATTGACATCGACTTTGTCGGCACCGCACAAATCCATGTCCATGCCTATTCTATCAGCGGAGCCGAAACGACGTTCTGCTCCGGACACTTCTGAACCGGTACCGTTCTCTGAGCCCCGTACCGTTCTACACTCCCCTGGTACCGTCTCCAACCGTTCGGGGAAATCGGTACGCAAGACTAAACATGTTGGCACCTCGACTCCACTTTCTCAGGGCCGTCTCCAATCGGTACGGGACCCTGACTTGTGGGATGACTCGGATGATCACCTTGGTACCGAGGAAGATTATTCATCTGAAGAGGAGGATCTATCTGTGCAAGACCCTGCTACTAAGCCAGAGCACTCCTCCTTTACCAAATTTTTAAGGGAAATGTCAGACACCCTTTCAATTCCTTTGGAGTCTGATTCTAAAAAGTCCAAGGCATTCTTAGATGCCTTGGACTTTGATCATCCTCCTAAGGAGTTCTTAAAGTTGCCCCTCCATGATATCTTGAGGGAAACTTTCTATAAGAACTTGGAAACTCCCTTAACCATCCCGGGAGCCCCAAGAAAATTGGAATCTCTTTATAAAGTCATTCCAATTCCAGGATTCGACAAGCAACAACTTCCCCATGAATCCTTGTTGGTGGAATCAACCCTGAAGAAGTCTGTAGGTGCCAGTGTTTACGCCTCTGTTCCTCCTGGCAGAGAAGGAAAGGCCATGGATAAATTTGGAAAGCGCCTTTACCAAAACGCCATGCTGGCCAACCGTTCAGGTAATTACGCATTCCACTTCTCGTTTTACCTGAAGCATCTCATTCAACAGGTGACCTCTTTTCAAAAGTACATTCCGGACCGTAAACTTCCTGCTTTTCAGCAATGTACTTCTAGTCTTTTGCAACTAAGGAAGTTTATGGTCCGTTCCATTTATGATACTTTTGAACTGACGTCACGGGCCACTGCTATTTCTGTAGCAATGAGAAGGTTGGCATGGCTACGGGTCTCAGAACTGGATGTAAACCATCAAGACCGACTGGCCAATGCGCCTTGTCTTGGGGATGAGCTGTTTGGGGAGTCCATGGATACCGCCACACAAAAGCTCTCCGCGCATGAGACTAGGTGGGACACCTTGTTGAAAAACAAGAAGAAACCTCCTCCTCCTCGTCCATTCAGGCAACAACCTTCTTATCAAAGAAGGTTTTCTGCTCGCCCAGCTCAGACTCATCCTCCTCAACCTCGCAGGCAGCGTCAACAGCAGCAACAGGCTCGTCAACAACAACAGCCTGCTGTAAAACCGGCTGTTCAACCTAAGTCTACACAGCCCTTTTGACTCTCTTCTCGAGAACATTGCCAGTCTTCCTCCCTCATGCCTTCAAACTCAGCCCATAGGAGGTCGACTCCAGGTTTTTCTGTCTCGATGGGAAGCAATTACCTCCGACCAGTGGGTACTTGCTATCATCGCTCACGGATATGCCCTGAACTTTCAGACTCCTCCACCGTTAAGTCTACCAAAAGAGTCTGCTTCCAACAAGGCTCAGTCCCTCCTTCTCGGTCAGGAGGTTCAATCCCTCCTCCTTCTCAATGCCATCGAACCAGTTCCTCTAGACCAGCAAGGCCTGGGATTTTATTCCCGGTACTTTCTTGTACCCAAAAAAACCGGAGATCTCAGACCAATATTAGATCTCAGAGATCTCAACAAATGTCTGGTCAAGGAGAAGTTCAAGATGTTATCTCTTGCCACCCTATACCCTCTTCTCTCTCAGGAAGACTGGCTATGTTCCCTCGATCTAAAGGAGGCGTATACTCACATTCCAATTCATCTGATGTCCAGACAATACCTTCGCTTTCTTGTCAACCAACATCATTACCAATACAAGGTGCTACCCTTCGGCTTAGCCTCCTCTCCCAGGGTATTCACCAAATGTCTGATTGTGGTCGCAGCTTATCTCCGCTCCCACAATTTTCAAGTCTTCCCTTATCTGGACGACTGGCTCATCAAGGCTCTTTCTCCTCAGTCCGTTCACATAGCCACCAATCAGACAATTTCCTTCCTTCGACTGTTGGGGTTCGAGATCAATCTACCCAAGTCACACCTCATTCCAACTCAGCGACTTCAATTCATTGGAGCCATTCTGGATACTGTTCAGATGAGGGCGTTTCTTCCTCCAAACCGCCTTCACACCATCCTTCATCTCTGTCAGCAGGTATTCCAGAAAACTTCCATTTCAGCAAATCAAATGATGGTACTTTTGGGGCACATGGCATCCACAGTGCATGTCACCCCCTTTGCACGTCTCCACCTGCGTACTCCTCAATGGACCCTAGCGACTCAGTGGTCACAAGCGACGGATCCTTGTTCACAACACATATCTGTGACCTCGTCTCTTCGACAGTCGCTTCTTTGGTGGTTGAACTCATCAAATCTATCCAGAGGTCTACTGTTCCATCTACCTCCTCATCAACTAGTCATCACCACAGATTCCTCCCCCTATGCATGGGGAGCTCACTTGAACGAGTTCCAAACTCAGGGGTTTTGGACCACCCAGGAAAAGAAGCACCACATCAATTTCCTGGAACTCAGAGCGATATTTTACGCCCTCAAAGCTTTTCAACATCTCCTCTTTCCTCAGGTTCTTCTCATTTGCACAGACAACCAAGTTGCAATGTATTACATCAACAAACAAGGAGGGACGGGATCCCGTCCTTTATGTCAGGAAGCTCAAAGGATTTGGACATGGGCGACTGCTCGTCACCTATTCCTGAAAGCAGTCTACATCCAAGGGGAGCAGAATTGCTTAGCAGACAATCTCAGCAGAATTCTTCAACCTCACGAATGGACTCTCGACCCCTCGACTCTTCAGTTCATTTTCTCTCAATGGGGCACTCCTCAGGTGGATCTTTTTGCAGCTCCCCACAACCATCAACTGCCCCTGTTTTGCTCCAGACTTTACTCTCCTCACCGTCTGGAACCCGATGCATTTCTTCTGGATTGGACCAATCTCTTCCTTTATGCATTCCCTCCTCTTCCGCTCATGCTGCGCACCTTATTCAAGCTCAAGAGGGAACAAGCCACCATGATCCTCATCGCTCCACGGTGGCCCAGACAGCATTGGTTTTCCCTTCTACTTCAACTCAGTTCCAGGGAACCCATACCTCTTCCTCTGTTTCCTTCACTACTTACACAGAATCAGCAAACGCTTCTTCATCCCAACTTACAGTCTCTGCACCTGACAGCTTGGTATCTCTCGGGCTGACTGCACCTCATGCTCTCCTTTCTCAGCCTGTCCGTTCTATTATTGATGCCTCCAGGAAACCGTCTACTCTTCAATGTTACCAGCAGAAGTGGTCTCGGTTTTCTTCCTGGTGCCTGTTACATCACCATGATCCCATATCTACAGCAGTGGGATTGGTATTGGACTATCTTTTGTCCTTATCTGACTCTGGTCTTAAATCCTCTTCGATAAGGGTCCACCTTAGTGCCATTGCAGCTTTTCATGAGCCGATCCATGGTAAACCCCTCTCAGCTCATCCCCTAGTCTCAAGGTTCATGAAAGGCCTTTTCAATGTAAAACCACCTCTTAAGGCCCCTCCTGTTGTATGGGATCTTAATGTGGTTCTTTCTGCGTTAATGAAGCCTCCTTTCGAGCCTCTGGCCACAACGCATTTTAAATTTCTCACTTGGAAAGTGGTCTTTCTGATAGCTCTCACTTCTGCCAGGAGGGTCAGTGAGCTCCATGCACTGGTGGCTGATCCACCTTTCACTGTTTTTCACCATGATAAGGTTGTCCTTCGTACACATCCAAAATTCCTTCCTAAGGTTGTGTCTGAGTTTCACCTTAATCAATCCATCGTTCTACCTGTTTTTTTCCCAAAGCCTCATTCTAATCCAGGTGAACAGGCTTTGCATACCTTGGATTGTAAACGTGCTCTGGCTTACTATCTTGATCGCACCAAACCTCACAGATCATCTCCTCAACTGTTTTTGTCCTTTGATCCTAACAAGTTGGGTCATCCTGTATCTAAACGCACTCTGTCCAATTGGCTTGCTGCTTGCGTTTCTTTTTGTTATGCTCAGTCGGGCCTGACACTGGAGGGTTCTGTCACGGGCCACAAAATTAGAGCTATGGCAGCATCTGTAGCTTTCCTCCGTTCCACTCCTATTGAGGAAATCTGCAAGGCTGCTACTTGGTCCTCAGTTCATACTTTCACATCTCACTATTGTCTGGATGCATTCTCCAGGCGGGATGGACACTTCGGCCAATCTGTTTTACAAAATTTATTCTCCTAATGGCCAACCTTCCCTCCATCCCTCTTTTTGTTAGCTTGGAGGTCACCCATCAGTCAAGAATATGCTGCCTGCTTGTCCTGGGATAAAGCACAGTTACTTACCGTAACAGGTGTTATCCAGGGACAGCAGGCAGATATTCTTGCGTCCCTCCCACCTCCCCGGGTTGGCTTCTTAGCTGGCTTATCCTAACTGGGGACCGCGCGCCTCTGTCGGGCGGGAAGGCACTCGCGCACGCGCGGTGCGGCCTAGCTAGAACTTTCTAAAGTTCTTAGAGTGCAATCACTCTAAAATTGTCCGTACCGGGGCTCCGTCGGTGCCGTCACCCATCAGTCAAGAATATCTGCCTGCTGTCCCTGGATAACACCTGTTACGGTAAGTAACTGTGCTTTTTGGCCACCTTCAGAGAAAGTCTTCAGCTGACATAGCTTGAGGGCCCTCATCAACTGGAGTATTTATATTTTATAATTTACATTAGAGGCTCTGGCAGAGACCCATTTACAAAGACTGTGTCCTTCCCAATTAATATTTCCAAAGTAATAAAGTGTATGTGCTTATTTGTAAATGGGTCTCTACCAGTGCCTTTAATTCAGTAGTATAAATACATTACATTAGAGATTTCTATTCCGCCATTGCCTTGCGGTTCCAGGCGGATTACAAAAGAATTACAAAAAGCACAGTTACTTACCGTAACAGGTGTTATCCAGGGACAGCAGGCAGATATTCTTAACGTATGGGTGACGTCGCCGACGGAGCCCCGGTACGGACCTTTTTAACTAGAAAGTTCTAGTTGGCCGCACCGCGCATGCGCGAGTGCCTTCCCGCCCGACGGAGGAGTGCGTGGTCTCCAGTTAAGATAAGCCAGCTAAGAAGCCAACCCGGGGAGGTGGGAGGGTCGTAAGAATATCTGCCTGCTGTCCCTGGATAACACCTGTTACGGTAAGTAACTGTGCTTTATCCCAGGACAAGCAGGCAGCATATTCTTAACGTATGGGTGACCTCTAAGCTAACAGAGAGGGAGGAGGGATGGTTGGCCATTAGGAAAATAAATTTTGTAACACAGATTGACCAAAGTGTCCATCCCGTCTGGAGAAGGCATCCAGACAGTAGTGAGTAGTGAATGTGTGAACTGAAGACCAAGTGGCCGCCTTGCAGATTTCCTCAATAGGGGTGGAACGGAGGAAAGCCACAGAAGCAGCCATAGCTCTGACCCTGTGGGCCGTGACAGGTCCTTCCAGTGACAGGCCGGCCCGAGCATAACAGAACGCAATACAGGCAGCAAGCCAATTGGACAGCGTTCGTTTAGATATAGGATGACCCAAACGATTAGGGTCGAAGGTCAGAAAGAGTTGAGGAGAGGAGCGGTGAGCCCTGGTACGGTCGAGGTAGTACGCCAGGGCACGCTTACAATCCAGCGTGTGAAGAGCCTGTTCCCCAGGATGAGAATGGGGTTTAGGGAAGAAAACAGGCAGCACTATGGACTGGTTGAGGTGAAAGGCTGAAACCACCTTAGGAAGGAATTTAGGATGGGTACGCAGAACCACCTTGTCATGGTGAAAAACAGTGAACGGTGGGTCGGCGACCAGTGCATGCAGCTCGCTAACCCTCCTGGCAGAGGTGATGGCAATGAGGAAAAGCACCTTCCATGTGAGAAGTTTGAGCGAGGTAGAAGCCAGAGGCTCAAAAGGAGGTTTCATGAGGGCTGACAAAACCACGTTGAGGTCCCAGACGACTGGGGGAGGCTGAAGAGGTGGTTTGATATTGAAGAGGCCCCTCATGAACCGGGAAACCAGGGGATGAGCCGTGAGGGGTTTTCCAAGGATAGGCTCATGAAACGCAGTGATGGCACTGAGGTGGACTCTGATTGAGGTCGATTTGAGGCCAGCGTCGGAGAGAGAGAGCAAATAGTCCAGTACGGTTTCCACCGCCAGAGAGGTGGGATTGTGATGATGAAGGAGACACCAAGTAGAGAACCGGGTCCACTTCTGATGGTAACATTGGAGTGTGGAGGGTTTCCTGGAGGCATCCAAAATGCGACGGACTGGCTGAGACAGGTTTTCAGGAGAAGTCAGCCCGAGAGAAACCAAGCTGTCAGGTGGAGCGAAGACAGATTGGGATGTAGTAGAGACTGCTGTTGCTGTGTAAGAAGAGTAGGAAACACAGGTAGAGGAATGGGATCCCTGGAGCTGAGCTGAAGCAGGAGGGAGAACCAATGTTGTCTGGGCCACCGAGGGGCGATGAGAATCATGGTGGCCCTGTCCTTGCGGAGCTTGAACAGAGTCCGCAACATCAAAGGAAGTGGAGGGAAGGCATAGAGGAACCGATCCGTCCAGTCGAGTAGGAAGGCATCCGGGGCCAGACGGTGTGGAGAGTAGAGTCTGGAGCAGAACTGGGGCAGCTGATGGTTGTGAGGAGCTGCAAAGAGGTCCACCTGAGGAGTGCCCCATTGAGCAAAGATGGAGTGGAGAGTGGGAGGATCCAGGGTCCACTCGTGAGGCTGAAGGAGGCGGCTGAGGTGGTCGGCCAGGGAGTTCTGTTCGCCCTGGATATAGACCGCTTTGAGAAAAAGATTGTGGTCTGTGGCCCAGGTCCAGATTCGGAGGGCCTCCTGACAGAGGAGACGAGATCCAGTGCCGCCCTGCTTGTTGATGTAGTACATGGCGACCTGGTTGTCCGTGCATAGGAGGAGAACCTGAGGGCAGAGAAGGTGTTGGAAGGCCTTGAGAGCATAGAACATGGCTCTGAGCTCCAGGAAATTGATGTGATGTTGACGCTCCTGAGGGGTCCAAAGTCCCTGGGTGCGCAGATCCCCAACGTGAGCCCCCCATGCATAGGGGGAGGCGTCCGTGGTGATGATCATGGAATGAGGAGGTGGATGCAAAAGGAGGCCCCTGGAAAGATTTGCAGAGTTCAACCACCATTGAAGAGATTGCTGAAGAGATGATGTCACAGAGATGGGATGAGAAAGAGGGTCCCTGGTCTGTGACCATTGGTTGGCGAGGGTCCATTGCGGTATCCTGAGGTGGAGTCGCGCCAGAGGAACCACATGGACTGTGGAGGCCATGTGACCCAGAAGAATCATCATCTGGCGAGCTGGGATGGATGGTCGGAGGAGCACCTGCCGACAAAGGTGAAGTAGTGTCTGGTGCCGGTCGGCTGGAAGGAACGCTCTCATGGAGTTGGTATCGAGAAGTGCTCCGATGAACTGAAGGCGTTGTGTGGGAAGCAGATGCGACTTGGGATAATTGATCTCGAACCCCAAGAGATGGAGGAGAGAGATGGTGTGGTGAGTTGATTGTAGCACAAGAGGAGATGTTGCTGCTGTCACCAACCAGTCGTCTAAGTAGGGGAACACTTGTAGGTTGTGGGACCTGAGACAGGCCGCTACCACAATCAGGCACTTGGTGAACACCCTGGGTGATGATGCGAGACCAAAGGGTAGCACTTTGTACTGATAGTGGAGATTCAGTATCTGGAATCGGAGGTAGCGACGTGAAGCCTGATGAATTGGAATGTGAGTGTAGGCCTCCTTGAGGTCCAGGGAACATAGCCAGTCGTGTTGAGACAGAAGAGGATAAAGCGTGGCAAGGGAGAGCATCCTGAACTTTTCCTTGACCAAACACTTGTTGAGGTTCCTGAGGTCGAGGATAGGACGAAGATCCCCCGTTTTCTTGGGTACCAGGAAGTATCGGGAGTAAAATCCCTGACCTCTTTGGTCTGGTGGAACTTCTTCGATGGCATTGAGAAGGAGGAGGGATTGGACCTCCCTGAGGAGGAGTGGAGTTTGGGAGGAGTGAGAAGCAGACTCTACGGGAGGATGATCTGCAGGAAGAGTCTGGAACCTTAGTGAGTATCCGTGACGGATGATGTTTAGAACCCACAGGTCTGATGTGATGGCCTCCCAGCGTTGTATGAAGATGGTGAGGCGGCCTCCTATAGGTTGAGGCAGAGGCAGCGAGGGTTGGAGACTGGCTATGCCCTGGAGAAAGGAGTCAAAAGGGCTGGGGAGGCTTGGTTTGAGGGAGAGGCTTAGCTGTCTGATGAGATTGTGAGCGAGCCTGGGAGTGTTGTTGTTGCTGTTGGCGAGGCCGACGAGATTGCTGTTGAGGCGGGTTAAGTGGCCTAGCAGAGAAACGACGCTGATAAGAAGACTGAGGTCTGTATGGGCGTGACGGCGGAGTCTTCTTCTTAGGCTTAATGAGGGTGTCCCATCTTGTCTCATGAGCCGAAAGTTTTTGGGTGGTGGTATCTAGAGATTCCCCAAAAAGTTCATCACCAAGACAGGGTGCGTTGGCAAGGCGGTCTTGGTGGTTCACATCTAGATCAGATACCCTCAGCCAGGCCAGGCGTCGCATGGCAATTGCCAGAGCGGAGGCTCGAGAAGAGAGCTCGAAGGAGTCATAGATTGAGCGCACCATGAACTTCCTAAGCTGAAGGAGAGTGGAAATTTGTTGCTGAAACAACGGAACCTTGCGTTCAGGAATGTACTTCTGCAGAGCTGAGAGTTGTTGTACCAGATGTTTCATGTAAAAGGAGAAATGAAAAGAGTAGTTGTTGGCTCTGCTAGCCAGCATGGCATTCTGGTACAGGCGTTTTCCAAATTTATCCATTGTCTTACCTTCTCTGCCAGGAGGGGTGGAGGCATAGACACTGGAACCATGAGACTTTTTGAGAGTGGACTCTACCAGTAGGCTCTCATGTGGCAACTGGGGTTTATCGAATCCCGGGATAGGGATAACGCGGTATAAACTGTCCAGTTTTTTAGGGGCACCTGGCACAGTAAGGGGGTTCTCTAAGTTCTTATAAAATGTCTCCCGTAGAATATCATGAACGGGGAGTTTGAGAAATTCCTTGGGAGGTTGATCGAAGTCCAAGGCTTCTAAAAATGCCTGGGACTTCTTGGAGTCGGACTCAAGTGGGATGGAAAGAGCCCCAGACATCTCCCTAAGGAATTTTGTAAATGAGGACTGCTCTGGTTTGGCGGTGGATTCAGCCATAGAGGGTTCCTCATCAGTGGAAGAGGCATCCTCCTCGGTACCGAGAGGGGATTGCTCCCATAGGTCAGGGTCTCTGACAGCCGGTTCCGCATGACGGGTCTTAGACAGGGATTTACCAGATCTCATGGATACGGTGCCGGGGGATGAAGACCGGTGCCGATCTCCATCCCTGGAGGAGTGGTGCCGATCCCGGTCCCGAGACGATCGGTGTCGATCCTGGGGTCGGGATGGGTCCTCAGCCGCGCAGGTTTGAAGCGTAGGCTGTGCCGATAAGACCGGCATCGAAGTATTCATCGGTACCGAGGGGGTGGCCACTGGCGTAGTGGTGCAGGGCTCGGGCCGGACCGGTACCGGAAGGAGCGGTGCCAGCAGGGTTGGAAGCAGTTCCTTAAGTTGGTGCTGGAGCTGTTCGTGTAATTTAGTCTGGAGGATGGCCGAGATACGGTCCTCCAATGGGGGCACCGGTACCGTTTTACTTTTCTTCGGTACCATCGGTGCTGCTCTACGCTCCGGTGATGAGGAGGCCGATGAAGAGGCACTCACCGATATCGGAGCGGAGCGTTTTCGGGACTTGCGGGACACCGGAAGGACTGGTGTCACCGCTGTAGCTGGAGGGCGCTCGAGGGAAGTGGGAGGCTTCTTAGCCGGCTTACCTGGCGCCATCGACCCCGTAGAAAGGTCAGGAGGTGTTGATGTTGACGGTGCCGATTTCGGCGGTGCCGTTGACGCCGGGGTCGGGTCCATAGCGGAAGCGGTGCCGAAGAGGAGATTCTGCTGTATTTGCCTGTTTTTAAGGGTGCGTTTTTTAAGAGTCGCGCAGCGGGTGCAGGTGTCAGCCCGATGTTCCGGACCCAAGCACTGTAGGCACCAATTGTGCGGGTCCGAAAGGGAAATCGGGCGTGCACACCGCTGGCACTTCTTAAAACCCGGCTGAGGGGGCATGAAGGGAAATACGGCCTCAGCGAAATCAAAGCCGGAGGCTTGTATGATGGCAACAGGCCCCGCCGGGGCCTGCTGAAAAATAAAGGAAAAAAGAAAGTTTTTTTTTTTTTTTTTTTGGATTAGAAAGAAAACAATAAACCCGAAGGAAAAAAAGAAATAAGTAAAAATAACGCGAGCGGGAAGGCAAAAAAAAGAGTTTTCAACAGCCGTTGAAACCACATGCGTCTTCTTCGCTCCGCGGAAACGAAGAAACTGGAGACCACGCACTCCTCCGTCGGGCGGGAAGGCACTCGCGCATGCGCGGTGCGGCCAACTAGAACTTTCTAGTTAAAAAGGTCCGTACCGGGGCTCCGTCGGCGACGTCACCCATACGTTAAGAATATGCTGCCTGCTTGTCCTGGGATAAAACGTATTACAAGAAGTTATATCTGGTAATTTCTAGAGGAGATAAAGAGTGGATGAGGTTGCTTTGGGGAATTGGGAAGGTATTAGGAAGTGGTATTGGGAGTGGGAAGGAGCTAGCGGTATTAAGTCGTTTGCAGGAATTTCTTGAAAAGTAGGGTCTTTATTTCTTTTCTGAATGTTTTGTAGTCTGGGGTCATAATCAGTATTGGACATTTGGTTGTCGAGTTTTGCTGCTTGTGTGGCTAGGAGGCAATCATATAGTTTTTTCTGTTTAACTTCTTTGATAGGAGGGTGCGTGAATGGAGTGTGGGTTTTCATATGTCTAGTTGATGTAGTTTGGATGAGGCGGTTGTTCAGGTAGGTTGGGCTGTCACCATTTATGATTTTAAATAGTAGGCAGCAGAATTTGAATTAGAGAATGACACGGTGACAAAATTCATCACCGTTCCCGTCCCCGCGGATAACCGCGGGAAATAATCCCATGTCATTTTCTAGTGTCTATTTCAACCTCGGTCCTTCTACACCAGCATTCTTCAAAGCAAAGCTTGCAGGTCAGTGATTGTGCCCAATTATACTCTGATTCTTCCCTCTCTCCTTAAAGAATGACATGAAGATGGTTTCCCGCGGTTATCCGTGGGGACGGGAACGGTGATGAATTTTGTCACCGTGTCATTCTCTAATTTGAATAGTATTCTTGCTGGAATTGGAAGCCAGTGTGAGTTGACGTATGCCTCTGTGATGTGGTCGTGTTTCCTCAATGAAAAGATAAGTCTCAGTGCTGTGTTTTGAAGTTTATGGGGATGAGCAGATGGAGATTACCTGTGGGGACAGATAGGGATGAATCCAGCAGGGATAGATTTGATTCCAGTGGGGATGGGCGGGGATGGGTCTGATTTCTGTCCCCAAGCAACTCTCTAGTCATGATGAGGATCCTAAAGCCTTGGCAGCTGAAGACTAAGAATCTCTCCCTCCCCTCTTCCCCACAGGCTTTCAGGCATTTCAATTAGATTCCTTAATTCTCTTGTAACTTTTACAACCTTGTAACTTTAACAACAGCGTTTCATACCTGCTGCTTGCATCAGCCTTGAGCTTTCCCCACTTACAACTTCCTGTTTCTGCATAGGTGAGACTAAGTCAAAGGGAAGGCTCAGGGCCATGTGTGCAATGGGAATGAATCATTGCTTGATGCCAGCAAAGATGTGAAGGCTTTTAAAAGTAAGTAGGGAGAACAGTGGTATAGACACAGGTGGGCCCGAGTGGGCTGGGGCCCACCCAATGGCAACACACATATAAATGTAGCTGGCAGAGATCCCCGAGCCCTGCCAGCTGAAGAGTCCTTTCTAGAGTCCCAAGTAGATTCAGTCTCTCTGCAGTCAGCATAATGTTTCCGGTGACGGGACTAAATCGCGCGAGACAATGGCGCGCCGACAATTGAGCGCAGACAACTGAGCGCAAGGTTGACGGCGCGCCGAAGAAAAACACTATTTTAAAGGGCTCCGACGGGGGTAGGGGGGAAACCCCCCCACTTTACTTAACAGACATTGCGCTGGCATTGTGGGGGGTTTGGGGGTTGTAACCCCCCACATTATACTTAAAACTGAACTTTTTCCTTAAAAAACAGGCAAAAAGTTTGGTTTCAAGTATAATGAGGGGGGTTACAACCCCCCAAACCCCCCACAACGCCAGCGCGATGTCTGTTAAGTAAAATAGGGGGATTCCCCACCAACACCTCCCGTCGGAACCCTTTAAAATAGTGATTTTCTTCGATGCGCCGTCAACCTTGCGCTCAGTTGTCTGCGCTCAGTTGTCGGCGGGATTTTGTCTGTGAACCAATGTTTCCAGCTCCCAACGCAGACACTCCCCCTTCCTCCTGTACATGCTCAGTTCACTTGGAACCCCTATGTGTGTGCGCCTGAGGGATGCCGGTTGAACTGAGCATGCACTGGGAGGAGAGTGCTAGTGTCGGCAGATGGAAACATGCCGCTGACTGCTGGGAGGATAAGTCTGCTCGAGACTTCAGAAAGGACTATTCAGCTGGTGGGACCCAGGGATCCCTCGCAATCAAAAATATTTATTTTTACTGTTTCAGTGGGGTGGGGCATCAGAGTAGAAGCATGGTCAGGCCCACCCAAAAACTGAGGTCTGGCTATGCTTCTCAGGGAGAAGCAGCCGGGTGGAGAAGGAGAGATGCCAGGTCAGGGGTGGGGCTCTTGTGCTCACCCTTTTTCGGTTCAGGACCACTCAAAAGTGGATGTCTGGCTGTTTTCCTGAGTCCTGACAGAAAATCCCTATTTGCTGAACTTCTGCTAGAGTTTTAACTTGCTCTTCCAAAAGGGTGCATTGTTCTTTAAAAGCGTGTTGCTTAGATAACACATGGCTTATCCCCCCAAAAATTTGCCTTTTTTAAACTACCCAACATAGCTGCAAAGTTCATAAGTATGTTTTTACCCACATATTTTGCATTACTTTTCAAAGTAAAAAGTATGAACATACTTTCACTTCGACAACTGCTCAATTTTTTTTTTTTAATGTGCACACATTTGCCCTTCCTCTGATTAAAATAAAAAATGGATGTACTTTGGAATATATAAAAACATGGACTTCAGTCCCTACCTTAACCCCAACCCCTGAGAATACCCCCTCCCTCCAATATATATATATATATACACACACACATATGTAAAATCCAGACCCATAGACCCGTCCTCCAGGCCCACCCAGTTCCACTCACATCATGCCCCTAGCCCCGCCCCCTCAGCCTGTTCATCTCGATGCGATCTGAAGAGGAAGCTTTTCAAAACCCGAACAAAGTGCCAGGTTTTGAAAAGCCGTCTGGACACCCGGACATGTCCTCTAAAAAAAAAAAGCTATGTCTGGGTAAATCCAGACATCTGGTAACCCTATTTTGATAGAAGGTTAGGGACCCATAACCCTTATTGCCTGGGGGCCCTGATCACTGTTAGTCCATTCCTGGTAACATCGGCCCTAGACTAGATGCCAAAATGTTTATGTTTATGATGCTCAGGGGTATACATAATATACTGTATTCTATAAGTGACAGCACTGGCCATGCCCCTCCCATGTATCACATATGTGAATGCCCTCCTTCAATTTGCATTATGCCATTTAAGCACACTCTTATAGAATTATACTCTCAATTTGCTGCCACTTACATGTCTATGTGCTGAATTTCCTGTACATTTAAGCATACAAATGGCACATAATTCTAAGTGCCCCATTACACAACTACTCTTTTTTTTGTGCATACAATGCTTTTGCATTGGAGGAGGAATGAATGGCATAGTGATTAAAGCTCAGCCTAATCACCGAGGTTGTGGGTTCAAACCCTGTGCTGCTCCTTGTGACCTTGGTCAAGTCACTCAATCCTCCAATGCCCCCCCAGGTATGTTAGATAGATTGTGAGCCCACCAGGACAGATAGGGACAAATGACTGAGTACCTGAATGTAAACAGCTTAGACAATTAATGGGCGGTATATAAATAACTTAAATATATAAATTACTTTTTAACAGGCACATCAAAAAGTCAGTACTTGGAACACTTACTTTGTGACAGCCACACTGGTGAGGGAAGTTGTAGGAGCACCTTTCCTTTTGGGGGGAAGAAAACCACACACACACATATAGAGCAAAACAGTTTAGTTCCAATTTTTAAATGGTAAAACTAAACAAAAATATTGCACATAAAATAAAAAACACATTTGACAAACGTTTTCATTTTACAAATGTAGATGAAGTGGAGGAGTAATCCAGGGGGCAATTCTATAACTGTGTGCCTATATTTAGACACCCAGAGAGCTCCTATGTTGCACCTATTCTATAAAGGAAAGAAGGGCTTCCTTTTCTTTAGAGAATATTAGTATACCGTATTTTTCGCTCCATAAGACGTACCTGACCATAAGACGCACCCTAGATTTAGAGAAGGAAAATGAGAAAAAAAAACATTCTGAACCAAATTCTCCCTGCCAGGTCTGCATCCAACCCCACACTCATTGCCAGACTTTGTACCCTGTCCCTGCCAGGCTCTGTATCCTGTCCCCCTCTGGTGGTCTAGTGGTAGGCCGGGATAGGGCACAGATGTCAAGGCAGATGACTTTTTAAAATATGCAATGTCACCTCAGTAACTATAGAAAAATAGACAAATAGTACAAAATATAGACAGCAGATATAAATTCTCAAAACTTACATATTTTGATCACTAAATTGAAAATAAAATAATTTTTCCTACGTTTGTTTTCTGGTGATTTCTTTCTTTCTTTCCTTTCTCAGGCCTAACAATTGTCCCTTCCTCCCTCCTTCCTATGTCCCCCTCAATTCCTTCCAGCCTTTGTCCTCTTCCATGGAATAGAGGGAGATATACTAAGATGGATAGGCAAATGGCTGAAGAACAGAAAGCAAAGAGTGGGCATAAATGGGAAGTTCTCAGACTGGGAGAAAGTGACTAGTGGTGTGCCCCAGGGCTTGGTACTTGGGCCCATCTTATTTAATATTTTCATCAATGACCTAGAAGAAGGAACATCCAGTGAGATCATCAAGTTTGCAGATGACACAAAGCTATGCCGGGCAATCAGATCGCAGAAGGATAGCGAGGAACTCCAGAGTGACTTATGTCAGTTAGAGAAATGGGCGGAGAAATGGCAGATGAAGTTTACTGTGGAAAAGTGCAAAGTAATGCATTTAGGCAGCAAGAACAAGGAACACGAGTATAGAATGTCAGGTGCAACTCTGGGTAAGAGCGAACAAGAAAAGGACCTGGGTGTACCGATAGATAGGACCCTGAAACCGTTGGCACAATGCGCAGCAGCGGCAAAGAAAGCAAATAGAATGTTAGGCATGATAAAGAAAAGAATCACGAGTAGATCGGAGAAAGTTATAATGCCGCTTTATAGGGCAATGGTTAGACCACACTTGGAATACTGCGTCCAACATTGGTCTCCCAACCTAAAGGAGGATATAAAACTGCTGGAGAGGGTGCAGAGACGAGCAACGAAGCTAATAAAAAGTATGGAGAACTTGGAATACGAGGAACGATTTAAGAGACAGGGATTGTTCTCCCTTGAGAAAAGGAGACTGCGAAGGGATATGATCGAGACTTTAAAAATACTGAAAGGAATCGACAAAATAAGCAGGAAAAAAAATTATTTACAATGTCCAATGTGACACGGACAAGAGGACATGGACTGAAGCTAAGGGGGGAGAAGTCCAGGACAAATATCAGGAAGTTCTGCTTCACGCAACGAGTGGTGGACACCTGGAATGCTCTCCCAGAGGAGGTTATTGCAGAATCCACCGTTCTAGGATTTAAAAGCAAACTAGATGCACGTTTCCTTACAAGAGGCAGAGGGATATGGGTGACTAAAATTACGCCAGTTGTACAACTGGCTGGGCCTCCACCTGTGCGGATCGCCGGACTTGATGGACCGAAGGTCTGATTTGGAGATGGCAGTTCTTATGTTCCTTCCTCCTCCTCCTCCCCCCCCCATCTATTGTCTGCTGACTTCTCTTTCTTTCCTTCCTCAGGCCCAACAATTGTCCCTTCCTCCCTCCCTATGTTCCATCAATGCCTTCAAGCCTTTATCCTTTCCCCCCCTGCCTACCTGCTGGATTTAATTACCTCCTGCTGCACATCGTCGAAGTGCGAGGGCTCCAGGCGGGATGAATTCCAGTCAGTGCAGCACCGCAAGCCATGGCCTCGCTGCGGCCCGAGAGCAAGTGACGAGCGGGGAGCCGGTGGCGCTTCACACCCTCCATATAGAACGAATTGCTGGAAAGGGCCAGGTGGGTGCAGCGATTACACACCACCGGCCCAGAAGCCTTACCCCCGGTGTAAATTCTGACATTGGAGAGAAGGGCTGGACCAAATCTCTCCGACGTCAGAATTGACGTTGGGGGTAAGGCTTCTGGCCGGCGGCGTGCAATCATTGCACCCACCTGGCCTTTCCCTTCCTCTACTAGTGTTGTCGAGCGAGCGATAAGTAGCAGCAGCGGCGGGAGAGAAACTCTGATCTAAATAAGGTAACGGGGGGAGGGTTGGGGTTGGGTATTAGCTCCATAGGACGCACCATTTATTCCACCCACTTTTTTTGGGGAAAAAGTGCATCTTATGGAGCGAAAAATACGGTAATTAGGAATACATGCATGCATGCACTTTGGTACGACCATGTATGCCAGCCACAGAGCTGGCAAAAGTGTGGGCACCTAAATGCCAAATATACATGCATAAGTTATAGTATCCTATAAACTAAGGGGGGTTGATAATCAAAACTTTAAAACGTCAAAAAAACCTGCCTAAGTTGGCACTTGGACATCCTAATAGCAGGGATGTTCCAAGTGCCAAAAATCAAAACAAACTTTCTGGACGTTCAGCAGCACTTTTAAGCTGCTGTGCATCCGGAGCTCAAAGGAACATGTTGGGAGGTGTGTTATGGTTGGGAATCAGGCAGGCTTCCACCTTGACATCCTGAAGCAATAATCAAAGCTTTTCCAGGACATCCTAGGTGGAGCTTACATGGTGGGACTTAGACCAAAGTAAAATAGGCCTTAAGTGCCCCTAAGGTGAACAAACTGAGAAGATGGCCACTGGAGGGTTTAAAGCATAACCCCCCTAACTCCCCCAGTGGTTACAAACTCCTCCCGCCACCCAGAGATTGGGGGGGGGGGGAACAGCACATTGAGGGTTTGCTATCAGCTGATCGCAGCAGAGAAATAATCCCCATCAGATGAGCTGGTTTTGGGAATTCCTGCTGGCTCAGCTGAAGGAGATTCCCCCTGTCAGGATCAGCTGGAGCCCTATACCCCTCCCCCTCCAACATCATCCAACATTACTGCCCCATCACCAGACACCTCCCAACTTCAGGCAACAGCGTCCCCCCCACATCAGCAGACACCCTCGTATCTTGCGCTGCAAAATTGGCAGGAGAGAAGCCCACACCTTCCTATCTACAGGGCCATGTGCTGTGAATGATGGTACTTCCCCCTCCCATTGCATCTTGGGATGCAGTGGGAGGGACCTAAGGCCCTGATTGGCTCAAAATGGCCAATGTCTAGAGAATAACTTTGTAAGATGAAGTTGTATCGCTACGAATGTAACTTATATTGTAAAACTATGATTGTAACCCTTAACCCGTTCTGATCTCTTTGGGGGAGGACAGGATATAAAACCAAATAAATAAATATTTTTAGACTAGTGCTTAAGTGGGTTTTTGGCATTTACGGAGTTAATATTCAAAAGGGTTTAACCAGGCAAGAGAGACTCCTATCTGGTTAAACCTCATTGAGCTAGCCAGTTCTGTTCAATATCATTGCTAACCAGCCATCCCCTAACCCAGTGTATCGCAAACTGTGTACTACAAGACACCTGAAGAGGAGGTGCCAGCTGGCTTCTTAAAGGACGTGCCACTTGTGGCGAGAGGCATGCCCTATAGGAAGTCAGCTGGCGCCAGTGCCTCTCCTGCTATCTGCACCTCTCCCTCCCCAGAACCCCACCACCGGTGGCAATAGGAGTCTCAGAGCCGTGGCTGGAGTACATCCGCTCATGCACGGACGTCAGCGTGATAACGTCACACATGCACATGACATCATCATGTCAATGTCTGCACACTTTCAGATGCCCTCCAGCCGCAGCTTTAAAAACTTTGTGGCACACTGCTTTAACCAGTTAGGATGCAGCATGAACTGAGCCAGTTAGTAAGTGAACGGAATATTGCTGCTGATTAGAAATTGCATAAAAGTTAGGACTGCAACAAAATTATCCTAACTTTTATAATAATAATAATAATAATAATAACTTTATTTTGTATACCGCCATACCCAGAGAGTTCAAGGCGGTTCACAACAATTAATAAGATTACAAACGAAGATAACATTGGAATTAACAATTTTTGGAATGTACATGTCATTGAAGTTGACAGGAATTAACAATTTTTGGAGTGTACAGGTCAATGAAGTTGACAGAACATACAAGAGTGTACAATAGGAGGGTAACTTTTTTTTTTTTTTACAGGGAAAAAATACCGGTCAGTGAAGTTAATTGGTTTGGAAGGTACAGTAGGAGGGGAAGGTGGAGGTTCATGTGTATTGAAAGGAGTAGAAGAAGCGAGTGGGAGTGTTAGGGATTCTATCCGTGGAATAAGTGAGTTTTGAGTTTTTTTCTGAAGTCCAGGTAAGTGGGGGCGTCAAGTACAATTTGGGCAAGCCATGAGTTTAGTTTGGCCGCCTGGAAGGAGAACTGGGTACCAATCTGAAAATCAGCTGGGTTAATTTTCACGTCGGGGCAAATATCCATGAGTCAATGCTGGGAACCATGTTTACCCTAGTATTGAATACACGAGGTTAGGTCAGCCATAGATGCTTACTGCCGCAGGCAGAATTCACAAGATTAGGTCAGCGTGCAAGCTGCTTATTGCCACATGCAGAATATTACCCCCTATATGCCTAGGTGGATGCTGCAGATGGGCAGACTGGATGAGCCATTTACCCTATATCTTCCATCATGTTTTTCGGTGCAGACACACATGTGTTTACCATTATTCTAATAATTTGCACAGCTATTTTACAGAATCACCTCCTGAAGGGCAATTCTATAACAGGGTACTTCAGCTTCAATCCAAAAAGTTCCAAAACCTGAAATATGCCTGGTCTCAAGGATTTTGGATAAAAGATATTATACCTGAATGCATAACTCACCTTCATCTCAAATCTGACAGGGCAAGTACCATATTTTCACGTAGATAACATGCACCCATGTAAAATGCGCTCACGGATATAGCGCGCGGGAAACCGAAATATATGTAAAAAAATTTTTGTATACCGCGCACACCCGTATACCGCGCATGCTGCCCGACTCTCCCGTCACCGCCTGGCTCTCCTTTCGCCCGCCCCGACTCTCCTCTGGCCACCCTGACTCTCCTTTCGCCCGCCCCGACTCTCCTCTCCCCCTTGAAGTCCTGTCCCCACCCTGAAAGCCTGATGCCCCCCGACGTCCGATTCACCCCCCCGCAGGACCGCTCGCACCCCCATGTGCCCAAGGCCCCGCCCCCAGGAGGGACCTAAGGCTCCCGGGCCTATTCTGATTGGCCCAGGCGCCTTAGGCCCCACCAGTAGGCGGAGCTTTGGGACGGATGGGCCAATCCGGCCTCATTCCGTCGTTGGCTGCCTGCCGGACAGGCGGGTTTGGCTCCTGTCTGTCTGGCCAACTACACAAAGGTACGGGGAAAGGGGGTGGGGGTGTCGTGGGGGTCAGCCAGGGGGGTCGCGGGTCAGCTGGGGGCGCGGTCGGAGGTTTTTGGGGGGGCGGTCGTTAGGGGGAGGGGGGTTTGCGTCGAGGGCAGGAGGGCCTGGGATCCCTCCAGCCTGTAATGTAGTGCGGGGTGGGGGTAGGGGGTCACCGTGGCCAGGAGAGTTTGGGCTCCCTCCTAGCCCGAACAACTAGCGGGTGGGAGGTCGCCAGGGCCAGGAGGACTTGGGCTCCCTCCTGGCCCGAACAACTAGCGGGGGGGGGGGTCGCCAGAGCCAGGAGAGCTTGGGTTCCCTCCTGGCCCAATATTGTCGGGGAGTTGGGGAGTCGGTGGGGTAAGAGGGCTTGGGCTCCCTTTTGCCCCGATCGTGTCGGGGAGTCGGGGGGCAATAAGGCTTGAGCTCCCTCTTGCCCCGATCGTGTCGGGGGAG
The DNA here is from genome assembly GCF_902459505.1 of Geotrypetes seraphini. Classification (NCBI taxonomy): domain Eukaryota; kingdom Metazoa; phylum Chordata; class Amphibia; order Gymnophiona; family Dermophiidae; genus Geotrypetes; species Geotrypetes seraphini. Next base: position 521,989,091 of record NC_047084.1, on the reverse strand, counting down.
CCGCGGTTGGCTGGGGCAAGAGGGCTTGAGCTCCCTCTTGCCCCGATCGTGTCGGGGAGTCGGCGGGGCAAGAGGGCTTGACGTCAGAAAAAGGGCAGGACCGCCGGAAGAGGAAGCAGCGCAGGCGCAGGGCTCACAGAAGGGCCGGGACCGCCAAGAGGAAGCAGCAGGACACCGGTAGGAGCTTCTACATGATGGGGGGGGGGGGTCGGGAGGCTGTGGGGGTGCGAGCGGTCCTTCAGGGTGGGGTGCGGATGGGAGTGCGTGCGAGCGGTCCTTCGGGGTGGGGGTGCAAGCGGTCCTGCGGGGGGGGGGGTGAATCGGACGTCGGGGGGAACTATGTAAAAAAATTTTGTACAACGCGCTCACGCGTATAACGTGCAAGGTTATGCACGGTTTGTAAAAATATGCGTGAAAATACGGTAATCAAATGTAAAATCTAAGCCTAGTTATTTTGGGAGCTTTTTCTAGTGAATAAGAGCTTTGCTGTTATTTCCAACAAGGCCACCCTACCTTTTTTGGGATATAAATCAGGATTCATCTTATCCCCCACACATCTCCCTAGCTTCAAACAAAAAAGGGAAGACTTAGAAAACAGCATACAAGACCTTCTTTACTCTAAAATCAGACTCTGGGACATGAGCCAGAAACTCACACAGAATAAATACCTTTTTCGAGCAAAGTTACAAAGTATTTTCAGAAACCTCTGGCCTCAGATAGCAGTTAGCCAAAATCACCATTTTGAGCCAATCAGGGCCTTAGGCCCTCCCACTGCATCCCAAGATGCACTGGGAAGGGGAAGGTCTGTCATTCACAGCACATGGCCCTGTAGGCAGGAGGGTGTGGGTTTCCCTCCTGCCAATTTTGCAGAGCAAGGTACAGGGGTGTCAGGTGATTTGGGGGGTGGGGATAGTGTTGCCTGAAGTCAGGTGGTGTCTGATGATGTGGGGGGGGGGGCTGATTCTGGCAGGGGTAATCCCCCTTCAGCTGAGCTGGCATGAATCCCAGAAACTGGCTCAGCTGATGGGGATTTCTCTGCCCAGAACAGATAAGGTAGTTGGGTACGTTTACAAAAACTTGCTTTTGTGCATTTTTTACATGGACGTTTTTATTTTTGAAAATGGCCAATCCCAAACAGCACAGTATTTACAGGCGAGCTCAGCACCACAATCCTAGCACTACCCCACTTCTGGATCCATTTCAGAGGATGATCTGGCTTGGGCATATCAGGCTACCTGCTTTAAAAAAAAACAAACACCCCAATACTCTGGATTTCAAGAGTAGCAAAGTCACATACTAAACCTTAGCATGTGAACAGCCAACAATCAATCAAACAGCTTACCAAAGGCAGACATTTCCACAGATCAGTGCCAGCGCATTGTTCCAGCCATATACTGCTACAGGAAAATTAAAGGCTGTGATAATTGCAACCAAACCTACAGGATTCCATTGCTCTATCAGGGCATGGCCAGGTCCTTAAAAAAAAAAAAAAGGGTTTTAGTTCTTCTTTGGCAAAAACAAAACAAAACCCAATAACCAACCCAACATATCCTCCTAGTTTTACCTTGTTCTTGGTAAAATGCCACAGTGGTGCAACTCAACCCATTTGACAGTAACTCCACTGAATAGGGGTCCCCCCCCAAAAAAAAAACCCCAACAAAAAACACACACACACAGGTCGTTCCCTTCCTCAAGAAACTCCCTCAATCAAAGCCTTCTCCCCTGGGTAGAAGATTACCCCCCACTGGGACTAGAGAATGGTGAAGAACAACCCCTTTCATTCCTGCCCTGAAGCCACTTCAGCTTCAAAATAGCAACTAATGGTAGTCCTCTGGTATTACTGCTAGGGGGGAGAGGGTTCATCACAGCTACCACATAAGGTGCAAATTGTTCCTGAACTGTACTCTTAGCCACTGTTCTGCCACACAGCAGGCTTCCAGTAGCTGCATACATTCCAAACCTGGCTAAATGATTACTGTAGCCCACAAATTTCTGCTTTACAGTAGTAGTTAACTAAATGATTACTGTGCCATCGTCACTAAGGGCCCATCCCACCACTGCTGACTGCTATAAAGGCAATTCTATAATTTAGCCATTCACATGTATATGCCCCTTGCACTCATAAATATATAGGATTCTAGCACTTACATACACGAGTGTACATTTACCTGAAAAAGTGCTACTGGAGCACCTAAGAGCTAGTCTAAAATGATGTACATAACTTACATAGTGCAAAAATGCAAGGGGGTGAATAAATGAGCAAGGCTCCCGCTTACATAATACTGTAAGTTGCATGCATCCTTGCCACATTTATGTGGCTGTTATATGGCTGATGTAACTGCAGGCATATAATTGTTAGGCATAATGATGCAGGGTTAAACTAGTACTCTGTAATGGCATCTAGACACTCAGATTCCATTATAGAATAAGTACCCACCTTGAATCTTCAGGGCGCCTAAATGGAGGTGCCCAGTTATAGAATTGCCTCTTATCTGTCCATAGGACTCGAGAGAACGTGAACTCTCAGGCCTTGAGCATGCGCACATGCTCAAGGCCCAGCACAGGAAGCAGATCTTCGGGCACCGGCAGGACACGCTAGTGCCGGTGCGGAGGCTACACTGAAGTAAGAAGAGGGATCGGGGGGTTGGGGGACCTCAGGTCATGGCGGGGGGGTGCCCGATGGCAGCTGGTGGGGTGCCGGATTGTGGGGGGGAGGGTGCTGGTTCGCGGGGGGGGGGGGGGGGCGGCTTGCAAATCGAGGTGTGCTCGGTTTCCGAGGTGCCGATTTTGCAAATGTTTTGCTCGTCTTGCAAAACACTCGTAAACCGGTGCGCTCGTAAACCGAGGTACCACTGTATTGCAGCATTCTTCTGAAGCTACACTAATAATAATAATAATAATAATAACTTTATTTTTGTATACCGCCATACCCAGTGAGTTCTAGGCGGTTCACATTAGTTAAACATGGGTTACATGCAGTTAAGAGTTGGTTGAACAGGTTTACATTAATTAAAATATAGTTACATGCATCATTACATGCGGTTCACATTAATTAAACATAGTTACAAGCAGTTAAGTAATAATTGAACAGAATTGCATGGAGTTAGGTGTTAAAATGAGCAGGGATGCAGGCAGCGGTGAAGATAAGGTTGGGGAGAAGGAAAAGGTGGGTCGGGGGGGAGGAGGTGGGGCGAGATGGGAGGGCGGTAATCTAGGAGGAGGGGGGCCCTTAAGTGTCGTGGCGTTGGAAGAGGTGTGTTTTGAGTAGTTTTCTAAAGTTGAGGTAGGTTGGAGCCTCGAGGATTAATTGGGCTACCCATGGGTTTAGCTTGGCGGCCTGGAAGGCGAGGGTTTTGTCGAAGAATTTATTGGAGTGACAAAGTTTTAGGGAGGGGAAAGCAAATAACTGGATTCTGCGGGAGTTCTTGTTTCTGTTATTCAGGATGAAGTGTGGGTTGATGTAGTTTGGGGCTAGGCCGAATACTGTTTTGTAGCAGAAACAGGCGAATTAAAATAGGACTCTGGATTCCAGTGGTAGCCAATGAAGTTTGTGATAGAAAGGGGTAACATGGTCCTATTTTTTCAAGCTGAATATAAGGCGGACAGCGGTGTTTTGGATCATTCTGAGTCTTCTGGTATTTTTCTTCGTGGAGCTCAGGTAAATGATATTATAATAGTCCAATATGCTTAGAACGGAGGATTGGACTAGGAATGACGTGTCGTCGAAATATTTTCCAGATATTTCGTGCGTAATTTCCAGAGCGCCGAGATACCTTTCCTAACTGTATTGTCGGTGTGCTTCTCCAGGGTTAGGTGTTTGTCCAGTGTTACTCCTTGTATTTTTAGGGTTTGTTCGAGGGGAAAGGTCGATCCTTTTACTTGAATTGTGGTGTCTATGATTTTGTCTTTGGGGCTAGCAAGGAAAAATTTTGTTTTGTCGGGGTTTAGTTTAAGTCTGTAGGATTGCATCCAGAGTTCTATCTGGTTGAGTGTATTTGAGAGGGAGGTGAGGAATTCTGGTGTGAAGCTGGATAGCGGGATGACTATTGTGATGTCATCTGCGTAGATGTAGAATTTGAGTTTGTGGCTCTGCAGGAGATTGCCCAGGGAGGCAAGGTAGACATTGAACAGGGTGGGGGACAGGGGGAAGCCCTGCGGAACACCACAGGAGTTGTCCCAGCTGTATGAAAAGGAGTCATTCTTAAATACTCGATATGATCTGTTTCTTAGGAATCCCTGGAACCAGTTGAGGACCTGGCCGGAGATGCCGATGAATGCAAGGCAGTCTAAGAGAATGTTGTGGTCGACTAAGTCGAAAGCACTGCTCAGGTCGAGTTGCACGATCAATGTGCTGGAGCCCTGGCTAAAGAGTGTGTGTAGATTGTCTAGTAGAGAGGCTATGATGGTTTCGGTACTGTGGTCAGAGCGGAAACCTGATTGGTTTTCATTTAGGATGTTGAATTTTTCCAGATATGTGGTTAGTTCGGTATTTACCACCCCTTCAGTTATTTTGGTGAATAGTGGGATACTTGCAATTGGTCTGTAGTTAGACGGTGAATTGGGTGGTTCTTTTGTGTTTTTTATGATTGGGGTTATCGAAATGCGGCCCTGTTCTGCTGGAAAGCTTCCTGTGGATAGAAGGTGGTTTGGCCAAGCCAGCATATTGGCTTTAAAGTGGATCGGAGCAGTTTTCAGGATGTGTGGGGGACAGGTATCCAGTCTGCAGAAGGAGTTGGTGTATTTGTTAAAGTATTTGTTGAAGGTGTGCCAGTCGATGGTAGTGAATTGATTCCAGCTTAGGTCCATTCTGGACCCTGGGTCTCGTGTAGTCCTGTCTGTGTTCGGCAGGATAGGGAAGTCCCCGTGGGGGTTTGGGGGGGAAGTTAACGATGATCTTAGTTTCTGTGTCTTAGAGTTGAAGAAGTCTGCTAGGGTGTTAGCGGTTAATGAAGATTCATCATCGTGGTTTTCGGTGAGTGTCTCTAGGTTGTAGAAGTCGTTGACCAGTTTAAAGAGGTTGCTACTGTTGTAAAAGGCAGAAACATATACTTGGTTCTGATGAAGCCCACTGGAATATGGAGGATGTGGGCCATGTGCACAGGCTCATTTGTATGAGTCAGTAGGGGTCATAGGCAAAAAACAGCCAATCACTGCTAGGGTCGGCCCTACTTGATACTTTGATATTTTAGAACAAAGTTTAAACACACATGTATCAAAAGTCCTATTCCCCACCCCAACCCCTTTACATTTTGTTGCATCAGCACAATTAGGCCACATTTTTGGAAATGCAGAAAACTGCCAAGCTTCAAAGAATAGGGAATGTTATATCGTAACTTCCTAGCAGTGAGATACAGTGACCCTCACTGACTTTATCTACTACAGCTTTAGGCATTTTCTTTACAGAAGCAGGAAAGGACACAGCCTTGGGGGGAAATCCGTTCCCTGCCTCCAGCCGAGGAAAAAAAAGTGGCATTCCTCTTTGGAGTAAAACAACTCTGACACAGAAGCAGTGCCTTGAACTCTTCCAGCTCAGATTCAGAAAGATTGTTCTGTACACCAGTCTGAGTGCACTAAGCTGACTGCCATATACCAAGACTTCTCTGAGCACCAGCCAGATGGTGCTAAAGGGAAGGAGAACAGGAGAAAAGCTTTTCTTCTGAAAAACTAGAGCAAAATTTAAGAATGGGGGTAGCCTTCCCTGCCCCCAACTAATAACCTTTTTATTTTAAACTCTTTTCTACATATTTTGCTTACTAATGCATAAAAGTTGGAAAGAATTTTGTGTCTATCCCGGCGCAAAATAACTATAAAGAAGGGAGACAAAGTCAAATTTTGCACCCTAGAAAAAAATTGGAATGTCTCATGTGCTAAGTTCAACAATCAAAAATATTAGGTGAGTATTTTCTACAGCCAAGCTCTCCTTTGTAATGTGCCTCATATAGTGAGACTGCTATGTCTGCACAAAATGGTTGCATTCTTGATATTACAAGTTGCAATAAGTTGATATTTATTAACCACCTTTATGAAGAGATTCACCCAAAGCAGTTTACACTGAATAGTAAGTCAGCTATTCTGAGCATTTTCTCTATCTGTCCCAGTGGGCTCACAATCTAACTATATGGTACCTGGGGCAATGGAGGGTTAAGTGGCTTGCCCAGGATCAGAAGGAGCAGCATGGGATCAAACCCATAACCTCAGAGTGCTGAGGCAACAGGTCTAACCACTAAGGCCCTCCTCCACTCCATGAAGGTTATATTAATTTAATTCAAGGCTGAAATTTAATAACAGCGGGATCTGGATAGGCTCGTCTGTCCGCCTACATATCCCTCACCTACCCTCAAAGCCTTCCTCCACCCTCATATTATCAAAAACACACTACAATCTATATGATGGTAAAAATTAGCCACAGCTCAGTTTATTAATAACAGTATTAACAATCAAAACTTCAATTAACAGCAAAACAAAGAGCCCGAGCTACCAAAATATACATTGTTTCAGGGCCCTCGACCCCGCCACCTCAGCAAGGGTCAGAGGGGTGGTATGACCCCCACATGCCCCTTTACCCAGGTCATATGACCCGCCGGCCCACAACTCATCACTAGATGAGCCCCATGATCCAGTGGCTCGGGAGATCCGCACCCCCGAGCTATCATCACCAGCCAAGACAATGGGCGGGCGGGTGGGAAAAACAGCCCTAGAGGACCTCGGAAGGAGCCAAGTCCTCCCAGGTCCTGCCTCTTAACACTTCACCTCCCTGCCCCTCGTTGCCTCCCCCAATCGATTTAAACTTGCTATTCTTAACTAGCCCCATACCCAATCCTCTCACCCTTACTCCTTCCCTTCAAAACCTAACCCCCCCTGCCGATGGGTGGCACACGGGCCCTACCAGCTCCGTGTTGTATTCCACCCATCGACACAAGGTCTTGGGCTCCAATGATACAAGATTTATTTGTATGATTTCAACTTGGATACAATGTCTTAGTTAACTGTAGATGAATGTGTTCATACTAGTATGTCCTGTACAGGTATGATGTTTTCTTTCTGTACAGGTATGATGTCATCTCTTTCTTCACATTTAATTTGTCTCCCTGCACATTCAAGGTGGTAGGGTTAGTTTTTTTCCTTATCATGACTCACAATCACCTCAGTCTTGTTCACATTTAATTGCAAACCATGATTAGTGTTGAGATTTAGCCGACTTCCATAATACACAGTATACATCTAGAATTGGAACAACCAGATAACTGCACATTTATTGATATGCTTAGATATCTCCTCAGCTTTAGACCATCAGTCATGATGAGTTGCTTAAGTGTTTGAAGGGGTTTGGTAGTAGAGCTCCAGTACTGACATGGCTATGATCTTATTTGACTGGGCTTGCACAAAAGTTCTGTACAGGATCACATGCGTCTGAATGGTTTTAATGTTTCTCAGTCAGCACACAGTATTTACTGCACATGGTCAATTCTGCGGTTAGCAAGGATGCGCTTATTGCCTCCTCAAAAGGAAGTGTTAAGATTATTTACAATTAGAGCAGATGCACTTAACATCCGGTAAAGATTTGGGTGTCATTGTAGATAATACGGTGAAACCTTCCACCCAATGTGCAGCTGGAGTCAAAAAAGCAAACAAGATGCTAGGAATTAAGTTTCAAGTTTATTAGGATTTTATATACCGCCTATCAAGGTTATCTAAGCGGTTTTTACAATCAGGTACTCAAGCATTTTTCCCTCTCTGTCCCGGTGGGCTCACAATCTATCTAACGTACCTGGGGCTATGGAGGAATAAGTGACTTGCCCAGGGTCACAAGGAGCAGCGCGGGATTTGAACCCACAACCCCAGGGTGCTGAGGCTGTAGATCCAACCACTGCACCACACACTCCCCCATTATTAGAAAAGGGAGGGTAAAGAAGACTATGTATGTTATAATGCCTCTGTATGCAAACTCACCTTGAGTATTGCATTCAATTCTGTTTGCTTTATCTAAAAAAAAAAAAAAAAAGATATAGCAGAACTAGAAAAGGTGATAAGGGGATGGAACTCCTCTCGTATGAGGAAAGACTAACAAGGCTCTTCAGCTTGGAAAAGAGACGGTTGAGGGGAGATATGCTTGAAGTCTGCAAAGTCCTGAGTGGTATAGAACAGGTACAAGTGGATCAATTTTTCACTCCATCAAAAATTACAAAGACTAGGGGACACTCAAAGTTATTTAGGGTGTATTATGTTTTATTATAGAATTATGCTTTATGATTTTTGCTTTATATTTATGTTGCGTTCAAGTGCAGAATTATGTTTGAATGTTTTTGTTTCCTATTCAATTTGGAGGTATTTTTATAAAAGAGGGCACCCATTTTAGATACCCTCAAGGTGCACAGCGAGATCCTATTCTATAATGGAATTTGGGTGCCTAGATCACTTTATAGAATACTAACAAACTGCAGGGCATGTGTAACTTATGATATTCTGGTGAACACCACTTTCCATTTACACACTATGCCACTCATGCGTACCTTTCCAGATTAGCACTTAACTATGTACTTACCCACAAGTGTGCAGATACTCTGTACATTCAAGAATGAAAGCAGGAATGGCCAAACCCCAAAGAGGTCTGCAGCCCAAGGCCTCCACCCCATGCTACCTGAGCAGATAGAAAAGTTGGAGGCACGTTTGAGCTGCCAACTCATGTTCTCTCCATGCATGTGTGAGGCATGCCCGAGTCAGCTGCCATAGTGCACTGCCAACTTCACCGCTGCTCAGGTAGCACAGGAAGGGGCTTGGGAGAGGAATTCTTTGGCTGGCAGAGCTTAGGCCAGCCATACATCAGGTGCTACAATTTGGGGGGACATGCGCCTAAAGTGGGGGACGGGCCCAAGTCTCAAGCCCTGCCGCCCCCCCTCCACACACACACACACACACACACACACACACTGACCATGGACAATCAAGCCATACAACACATGATCTTACTTTCTGAAGGCAGCACAGGTCCCCCAATCATCCGAGACAGGCCAACAGCATAGTCACAGATGTCAACATATTCCTGAACTTCTCCAACACCCTCCACCAGAATTTTTCCCATCTCCAGGGACTCCTGAAACAGGAACGACCACAGTATCAGAAGAACTTCAAGTCCACTATGCATAAAATCTGAAGTACAATTACAAAGCGAAAAGACCACCAAAACAAACTAAGAAATTAATGCTCATAAAAATTTGTAAGGGGGATTGGGAAAAATGGAGAGACATTTTCTGAAATCTGAAGATTTCACATGCACTTATATACCACCCCCCCAATGTACCTAAGGAATCAGCAATTACTTCCCAAAAGTATCTAAGATAGTAGATACCAGTGTTCTCCCCAGAAATTTTTCCAGCTGGGTGGCATGAAAAAGTAGCCAGGTGGGGCGGGACGGGGAAATTTGGTGGTGGGGAAAATTAAGGGCTCTTTTTACTAAGCTGCAACAGCGTTTTTAGTGCATGAAGAATTGCCGCGCTACACGGCTAGAACTAACGCCAGCTCAATACTGGCGTTAGCATCTAGCACGTGCGGCAATTCTACGCAAGCTAAGTGCACGGTAAAACTGCTATCGCAGCTTAGTAAAAGGAGCCCTAAATGTGTACTATTTGTATTAGTTAATTATTATTAGTTATTTTCCAATGCTCAATATGACAGCCTTTCTTAAGGTTTGACACTGTTCCATAATTTTTTATTAAATTTAAGAAGTATCCAATTCTAGAAGTGAATAATAAGATATTTGCCCTCTTTCAAATGGTATAGAGCAGCGTCTCTCAAACTTTTTTAACTCCGGCACACTAAACGGAGCAAATGTTTTTTGTGGCACACTAAATGCAGCAAATGTTTTTCATGGCTGGAAAAAATTTCTGGGGAGAACACTGTTGCCGTTAGTTTTCAAGGTCCAATCACGTCAAAGAATGATGCTTATCTAGGCAGTTATATGATAAAAAGAATGGATAAGATAACATGAGAAGTGAAATTGTCATGAATCAGAGGGATACATACTCTGTAGGTCCTAAAAGCAGGCTTGTGGATTAGATATAAACTATGAAGGCAGTGGTGTACCTAGCATATGTGACACCCGAGGCCCATCATTTTTTTACATCCCCCCATCTGTATGAAAAACATGATTTTTAGTAACAATCCACACATCACACAAGAGTGTACCTAGGAAAAGGCAGCATCTTACATACTGCAGTGAGCAGTACATCAATACACCCATTGTAAAACTAAACAAGTCAGACTAGTACAGATCAATCCTACATAATCATCCTAACTAAAAACCATGTCTTTCTTTGCCTAGTATGGAATATGTAATCACAAACTAACCCCTCTCCCTTTTACAAAACTGTAATGTGGTTTTTAGCCATGGTGGTAACAGCTCAGACTCTCATACAATTTTGAGCAATTACCACCATGGCCGGTGCTAAAAAAACGCTCTACAGTTTTGTATAAGGGGGGATAAAATAGAAAAACGTAGACAAAGGTTAAATTGAACCACCAAAAATCTGGACTCTGCAAACAATGCAACACCACAGAAACAGCGATGCATCTCCCCTAAAGCAAAAAAATAAATAAATATAATTTTTTTCTACATTGTCTTCTCTGGCTTCTGCTTTCCTCATAGTCTTGTCACTCACTTCCTATCATCCACTGTCTACCCTCTCTCTGCCCCTTCTATATGGCATCTTCTCTCCTTGTATTCCACTTCCATCTCTCCGTTCACCCCTATTATTCTGGCATCCATCTTCTTCCCTTCCCTCCTCCAATGGTCTTGCATCTCTCTCCCCTTCTTCCCTTCCCTCTCCCACACCCCCATGGTCTGGCATTTCACACTCTCCTCTCCCTTCCCCCCACTTCCATCAGCATCTGCCCCCTTTCTTTCCCTCCAACCCAATTCCATCCAGTATCCTTCCCCCTTATGCCTCTCTCTCTCTCTCCTTTCCCTGCACACCAATTCCATCAGCATCTGCCCCCTTTCTCTCCCTCCACCACCCTTCCATACCACCCTGACCCCCTTTTTCTCCCTCCAAACCAGCATGGTCCCATGATGACTGCTTCTGTTGCCTCTGCCTCTGGAAGATGTAAGTGACGTTGGAGGGGTGGGCTGGCAGATGCAGGGAGTTGCGGCAAGGTTCTGCAATGACTGCAGCTGCCGGTCCACCCCTTCTGACGTCACTTACGTCTTCCAGAGGCAGAGGCGGCAAATGCAGTCATCGCGGGACCTTCCTGCACTTCAGTACGGCTGCCGACTCTGCTTCAGAATAAATACGGCAGCCGCGCTGAGGTGCAGGTGCCATTTAGAACAGCTCGGAAGGCTCTGGATCCAGCCGACTGTGTACCCCCCTAGGGCTGGCATCCGGGGCGGTCTGCCACTGTATGAGGGGCAAAAAATAATAAAAAAAATGGATAACTTGACAGATTTAGGCATGTCATACAATTATAACCACAAAAATGTCATAAAATGTAATTCTAAACTCAAAAGACTCCAGACGAAAAGCAGACTATAGAAAGGTAACCAGAAAAAACCAAACCCATAGTACTAAGATCCAAATGCTAAAATCGGACATGTCCATTATGAAGAGACATGTGGATCACCGCTAATTATAACGAGTGAGTCTTTAAAATATGAGATGGTAACGGATAGCCAGACCTGGTGGACGGAAGTGACAAATACTGGAGCCAAAACCAGAGCACCGTAATGAAACTTGAATGGAAATATGGATACCTATTTATACTTTTGAGTAAAATTGCGATGCGAACATGACAGTATGACGCAGGACCTACTTCTATTGGAACACTGGTCCTCGACTTGGCAGCTAAACTTCAATGCTAGAAAATGTAAGGTCATGCACCTCGGCAGCAGGAATCCATGCAAAACTTACACACTAAATGGTGAAACCTTAGTTAGGACCAAGGCGGAACGTGATTTGGGGGTGATCATTAGCGAAGACATGAAGACTGCCAATCAAGTGGAGAAGGCTTCATCAAAGGCAAGACAAATGATGGGTTGCATCCGAAGAAGTTTTATCAGCCGGAAGCCCGAAGTTATAATGCCATTGTACAGATCCATGGTGAGGCCTCATCTGGAATATTGTGTACAATTCTGGAGGCCACATTACCAAAAAGATGTGCTGAGAGTTGAGTCGATTCAAAGAATGGCCACCAGAATGGTCTCGGGACTCAAAGACCTCCCGTATGAAGAAAGGCTGAATAAATTGCAGCTATATTCACTCGAAGAACGTAGAGAGAGAGGAGACATAATGAGGTGGAGGATGATATCTTCTTTTTTAAAGGTCCCTCTGCCACAAGAGGACATCCGCTGAAAATTAGGGGTGGGAAATTTCATAGCGACACCAGGAAGTTCTTCTTCACCGAAAGGGTGGTCGATCGTTGGAATGAACTTCCACTTCAGGTGATTCAGGCCAGCAGCGTGAAGGATTTTAAAAGGAAATGGGATACACATGTGGGATCTCTAGGGGGGTAAATTCAAGGGGGTAGGGTTGTTGGAGTGGGCAGACTTGATGGGCTGTGGCCCTTTTCTGCCGTCATCTTCTATGTTTCTATGTTTAGAAAAGAATAAATAATGTGTAAACTAAAAACCAAGAACAATATATTGTAACACCGAACTCAGAATTAATGAAATAACATGCTAAAAGAACTCAACCCCCCCCTTCTAAAATAGGGCATATACATACTTAAAATGATGGCTGGTTACAAACAGTATGCTTAGACTATATAGACCTAAACAGGGCAAAAGTAAATGTATGGGAAATGAACAGCTGATAATACAGTGTATCTTGAAAACATAAACCAATAGTAGCTCAAAGACAAGCTGACCGGGTAGATGAAAAGTGAAACCTGGGAAAGATCTAAATTATTGTTCAAATGAGCTTCTATTAAAACCAAAGAATAAAACCACAGCACTCGGGAAAGTAAAAAAGGGAAAATAAAATGGACTTACCGAAAAGGTCTCTGCACTGATGAGATAAACTTGTACGCAGAATAAATGTGAACACGCGACAGTGGGGCTATGATATTTGATCCGTTGAAAGAGGCGCCAAAAAAGTGTCGGCAGTGGATTGGATGCACACTGATAGGGGAGGGGCATCAGGTTGTTAAAAAAGGCTGCTTTAATAAATAAATGAAAATACTGGTGCAAAACTAAATAAAAAACCAAAACCATGATAAAATGCCAAACCTGTCTGCAAGTGGTAGTGAAAGTAGCATAAGGCACCCGTAGTACTGTTAGTGCCAGAGCTGCTTAGAATAAAGAACCATGCTGTACATGAGGAGAAAAAAAGAAAGAATGAGGTGATAAGATGTAAAGTGCTGGCCCCTCACTGCACCACTTGATAAAACTAAGGAGCGATGTTCTAGAGCAGGGGTGCCTACACTTTTTGGGTTTGCAAACTACTTTTAAAATGACCAAGTCAAAATGATCTACCAACAATAAAATAAAATAAAAAAAAAACACAAAGCACACTGTACGCATAGAAAATGTTAATTATCATTCCTATTCCGGGGTTTTTTCATAGAGGTCAAAGCAGATGACTATGCACTGTCACCTCAGTAACAACCATACAAAAATAGACAAATATACCCCCTCCCTTTTTACTAAACCACAATAGCAGTTTTTAGCACAGGGAGCTGCGCTGAATGCACAGCACTGCTCTCGACGCTCATAGTCTCCCTGCGCTAAAAACCTCTAATGCGGTTTAGTAAAAGGGGACTAGACTGCAGATATAAAACTCAGATATATTTTGATCACTAAATTTAAATAAAATCTTTTTTCCTACCTTGTTGTCTGGTGATTTCATGAGTCTCTGGTTTCACTTTCTTCTTCTGACTGTGCATCCAATCTTTCTTCCCTTCTTTCAGCCTGTATGCTTCCTCTCCTCCAGACCTCATTCCCTCCCCCAACTTTTTCTTCCTCTCTCCCTACCCTTTCTTTCTTTCTCTCTTCATGCCCCCTTTCTTTTTTTCTGTTTCTCTTCTTTCCGTCTCCCTGCCTGCCCTCTTTTTTTCTCCCTGCCCTCCCCCAAGCCACTGCCACTGCCATCGGGGAACAGGCCCCAAAGCCGCCACCCAAAGCTCTCCCTGCTTCGGGCCGACCAGCATTCCTCTCCCCGACATCAATTCTGCCATCGATCACAATCGACCTATTGGGGAAATACTGCCGGGTCCTGCCTTCGCGGAAACAGTAAGTAGGCAGGACCCAGCAGCAAGAAGAGCAAATTGTAAGCTTCACTGACCTGTCTTCCGCCTTAGCCCATAGCGAATGCATGCTTCGGGGCTCTAACATGTGCATGCCGGCTTCCCTTCTCTTCCCCCACCCCCCGGACATAACTTCTGGTTTTGGAGGGAAGAGAAGGGAAGCAGGCATGCTCACATTAGAGCCCCAGAGCATAAGTTCGCAATGGGCTAAGGTGTGAAATCTCCAAGCCATTTTTTTTTTGTGTGTGTGTTGAGCAGCACCGGCAGCAGCAGCAGAATTCACAGCGGATGATAGCCGGGCGGTCATCTAAATTACCCGGGTGGACCGCCCGGCTAAAAGGCCCTAGGGAGAATACTGAGATACTATATGTTACATGTACTTTAAAAAGTTGCTAGGAAAGAATGTTCTACTACTTCCAGATTTAAAAAAAAAAAAAGCACCACCACAAAAACTAGAACAGCTGTTCAACAATCTGGCAGTCTCCACATCAGGCAGAATCAACATACAACACCCAACACCTAAAGTATCCATCCCAGCTCGAGACTCTACTGGCTAGAGACAAAAACTAATTCCATGTGTTCTGCATGTCTATAAAATAAAAAGCCAAGTAACCCAGCTCCAGCCACTCACATTAAACATGCACCCTAGCAAAGAGATCTTTTAATACTTCAATTACATACCAGGTTCCCAAGAAGGTCGATCTTGTTTCTTAAGGCATCTCCAATTTGACGTACAATTTCTCCACGTTTTGGTGCTGGAATCTATAGAAAGACCAAGAAACATACAGCAGAATTTAGTTGCTGGGTATTGAACTCATAAGAACATAAGAATTTAAATACTAGGACAGATCAAACACCATGGAGAAAGTTCATTTCTTCCAGTGATGCAATACTAAATGCAGTGGATGCATGGTACACCCTCATGTGAAACTCTTAGACAAAGTTTCATCTTTTAACACATGAAAATCTCACAAGAACTTACATCTGCCCAAATTTTCCATGCATCTTTGGCCTTCTTTACAGTTTCTTCATAGTCCTCCAGGCTGGCCTACAATGAAGAAAAAAAACAGACGACACAGATGTTGCAAAAATTTAAAGGGGCTTTTCTGAAAAAGGTAGGGACACACTAAACACACAGTTGTCTACACACAAATGGTGAAACTTGTAAATAGTAACAGAGACATGCATGGACAAATCACTTGAAGCTCCTACACGTGGCACTCCTGCCCACATATTTCAAACCTGTACTAATTCAGATCTTTTGCAGATACACAAGACCAAAACCTTGATCAACTCGACTCCATGTTGCTACTCTCAGACTATGAACTCTCTTACTTATTTATTAACCTCCCTTCTCGGTTAGGTCCTCTTAATTCCTTCTCTGCGATCCTCCAGGCCCTCAGTTCTCTTTTAATGTAGCTCACCGACTCTTCTCGGCCATTTTTATGTAAATCGCCTTGAACCGAAAGGCACTCGTGCTATATAAATACTGTAAAGATATATGTTGTGTTATGTAACTAGTTCATGAATCTGTGCATTTAGGAGGCAATTCTGAAAGTAGGCACCTTGTTTTAGGCTCCTGATGCCACATGGTAAGAGCCTAGTCTGTAACAACTTCTGGGCACCCAAATTCCGTTATACAATATTAGTGTAACCCAGCACCAGCCATAGACCTGATGTAACTGCAGGCGCCCAAATGAGACAAAGGCATGGGCAACTAATGGTATGCTATAAGTTAGATATGTAACGGGGAGCCCCATCCACACGTATCTACATGTACTCCCCCTACTCTGTAGTTGCACTCTATGGGGATAATTCTTTATAGGTTGCCTAAAGTTAGATGCACATTAAGTACAAATATAATACATCTGCCAATATACAGAATGCTAGTGTAAATCCAGTGTTACAAACCTAACTTTAGGTGCGAGCACTTATGCTGGTTCAGTGGCTGGTGTAAATGTTCACATCTAAGTGTTGTCACTTAGGTGTGTAGTTAATAATATTCTATAACCTACAAGCATAAGTGCTAGGCACAGCCCTGACCAACCCAGGTCCCCACCTCCCTTGCAGTTGCATGCTTTGGATTTTGCACGCTCAGTCTGTAAAACTCAACTAAGGACAGTTATACAACTCGATGCCAATCACCACCAGTTATAGCTAATTATCAGATAATGCCAATTAGCAACTATTTTAACAATTACACTTGCAACTTCATGAGTTTCATTACAAATTTGTACTAAGAATTTACATGCACCCCTCTACAGCAAAGAAAATGGGGCATCTCACCGATAGAAAACATCTAAAAAAGTATCATGTCATGGAAGGTACACTCAAGCATTGTATAAAGGAATGCCCTATGATTTGGGGATTTTGGAAAACATTGTGGTTGCATCTGGGTCAAATATATGATCTGACCTTTGAAGCCACCCTTCACAGAAGTTTGTTGGATCTTATGAACGACAATGTGGAAGAGGTGTGGGATGTCCTCTATGCTTCTATGTAAAACGTGTTTGGTGGCTAAGCGATGAATCCTATTACAGTGACTTAAGGACCTTTGTGCTATATTGAAACCTGATGCATGAACTGACGTGTATGGATAAATCCACTGTTGTTAATACAAGTTTGCTTGCCAAAAAGCATTTCCTAAAATTTTGGGACCCTTAATGGCGTGTGCTCATTCTGCATTATTGCATGCTCTGTCAGACTGCAGGGAGTGGATGCCGAGTTGAGTTATAGGGAGGGGGTAATCATAGGAGAATGAGGTTCATATAGAGTCAATGTTTGCGAGATTAGATAGAGGATTTTAATATAAAGGCAGTTTGAGAGGTGGCTTGACATTGAAAAGTCCTTTCATGAATCTGGAAACCACAGAATGAGCAGAGAGGGGTTTCCCTTCTATAGGCTGATGGAAAGCAGCAATTGCACCAAGATGGACTCAAATGGATGTAGATTTGAGTCCTGATTGGGATAAATGCAACAGGTAATCCAAAACTGAAGACAAGGAGGTAGATTGAGGCTCCTTGTGATGAATGGTGCACCAAGCAGAAAACCTAGTCCATTTCTGGTTGTAACATTGCCTAGTAGTAGGCTTTCTGGAAGCCTCTAAAATGTCCTTGACAGATTGAGAGAACTGTAAATTGGCAGTTATGTTGAAAGGTACCAAGCTGTCAGGTGCAGAGACTGCAGGTTGGGATGAAGCAAAGATCCCTGACTCTGTGTAAGCAGAGACGGAAAAACAGGTAGAAGAAATGGCTCCCTGCTGCTGAGTTGAAGTAGAAGGGTTGTCTGGGCCACCGAGGAGCTATCAGAATTATGGTGACATGTTCATGTTTGAGTTTGACGAGTGTCTCGAGAATGAGAGGAAATGGAGGACATGCATACAGAGACCGATTCGTCCATTCCAGAAGAAAAGCATTTGCCTCCAGACAGTGAGGAGAGTATATCCTGGAGCAGAACTAAGGCGTTTGTTGTTGTGGGGAGATGCAGAGATCTATTTGAGGAGTTCCCCACTGAGAAAAAATGTGATGGAGAGGCGACGAATTGAGCGTCCATTCGTGAGGTTACAGAAGACAACTCAATTTGTCCACCAGTTTTTCTCTCCTTGAATGTAGATCGCTTTCAGAAAGGTGTTGTGAAGAATTTCCCAATTCAAAACCTTCTGAGCTTCCTGGCAAAAAGGGAGAGATCCTGTTCCTCCCTGCTTGTGGACGTAGTACATGGCAACTTGATTGTCTGTATGAATGAGGACTACTTGATAGCGAAGAAGATGCTGAAAAGCTTTGAGACACTGAAAATTGCGCTGAGTTCCAACAGATTTATGCGACACCGACGATCTGTGCTAGACCAATGTCCTTGAATACAAAGACCATCGAGATGAGCACCCCCCCCTAAGCGTAGGTCGAGTAATCTGTCATGAGGATCTTCTGATGAGGGGGTGTTTGAAACAGTAAATCTCTAGAGAGATTGGAAGAGAACATCCACCACTGTAATGTGCTGAGAGAGTGGGTCGAAAGCCTGAGCCCACTGAGATGCCAGGGTCCACTGAGGTGAAATCTGGCAAAAGGAGTCATGTGAAATGTAGAGGCAATGTGACCTAGCAGAACCATCATGTGTCTTGCTGAGAGTGCAGTGAGGGATGATACTTTTTTACAAAGTTGAATGAGAGCATCCTGACATTGTTGTGGAAGGAATGCTCTTAGTTGCACAGTGCCCAGTACAGCTCCAATGAACTGCAGAGTCTGAAAGGGCTGTAGCTGGGATTTCGGAAAGTTGACTTCAAAACCCAAACTTTGGAGGAACCAAATAGTCCACTGAGTCGTTGAATCTTTGATGAGCTAGTCATCCAGGTACAGGAAAACCTGAAGACCATGATTGCGCAGAGCTGCTGCTACCACCACTAGGCACTTGGTGAAAACTCTGGGAGATGATGCCAGGCCGAAGGGTAGCACTCTGTACTGAAAATGATGATTTCCCACCCGAAATCTGAGAAACTTGCAAGAGGCTGGATGAATGTGGATGTGTGTGTATGCCTCTTTGAGATCCAGAGAACATAACCAATCGTTGTGATCTAAAAGGGGATACAAGGTTGCTAGAGACAGCATCTGAAATTTTTCTCTGACAAGAAATTTGTTGAGAGCTCCGAGATCCAAAATAGGTCACAGATCTCCCGTCTTCTTCAGGACAAGGAAGTAACGGGAGTAAAACCCCGTGCTCTGCTGTTCCAGGGGAACTTCCTTGATGGCACGGAGACGAAGCAGAGCTTGAGCTTCCTGAAGAAGAAAGGTGGTCTGCGACGAATTGGAAGGATACTCTCTTGGGGAAGATCTGGTGGAACCTGGATGAAGTGAAGAGAGTAACCTTCCCCGATGATACTGAGAACCCAGAGGTCAGATGTAATGAACTCCCATTGTTGGTAAAAATGATGGAGACAACCCCCAATAGGGAGAGGAGAGGACAGAGGCAGAATGATTGAGGTTATGCTCTGTGTTAGATGGTCAAAAAGACTGAGAGGCCTTGGGATGCAGCAGGAGTCTGAGGTTTTTGCTGCCGTTGCTGTTGCAGACTCCACTTTGATCCAGAGTCCCCAAAAATGGCAAAATTCAAAGCTACTTAATCTCAGGAATAAGACATGGTTTTCATCAGGTCTATTTTAATAATGGCATATAGACTTTACCAACAAAAGAAAAAAAAAAGTGAGGACGGAATCAAAGAAAAAGAAAAAAAGTGAGCACACTTTACTTCCAGGAATGTGTCCAAATCTTTTTAAACACTCCAATTACATTAACTACTTTTATCACTTGCTCTAGCAATGAAACAAGTTTGAGTTTAACTATACATTGAGTAATAAATATATTTTTCCTATTTGTTTTAAATGTACTACTATGTAACTTCATGAAGTGTCCCATAGCCTTTATATTTTTTGATAAACAACTGATTTGTATTTAGCTATTCCGCTACCTTCAGGATTTTATAAACGTCTATCATATCTCCCCTTCAGGTCTCTCTTCTCAAAGCTTTTCCTTGTATGAGAATCCTTCCTTCCCCTTAATCATTCTAATTGCCTTTTTCTATACCTTTCCCAGTTCTACTACATCGTTTTTAAGAAGGGGTGACCAGAATTTCACACAATATTCAAGATGTATTCTCACTAGTTCTCTTTCTGTAACTGTCAGCAAGATCCTCAGTTTTGGCTGTCCCCAATTTCTGCCCCAACCCTATGCACATATTCCAACTATCCTCCTTCATTCATTACCCCTTGAGGCAACACAAACTTTCTCCAGCCCCACCCAAGACGCATGCTTCCCAACCCCCCAAATCCTGGAGGTACAACCCAGCCAACTTGCTCCAGCCCCATCCTATGGCACCCCCCCCCTCAGCAGCTTGCTTCAGTACTCAATTCTGCAGTAGACCACCCCTCATTTTGCTCCACCCAATGATACATACCATCATCCCATGATGTGGTAAGAGGCAGTGGCAAATGGCTGTACATTGAGCCACATCCTCCTCTGCCATCCTGGGCCTGACTGCTCATTTGAACTGCACGGAATGCCATACAGCAGCATGTTTTTGAAGGTAATTATATACCACCCTTCAGTTTTACAATGAGATACCTAGGACTGCAGAGAAGGAGGACACAGCCAATGTGCAAACTGTTTGCCTCCTCTTGCTGCACAAACATGATTATGAGTGGTGGGTAGGGGTCTGAGAGAACCACCACCATTATTTGCAAAGAATTATGTGGAGGTGATGAATTCAGTGCAAAACTATGCAGTGTGAAGAAATGTTCTATATATCCGAGACCTCCTTAGCTAGAGTAGAATAGGCATATTGTACAAGTCAAATAGTCCTTTATCTGTCAGCATGGACATCTATGGAATGCATCTAGGCTGAAATAAAGATCTCCTCACAGGCAGAAGGTTTTAACGAGAGAATAAAAATGAATACAACATACACTTACTATTTTGTGGAAATCTTTTCTTCCAGAGGTAGGTGGAAAAGTAAATATAAAATCCTTACCTGTCGAACTCTTGCTATTGGTTCATTATTAGCTGGACAATACGATGTAATAACCTAAAAAAAAGGAAGAGATTTGTACAACTACTGGCGGTATCATATAGAAACAAATCACTATCATGGAAGAATTATCTTCTCAAAAACAAAATCAATTATACTGCAAGCTTCTAAAAAGGACACAAACAATCTGGATCATGGCATGCTTGGCCAGTCATTTCCTTTATTCATTACATAAAATTTTAAGATATGTTACAAATCATATGATGCGACCAGGAAGAGAGGATGACATTCTAATTTTCCAGGTCACAGGTTTACATCTGTGTTGCTCTTTGAACCACCCAGCATAAATTTTACAAAAAACATTCTCAGTCTCAGTTTACAGACCCATTACAAAAAGGGGGGGGAGGGGGGGGGAAAAAAAGAAGTGTCTACTATGGCACCAAACCATGGCAAAGATAAGGGCAAAGCAAAAATCTCATGAGTCAAAAATGGGGGATCACTCCATGGAAACTTGATCTACTTTGACAAGTACAATTATATCTGAACTAGCCAAGGAAGTTGTTGACACACTAGAAGCTACATTTAATGGGAAGATAGACAATTCATAAAACATTTGAGAATCTTAATGTACAGATGACAAAAATCAAAGAAAGCATGATCAGGCCTAGACAATGGGCAAGACAGGGCCATCTGAGGTCACTGAATTTTTTCTCAAAATACAGCAAATCTACACAACAACAAAAGATTTGGAGAACTGCTTCTGCAAGATTACTGACCTACCTGAAACAATTAGAATAAGAATATGAATAGCCTTAGTGGGTCAGACTAATGGTGTATCTAACCCAGAATTCCATTTTCATGATACCCAATCTAGGTCACAAGTACCAACACCTGGGCAAGCAGTGGCTTCCCCCAAGTCTATCTCAACAGCAGACTATGGATTTTTCCTCATGAACATAGCCAAACCTTTTTTAAAACCAGCTACGTTAACCACTCTTACCACATCCTCTGGCAATGCATTCCAGAGTTTAGTTATTCTCAGTGAAAAAAAAACATTTTCTCCTATTGGTTTTAAAAGTATTTCCCTGTAACTTTGAGTGTCTCCCTACTCTTTGTAATTTTTGATGAAGTAAAAAAGCTTTGAAGCTTTTTGGAAAACTGTCTGCCAAGTGAGCTAGACCTAGGCCTAGCAGATCATCTTAAGAAGCTGAGTATGAGAAGAATACAGACACTAGGGTTCAAAAAGACCAAACCAGCAGATGTGCAGCATCATTGCCAAGCAGTACAACTTTATAAGATTATCTTCTTAATGAGCAAAGGTTTTTCTGCATATAAAGTTTTATATAAACATAGGAGGAGGCTTTTATATAATTATATAGCTGCATATAGGTGTATAAGTAGGGATACTGTACAGGAGTTCTTGGGCATGAAATCTGATGTTTTTGGGTCTTGCTGTGGCTTGCAATGCCCCCCAAAATGGGAGGCTCTGCAGTCTAGAAACTTTAATAGAAGGCGGACAGGTTATACTTTGATTATTATGTATATGAATAGGATGGAGGTTTGGCAGCCTCTACATTACAGATCAGCTCCCATATTCAGCACTTCCATACATATCTATCTGCAAGGCATCCCTCACTTGGGGAACACATTTCAATGATTACTTTAAAAACTTAAGAGGCTCATTTTCAAAGCGCTTAGAGAAAGTACCATAGAAACCTTTGGTACTTTGTGTGTCTAAAGGCTTTGAAAATGAGCCCCTTGATATCACATTATGCTAGCCAAGAAGTGTTATATCCCTGACTACAGAGTAACTTTTTCTTTTTGGGAGAATCTTGTAAGCATGAAAAAGGGGCCAAAACTGGGTCTGTGTATTAGATCTCCTACACCTATTTGATCACGTATGAATTGGTGGTCTATTTAAGGAAGAGAGCAGCAGTGTTGTTCAAAGTACTTAAGTAAAAATAAATGTATATTTTAATACTTAAGTAAAAGGTACAGTACAGAACACATTAAAAAATTTACTTAAGTGTAAGTAAAACATGTTATTGCCTTATATAATACTTTTTTTAATAAATTTTTTATTTTTCAAAATATACAAAGTATACAAATAATTATTATAAATATGCAAATATAAATATATGCAAATATACAAAAGATAACTTACACATGAAACAGACTAGTTATATATAATACTTTTTGAGTAAAAAGGACCATAACTATTGTTAAAGCAAAGTTGATTGAATTGCTTTACAATTCAATCAACTTTGCTTTTAGTAAAACTAAATTTTTGAAAATGTCTGTCACTCATGCGAGTGTACGTGTAAATTATTAATCCAGCACAGCTGAAAAGGTTTTCAACAATTGCACTAGCACAAAGTGTATTGTCCAGTCTGATATATGATTTTACTGTGACATAACCTCAGGAAAGCATTGGTAAGATGTGTATCCTGGAGCACTGCAAGTATTGGTTCCCATATTACAAAAAGGGCAATTACAGGTACTGAATAGATTTGATGTGGGCATATTGTATATTTTGGAGGACCTCTCTTTTAGGCCTATGGATACTATGAAGACCCAGAGGACAGTAGACTCTACACCAGTGGTTCCCAAACCTGTCCTGGAGGACCACCAGCCAGTCAGGTTTTCAGGATAGCTCTAATGAATATGCATGAAAGACATTTGCATGTAATGAAGATGATAGGAATGCAGATCTGCCCCATGCATATTCATTAGGGCTATCCCAAAAACCTGACTGGCTAGTAGTCCTCCAGGACAGGGTTGGGGACCAATGCTCTACACCATCACTGGCATACTTGGAAGATAAATAGTTTAGTACAGTGTTTCTCAAGTATCCCCTTGCCAGTCAGGTTTTCAAGATATCCACAATGAATAGGCATGGAAAAGATTTGCATACAATGGAGACAATGTATGCAAACCACTCTCATGTCTATTCATTGTGGATATCCTGAAAACCTAACTGGCAAGGGGATACTCCAAGACCGACTTCAGATGAAACACTGGTTTAGAAAAGATACTATATTGTGTAACGTATACTGCAAACAATTATATCCATCTATCAAAGAAGTTGATGAAATATAAAGGATCTACTGTATAACAGTGATGGGGGTAGAGATTATCCTCTATTTGACAAGTCTGCTAGTTTCCCTCAGCTAAAACTAATGAAACCAAAGGGATTCCTTACATCTGAAAAGCATTAGACTTGGTAGGTACTTGCAGAATAGAGATTGCACCCAAAAGTTTGGAAGGAAAGAGGAGGTTCTGCTGTTGGGAGATTTCAACCTGCCGGATGCGGACTGGAATGTTCCGTCTGCGGAATCGGAAAGAAGTAGGGAGATTGTGGATGCCTTTCAAGAGGCTCTGCTCAGACAAATGGTGACGGAACCCACAAGGGAAAAAGCGATATTGGATCTGGTCCTCACAAATGGAGAGAGTATCTCTAATGTTCGAGTGGGTGCTCACCTGGGTAGTAGCGATCATCAAATGGTTTGGTTTGATATAACGGCTAAAGTGGAGAGCGGCCGCATGATACTTAAAGTCCTAGATTTCAAACGTACGGACTTTAATGCAATGGGAAAGTACCTGAAGAAAGAGCTGTTAGGATGGGAGGACATGAGAAGTGGAAAGACAGTGGTCTAAGCTGAAAGGAGCGATAAAAATGGCTACGGACCTTTTTGTGAAGAAAATCAATAAAAACAAGAGAAAAAGGAAGCCTATATGGTTCTCCAACCTAGTGGCTGAGAAAATAAAGGCAAAAGAGTTGGCGTTCATGAAATATAAAAAAAACCAAGAAGAGGAGAGCAGAAAGGACTACAGGGTGAAACTGAAAGAAGCCAAGAGAGAGATACATTTGGCGAAGGCACAGGCGGAAGAACAAATGGCTAAAAATGTAAAAAAGGGAGATAAAAATTTTTTCAGATATATTAGTGAAAGGAGGAAGATAAAAAATGGAATTGCTAGGCTAAAAGATGCTGGGAACAAATATGTGGAGAGTGATGAGGAGAAAGCAAATGTGCTAAACAAATACTTCTGTTCTGTGTTCACAGAAGAAAATCCTGGAGAAGGACTGAGATTGTCTGGCAAAGTTACACGAGAAAATGGAGTAGATTCTGCGCCGTTCACGGAGGAGGGTGTTTATGAGCAACTTGAAAAACTGAAGGTGGACAAAGCGATGGGACCAGACGGGATCCATCCCAGGATACTAAGGGAGCTCAGAGAGGTTCTGGCGAGTCCTATTAAAGACTTGTTCAACAAATCTCTGGAGACGGGAGTGATTCCTGGGGATTGGAGGAGAGCGGATGTGGTCCCTATTCATAAAAGTGGTCACAGGGATGAAGCAGGAAACTACAGGCTGGTGAGCCTCACTTCAGTTGTTGGAAAAATAATGGAAGTGTTGCTAAAAGAAAGGATAGTGTACTTCCTTGAATCTAATGGGTTACAGCAGTGATTCCCAACCCTGTCCTGGAGGAACACCAGGCCAATCGGGTTTTCAGGCTAGCCCTAATGAATATGCATGAGAGAGATTTGCATATGATGGAAGTGATAAGCATGCAAATTTGCTTCATGCATATTCATTAGGGCTAGCCTGAAAACCCAATTGGCCTGGTGTTCCTCCAGGACAGGGTTGGGAACCACTGGGTTACAGGATCCGAGGCAACATGGCTTTACAAAAGGTAAATCGTGCCAAACGAACCTGATTGAATTTTTTGATTGGGTGACCAGAGAGCTGGATCGAGGACATATGCTAGATGTAATTCACTTGGATTTCAGCAAAAGCCTTTGATACAGTTCCTCATAGGAGGCTGTTGAACAAACTTGAAGGGCTGAAGTTAGGACCCAAAGTGGTGAACTGGGTCAGAAACTGGCTGTCGGACAGACGCCAGAGGGTGGTGGTTAATGGAAGTCGCTCGAAGGAAGGAAAGGTGACTAGTGGAGTCCCTCAGGGTTTGGTGCTGGGGGCCAATCCTGTTCAATATGTATGTGAGTGACATTGCTGAAGGGTTAGAAGGAAAAGTGTGCCTTTTTGCAGATGATACCAAGATTTGTAACAGAGTAGACACCGAAGAGGGAGTGGAAAATATGAAAAAGGATCTGCAAAAGTTAGAGGAATGGTCTAATGCCTGGCAACTAAAATTCAATGCAAAGAAATGCAGAGTAATGCATTTGGGGATTAATAATAGGAAGGAACCGTATATGCTGGGAGGAGAGAAGCTGATATGCACGGACGGGGAGAGGGACCTTGGGGTGATAGTGTCCGAAGATCTAAAGGCGAAAAAACAGTGTGACAAGGCAGTGGCTGCTGCCAGAAGGATGCTGGGCTGTATAAAAAGAGGCGTAGTCAGTAGAAGGAAGAAGGTGTTGATGCTCCTGTACAGGTCATTGGTGAGGCCCCACTTGGAGTATTGTGTTCAGTTTTGGAGACCGTATCTGGCGAAAGACGTAAGAAGACTTGAGGCGGTCCAGAGGAGGGCGACGAAAATGATAGGAGGCTTGCGCCAGAAGACGTATGAGGAGAGACTGGAAGCCCTGTATATGTATACCCTAGAGGAAAGGAGAGACAGGGGAGATATGATTCAGACGTTCAAATACTTGAAGGGTATTAACGTAGAACAAAATCTTTTCCAGAGAAAGGAAAATGGTAAAACCAGAGGACATAATTTGAGGTTGAGGGGTGGTAGATTCAAAGGCAATGTTAGGAAATTCTATTTTACGGAGAGGGTGGTGGATGCCTGGAATGCGCTCCCGAGAGAGGTGGTGGAGAGTAAAACTGTGACTGTTCAAAAAAGCGTGGGATGAACACACAGGATTTAGAATCAGAAAATAATATTAAATATTGAACTAAGGCCAGTACAGGGCAGACTTGCACGGTCTGTGTCTGTGTATGGCCGTTTGGTGGAGGATGGGCAGGGGAGGGCTTCAATGGCTGGGAGGGTGTAGATGGGCTGGAGTAAGTCTTAACAGAGATTTTAGCAGTTGGAACCCAAGCACAGTACCGGGTAAAGCTTTGGATTCTTGCCCAGAAATAGCTAAGAAGAAAAAATTAAAAAAAAAAAAAAAAAAAAAAATTTAAATTGAATCAGGTTGGGCAGACTGGATGGACCATTCAGGTCTTTATCTGCCGTCATCTACTATGTTACTATATGTTACTATGTTATATCCCTATATCAAAAGCCAATAGATTACTTGTTAATATCTAGGAATTATTTCTCCTAAGTCTCTAAATCTAAAAAAGTGGCCCATTTGAATTTTTTTTTACAATACTCCCATATGGATTGATTTGGAAAGTTATGATCCCAAATTACTACTACTACTACTAAGTTCTACAGCACTGCTCGATGTATGCAGTAACAAACACATAAGAGACAGTCCCTGCTCAACAGAGTTTACAATTAATTCAAAACAGACAGAAGACAAATAAAAGATTAGGGAGGTACATTTATCATAGGAATGATTAAAATAACACGGATACTGAACAAGTGATCCACATATCTGACATTGCTGCATGGATGTCTCACCGCCATTTAAAACTGAACATGGCCAAGACTGAGCTTCTTATCTTTCCCCCTAAACCCACCTCTCCTCGTCCCCCATTCTCTATTTCTGTGGATAACACACTCATCCTCCTGTTTCATCTGCTCGCAACCTTGGGGTCATCTTTGACTCTTCTCTCTGTGAAAATCCAATAGACTGCTAAAGCTTCTTGTTTCTTACTCTATAATATCACCAAAAATCCATTCTTTTCTTTCTGAGCACACTATCAAAACGCTTAACACATCGCCTCACACCTAGATTACTCCAACTTGCTTTCTCGCAGGTCTTCTACTAAACCATCTCTCTTTCCTTCAATCTGTTCAAAATTCTGCAGCACAACTTATATTCTGCCAGTGTCGCTACACTCACATTAAGCCTCTTCTCAAGACTCTTGATTGGCTCCCTATCCATTTCTATGTATAGTTCAAACACCTCTTATTGACTTACAAGTGCATTCAGTCTGCCAACTCCTCAGCATCTCTCCTCTCCTATATTCCTCCCTGAGAACTTCATTCATCGGGTAAGTTTCTTTAACTGTACCCTTCTCCAGACTCCATCCCTTCTATCTTGCTGCACCATATGCCTGGAATAGACTTCCTGAGTCAGTACATCAAGCTCCATCTCTGGCTGTATTCAAATCTGTAAACTCTGTCGAGCAGGGACTCTCTCTTATATGTTTAATGGACAGAGCTGCATACATCTAGCACCGCTATAGAAATGATAAGTAGTAGTAAGTTAATAAAACCAATAAAGACTATTGTATGGAGATGATGAGGAGAACAGACCCTCGGGAGAAACATTGTGTTAATGAAACATGACTTACAATGAGACCTATGAACTGTGCATAGCATGCATTTCTTTCAGCACAAATAATACTTCTGCAAGAGAACTTCATCTTTGCCCTAAAAGCTGACAATTATCTGCTGATTTTTAACACTTAATAGCTGTTCTATTAAGGAATTTCCAAGAAATGCATGGGTCACAAGAAAGCCACAATAACAGGTCAAGATGACATATACTGCAGGTAAAACTTCTGACAACTGAAATTAAGCTTAAACAAAAGGACAGATCAGTAGAGGAGGGAGGGGCTCACCCTCAGGGATCACTAACCTTAGTATTAAGAATGCACTGTCAGGGGAAATAGGGAAGTCGTATTTGACACCAAGCTTCGTTATGACTCAGTTGCTGTTATGTGTAAATCATGCAATCATTAAAAATGATAAAGTGTGGAAAGCAAATTGAAATTAAGTATGTAATTAGTAACTATGTAGTACCATATATACTCAAATATAAGTCGAGACCCCATTTCCCCCCCCCAAAAAGGAGGAAAAATAGTTGACTCGAATATAAGTCAGGGGCTTAATATTCAAGTGCCATGCCCTGCCAGAATCTGCACCCAGTGTCCCCTCCGTCATGCCTTCCCCTGCAAGGTTCTGCACTCAGCCCCACTCCCTGCCAAGTTCTGTACCCAGCCCCCTTCCCTGCCAGGCTCTGAATACTCTCCCCCCTCCCTGCCAGGCTGTGAACACTGTCCCACCTTCCTTCCCTATACCCTCTTCCCCTAAAAAGAGCCAACCTCATCAGTGATGTCACAATGGCTTGATTGTCCCGTACTCCCCTCTGCCCTCTAACCCAACCAGCAGATTAACCCTTCCCCTTCACTGAAACCAACTCGTGGCAGCCTATCAAGGAGCGGTGCAGGATTTCAGTGCGGGATACACGCTGGACCACCAGGGAACAGGTACGCAAGGGAGGGTGGTAATTATTAGTGTCGGCCGGGGCAGGAGGGATCCCTCCTGTCCCGGCCTAAGGCAGGCCTGCAGGAAGTCCGGGAGGGTTTCAGGTGGGCACTGGAGGATGACCAAATATAAACCAGGACCCCCATTTTTGGGCCAATTTTTTGGCCCCCAAATCCCGGTTTATATTAGAGTATATAGTACTCTGTACCCCAGGCTCCTAGGCTTGGGGATAAAAGGTCAAGCATAATAGCTGATTGTTATAATGGACTGGGCACCTCAAACGTACCAGTACTCAGAGTGTTTTTTCCCTCCGTTAGGCTCACCTGCTGTTACTTTGTCCTTTCTTTGGATCATATATTTTGTAAGCTGACTTCTGATTACTATTAAGCCTACCTATATTTTACAGCAATTGAGTTGTTGGTGTGAGGTCATTTAAATACATTGGAGGATTTGCAGTGTCCTTCAATTCCCCAAAGTATTACACATCTTAATTTTGAAAAGTAGCCCACGCAGAATTAAAGGGAGATATTACTGCTTACATGTTCAAGAAGAAAGAAATGCCTGTATCTTAAAATCTCCATCCAACTAGCTTGGTCTTCTCCCCAGGACCTTTTCAACGGGCATGCCACCCAGCTGATTTTACTAACCACCCACTTAATCCAAAGAATTGATATTGCACAGTAATCCTTCCCCACAATCTCTGGGGAGATTATACAACATATTTATGACCACACTAAAAATTGATCATTCTCGGACTTGGGGACTGGTTCTTTTCGTATGCAGATGATTATTTTCTATTAATTCCTGTGGATCTGAACAAGCAAACATGACTACCATACTGTCCAGAGCGTTAACTAAAGTGCAAAAATGGTCAGTAAGGGCCAGATTCTCTCGTCGGGACACCGAAAGTTAGAAACATAGAAACATAGAAGATGACGGCAGAAAAGGGCTATAGCCCATCAAGTCTGCCCACCCTACTGTCCCTTCCTCTTAAGTCTATACCTAGTGACTATTTATTTAGATTGACTCTCTTAGGGATCCCCTATAGGCATCCCATTTATTTTTAAAGTCCCATTTATTCTTAAAGTCCAACACGATGCAGGTCTCGATCATCCCATCAAGTCTGCTTACCCATCCTCTTAAGTCTATACATAGCGACTGATGTTCCCGTTCAACCCTCATAGGGATCCCACATAGGTATCCCATTTATTCTTAAAGTCCAGCACGCTGCTGGCCTCGATCACCTGCGCTGGAAGCTCATTCCAACAGTCAACCACTCTTTCTGTGAAGAAGTACTTCCTGATGTCGCCATGAAATTTCCTGCCCCTGAGTTTGAGCGGATGCCCTCTGGTGACAGAGGGTCCCCTGAGAAAGAAGATATCATCTTCCACCTCGATACGTCCTGTGATGTATTTAAAGCATCCTACCACCATCTAACAATTGTTTTAATTGGTGCTAAACGATGAGGTAATTGACCGCATTTAAAAAAAATAAATATGTCATTGAAGAGGTTGGCATTATTCTTTTGGCCTAAACAAAATGGAAGATGAAAAGTGCCCATATGTGGAGAGTGAGGCATCTGAGTGCCCCATCTGTGACTTTTGTACGTGCAAAGAAGCAAATAACCTGGTTGAAATTGGATAAACTATAGTAGTAGCACAGAGAAATTGAGATAAACAGAAAAGAGCAAATAGAAACAAAACTGAGATAACGCCCACCCGACAGACATCTGTTGACGAGATATTACTGCCAGTATGCAAAGGGGATATAAAAGACCAGTGCTGAATGGACAGAGTTAGGACTCTCTGTGCCTTGTTTCACTAAGGTCTCACCTAGGTGGACAGGGTGTAAGCGACTCCTCCTGGTACAAAACTGTGCTGTTATTTGCATTTGTTCAATGCTGCATTGTTTTGTACTTGCTTAATCTGTTTAAATAAAATTAAATCAACTTTTCTGTATCAGTCCATCTGTGTGGTCTCCTTTGTTGGAGGACTGAAACTGTCCTTCAGTAAATTACAAAAAAAAACAAACAAACCACAAAACGTGCCGCTACGCAGTTTCCGGGACCAGCACCTAGGTCTCTGACGGCATAGTGATGCTGAAGCCTGGAAGTGGGGGTGATGCCAGACTTCAGAATCACTATGCGTCACTGGCCATGATTCTGATGGGACCCTAGGCCTGTGAAACCCTAGCCTAGCATAGGGTCCTGTCAAGCCACCATTTTGGAAGCAGTGCCTGTCAACAATTCATACATGGCAGGTGCCCGTTTTGTAGGTGCCTGCTGCAGAAGGCGCCATTCCAGAATCAGCCCCTTAGATACCATCTCAAACTAACACTGGAAAAAAAAAACCATCTACTATTGATTTGACAATGGCACTAGCTTCAACATTCAGAAATCCTCACAAGTTCTGGGATTCTCTTTAGACAGTTTGTTGAGTTTTGAACACCATGTGAGCAATTTAGTCCGGAAATCCTCTCTTTCCCTACAGAAGTTAAAGAGGATCAGAGCCTACTTCTTCCAACAACACTACAAAGATACAAGTACAAATGACTTTACTGTCTATACTGGACTACTGCAATGCATTACTTTCAGGAATTTCCATGAAACTAATGAAAGAACTCCAGTTGATACAAAACACAGAAGCAAAACTCATATTACAAATCAAGATTTCATCATGTCACACTACTGCTCATAGAGCTCCACTGGCTACCGATAGAAAAGTGAATGGAATTCAAACTATGCTGCTTTAGCATTCAAAACACTACATGATGATACTCCTAATAGCTTCCCCAGATTGATGGAACTATTAGGTAGATCTGCTAATCATCGTAACTCTGACCATTTGATCCTCTCATTCCCAACTCTGAAAGGCATAAAATATAGGGTAGGCCACAGAAAAGTAGCCCACCTCCGGCGATAGTATGACAAGATGAACGAGCAAGTGGATTGTTTTTATTCCCACAAGTTACAACAGATGGTGAAAGTGGGCCCCAAAACAACAAAAGAACCAGAGGTCCAACTTTGTCTGCAGTGAAAAAACAGACCAGAGCAAACAAACCAAAACTGCAGACTTGTACACGGTGCAGGCAAATTTTATTTTGACAAATAAATCTTAACTAAAAACCTTTTACCAGACGGGGGACCCAACACGGTCCGTGTTTCTGACAACCTTCATCAGGGGTCCTAATAGGTACAAATACAATATTAAAACAACCATATAAAAATTAAGATAATAAAAGTGCTATATATGAATATTGTATGTTTTGATGATCCTACTTATATTTAAGATAGGTGTTTAAGAAAAAGAATTATAGATGTGTGGAAAGAAAAAATGGGTAAGAAAGAAAGGAAGAGAGAAAATTCATGCATAGTAAAAATGTATACATAAATATAAAAATATTTGAATTTAAATATGCATAAACATGTTGAATGTGAAAAGCAAATGAATATAGAGTAAGACCAAGATTAACCAAGTGTGAGAGAAAGGGTGAAATGTAGAACAATATAGGAGAAGGTAAATATCCTTGAAATGTGATAAAGACAGAGAACAAGAATTAGAAAAAGAGAAAAATAGAATTATATTATAAATAATCAATACATACCATGGTAATAAAGGTAAAAAGAAAAATATCACAAAAAGAAGCCTGGAAAAATAGCTATCAAGGAACATAAAGAAGAGACATATAAACATGGAATAATCTTAAACATATATCATAAATAAAAAAGTAAATACATGAATAAGAATAAACAAAACTTAACAAAATGTAATATACAACTTGGTGATAAACAAACAAACATCATGAATTTCATTATAAATTTTACAGTAATTTAGAAACCAACGATACATATCAAGTGATGTCTGTAATTTACAATGGAAAACAACACAGCCAATAGACAATTTGAAATGCCCACCACATTAAAAATGTAAATGGTGTGAGATATAAAAGGAAAGTGGGCCCCATTCAGGTCTATGCACCTTTGGGCACGACGGATCATGTTGGCCAAAACTGCTTGGACCTCTTCAACAGTGATGCTGCAGATAGTGTTCGTAATGTTTTCCTTGAGTTCATCCAGGGTATGTGGATTGTTGGTGTACACTTTCTGCTTTAAATTTGCCTACAGATCAAACCGGGGAATGTGGTGGCCATAACCCCTTGTTCACAGTTTGCTCCTCTATAAACAGTTCATGAACTCGTACAGTGAGTCGCATGAAGTGTGGCATGCTGCCTCATCTTGTTGGAAAAAGCAGTACATATTTTCTTCTGGTGTTAGTAGAGTGTAAAATTGTTCAAACATGTTCAGGTAAACCGTGGTATTCACAGTTGATTTGAAGAAAATTGGGCCCACTAGGTGTGTTCCTGACACCATAGAAACATAGAAACATAGAAATAGACGGCAGATAAGGGCCACGGCCCATCCAGTCTGCCCACCTCAATGACCCTCCCCTACCTTTCTCTGTGAAGAGAACCCACATGTCGATCCCATTTTGTCTTAAAATCGGGCACGCTGCTGGCCTCAATCACCTGAAGTGGAAGGCCATTCCAGCGATCCACCACTCTCTCGGTGAAAAAGTACTTTCTGGTGTCACCATGCAGCTTACCTCCCCTGAGTTTCCATGGATGCCCTCTTGTAGCCGTGGGACCTTTGAAAAAGAAGATATCTTCTTCCACCTCGATACGGCCCGTGAGATATTTGAACGTCTCGATCATGTCTCCCCTCTCTCTGCGTTCCTCGAGAGAGTATAGCCGCAACCTATCCAGCCGTTCCTCGTACGGGAGGTCCTTGAGTCCTGAGACCATCCGGGTGGCCATTCGCTGGACCGACTCCAGTCTCAGCACATCTTTGCGGTAATGAGGCCTCCAGAATTGCACACAGTATTCCAGATGGGGTCTCACCATGGATCTATACAATGGCATAATGACTTCAGGCTTATGATTGACGAAACCTCTACGTATACACCCTATGATTTGTCTAGCCTTAGATGAAGCCTGTTCCACTTGATTGGCAGTCTTCATATCTTCACTGATGATCACCCCTAAGTCCCGTTCTGCTACAGTCCTTGCTAGGATCTCGCCATTAAGGGTGTAAGTTTTGCATTGGTTTTGGCTGCCAAGGTGCATGACTTTGCATTTTTTGGCATTGAAACCTAGTTGCCAGATCCTAGACCAGCGCTCCAATAGGAGTAGGTCGTGCTTCATATTGTCGGACATTGAGTTTTTGACCGTTGCACTCCTTTCTACTACATTGCATAGTTTGGCGTCATCTGCGAATAACGTTATTTTACCTCGAAGCCCTTCTGCCAAGTCTCTTATAAAGATATTGAACAGGATCGGGCCCAAGACCGAGCCCTGCGGCACTCCACTGATCACCTCCGTCATTTCAGAGGGGGTGCCATTTACCACCACCCGCTGACGCCTGCCTCCAAGCCAGTTCTCAACCCATTTTGTCAAAGTGTCACCCAATCCTATAGAACTCATTTTGCTCAACAGCCTGCGATGTGGTACGCTATCGAAAGCTTTGCTGAAGTCTAAGTACACAATGTCCAGGGGCTCCCCAACATCCAGCTTCCTCGTCACCCAGTCAAAGAAGCTGATCAGGTTGGATTGGCAGGATCTCCCCATAGTAAATCCATGTTGACGGGGATCCCGTAGATTCTCCTCGTCCAGGATCGTATCCAATTGACGTTTGATTAGAGTTTCCATCAGCTTGCTCACTATTGATGTGAGACTCACCGGTCTATAGTTTGCAGCCTCCATTCTGCAACCTTTTTTGTGGAGTGGGATGACGTTAGCCGTTTTCCAGTCCAACGGGACTATACCCGTACTAAGGGAGAGATTGAAAAGCGCGGACAGTGGTTCCGCCAAGACATCACTTAACTCCCTGAGCACCCTGGGGTGTAAGTTGTCTGGCCCCATCGCTTTGTTAACCTTGAGTTTAGACAGCTCACAGTAGACACTGCCTGGCGTAAACTCGAAGCTACTAAATGGGTCTACTGGACTATCCCTTGTCTGTAGCAGAGGGCCAGATCCCGGCTCCTCGCGGGTGAAGACCGAACAGAAGTATTCGTTTAAAAGTACAGCCTTTTCCGAG
Organism: Geotrypetes seraphini; assembly: GCF_902459505.1. NCBI lineage: Eukaryota > Metazoa > Chordata > Amphibia > Gymnophiona > Dermophiidae > Geotrypetes > Geotrypetes seraphini. Next base: position 521,953,967 of record NC_047084.1, on the reverse strand, counting down.
TCCGCTTCTATATAGTTCCCGTCTGGTTTCCTGAGGCGTACTATCCCGCCTGTGTTTCTGTTTCTGTCGCTAATATACCTGTAAAAGGATTTATCGCCCTTCTTGATGTTCTTCGCTAACGTCTCCTCGTTTCGGAATTTGGCCTCTCTAACTGCTGTTTTGACGGCTCTTGCCTTGGCCAGGTAGTCTTCTCTCGAGTCCTGATTCCCTGATTGTTTGTAATAAATGAACGCCCTTTTCTTCTCTTTTATGAGGCCCGAGATCTCCGCAGAGAACCACTGTGGCCTATTGTTCCTTCGCCGTTTACTTACTGATTTTATATATCGGTTGGTTGCCTCCTGTATGGTATCTTTCAGAGCTGACCACATTTCTTCTACGTTATCTGTTACCGCTTGGTTTTGTAGCGCTTGATGGATGAATTCCCCCATGCCCTCGAAGTTGGCGTCCTTGAAGCTTAGGACCTTGGTCAATGTGTTAGATTTGGCGAACCCCTTTTTGAGATTGAACCATACCATATTATGGTCACTGGAGGCCAACGCTTCGCCCACTGAGACCTCTGTGACACTTTCGCCATTGGTAAGTAACAGATCCAGTATTGCCTGCTCCCTTGTTGGCTCCAGTACCAGTTGTTTCAGTCTTGCTCCCTTCATAGAGTTCAATAGCCTCCTGCTGCTGCTGGATGCAGAGGAAAGTGTGTTCCAATCCACATCAGGCATATTGAAGTCACCTAACAGTACTGTATCCCCTCGCAAGGTGATATTCTCTATGTCTCCGATCAATTCCATATCCAGGTCCTCCTGTTGTCTTGGGGGTCTGTATATTACGCCTAGATACAGGCATTTGTCTTTCCCCCTGGCCAAATTTACCCAAAGGGATTCCCCTGTGTACCTGACATCTGCAATTCTGGTTACTTTAATGTCATCTTTAGTATATAGTGCTACACCTCCTCCCATCTTGCCCTCCCTGTCACGGCGAAGTAAATTGTAGCCTGGTATGACCATGTCCCATCCGTGGGAGTCCGTGAGCCAGGTCTCAGATATCACCACCACATCCAGGTCAGCGTTCCTCATTTCAGTCTCTAATTCTAGGATCTTGTTGCCCAAACTGTGGGCGTTGACGTACATGGCTTTCCATGTCGCATGTTCGCTTTTAGTCCTAGTTTTAATGTGAGCATCTACCCCAGACACAGAAATGTGTGTACCCTGTGGGGGAATTCCCACTTGAGCTATTTGAACTTTTTTGGTACAATTTGCAAGGTGTGTACCCTCCCTAGACCCCGAATAACAACATGTACCCACCCCAGACTCGGAAATGTGTGTACTCGCCCCAGTCCCGGACCTAGAATTTCGGTATCCACTTACCCCAGTCTCCAAAAAGTGTTGGCAGCCTAGCTCGCCAGGTGGGTTGATTGAGCCTGTACCCTCCCCCAACTTACCTAGTTTAAAGCCCTGTGAAGTAGGCGGGCTAGTCGGTGTCCTAGGACGTTCTTCCCTCTTCTGGTCAGGTGTAGCCCGTCTGATCCTTGTAGTCCTTGTAGCGCCTCTCCATGGTGCAGAAACCCGAAGTTCATCTCCTTGCACCATCCTCGCAGCCAGTCATTAGCCCTCTGGATGCGCTCATCCCTGGCTCTACCTTTGCCCCTCACTGGGAGGATCGAGGAGAAGACCACCTGCGCTTCCATCCTCCTCAGCTTCTCACCCAGGGCTCTAAAGTCTTCTTGTACGCTCTCCTGGGTGTTCCTGGCAGTGTCATTTGTTCCAACGTGGATGAGAAGCATAGGGAAATGGTCCTGGGGCTTGATGAGTCTGTCCAGGCAAGCGGTTACATCCCGAATCTTGGCCCCCGGCAAGCAGCAAACCTCTCTTGATTGTAAGTCTGATCTGCAGATTGGTCCCTCGGTGCCCCTCAGTAGCGAATCACCGATCACCACCACTCTTCGCTTCTTAGGAGTGGGCCGACCTGTTGTCTCCGGAACTGGGGCCTTCTGCTGAACCTCGTTGACAGATACTTCCTGTAGTAGCTGGAATCTGTTCTTCAAGGTGATTTGCGGGGTTGATGTAGAACAGCCCTGTATGTGAGAGAAAGAAACAGAAGATGAGGAAGGTCTTCTGTGTTTTCCTGTGGAGGAAGTTACCAGCTGCCAGGAGTCAGCGTCACCAGTCTCCTCCTGTATTCCGGTGGTTGGTCTCAAGGTAGCAGGATTGGTTGCTGGCTTGGTTGCTTTGGGTGTGGTGGGTATGGGTTCCTGATTGGTGATCTGGGACAGCTCCTGGATGACTCCGTCGATGAAGGTCTCGTCGTCACGAATGCTTCGTAGGCGCTGGACCTCCTCTCTCAGGTTCCTTAGCTCCAGCAAAAGGCTGTCGTCTAGCTGCTCCGTTGCTTCCGTCTGTGTGGAGACTGTAGACAACTTTGTGGGGGGGGGGATGGCCTCGGTCTGTACAGAGACCTCTGCACTTCGTCCTGGTTTCCCCTCTGTCTGTACGAGTACTGTAGCCACCCCCTGGATACCCTCGGTGACTGGACAACCTGACTTGATTGAAGTCTTGTTGCTTCTGGTCCTTCCTGCCATAATAAAAACAAAAAAAAAAAATGTTTGTTTGTTAAGGCTGCCTGTTTACCAGTGGGCTAGAAGGGGCTGCCTGATTGAAAGGTATGAGGATAGAGTGGTCAGCCTGGTTAAATGTTTGAGGATAGAGTGATTGGTGAGGTCTGCCTGGTTAGTGTGAAGGTTTTAGGTGCTTGCTGGTTAGGTAGAAAGTTAAAGGATTTGGTAGAGTTGGAAGTTAGACTGAGGTTAATTAGCTAGCCGCGCGCCGAACGGCCGTGCGCCGTTGGCTCCCTGCCTTTCAAGGGGGAGCCCGGGCTCCGAAGCGACCTCTGACGCGGTGGGGGGTGGGCGGAGCTTACTCTCGCCGCTGCCCCGTTCAAGTTTCTGCCTCTCCTCGCTGCCTTCCTAGCTCTGCTCTGCGACCCGGCTTCCTCCCCTGTGCTTCCTGGTCCTGCCTTCTCTCCTGCAAGTAAGCAAGAGAAGAAGTTAGTGGTCCTGAACGCCGCCACGGTCTGCTTCGTGCTCTGGCTCCCTGCCTTTTAAGGGGGAGCCCGGGCTCCGAAGCGACCTCTGACGCGGTGGGGGGTGGGCGGAGCTTACTCTCGCCGCTGCCCCGTTCAAGTTTCTGCCTCTCCTCGCTGCCTTCCTAGCTCTGCTCTGCGACCCGGCTTCCTCCCCTGTGCTTCCTGGTCCTGCCTTCTCTCCTGCAAGTAAGCAAGAGAAGAAGTTAGTGGTCCTGAACGCCGCCGCGGTCTGCTTCGTGCTCTGGCTCCCTGCCTTTTAAGGGGGAGCCCGGGCTCCGAAGCGACCTCTGACGCGGTGGGGGGTGGGCGGAGCTTACTCTCGCCGCTGCCCCGTTCAAGTTTCTGCCTCTCCTCGCTGCCTTCCTAGCTCTGCTCTGGGACCCGGCTTCCTCCCCTGTGCTTCCTGGTCCTGCCTTCTCTCCTGCAAGTAAGCAAGAGAAGAAGTTAGTGGTCCTGAACGCCGCCGCGGTCTGCTTCGTGCTCTGGCTCCCTGCCTTTTAAGGGGGAGCCCGGGCTCCGAAGCGACCTCTGACGCGGTGGGGGGTGGGCGGAGCTTACTCTCGCCGCTGCCCCGTTCAAGTTTCTGCCTCTCCTCGCTGCCTTCCTAGCTCTGCTCTGCGACCCGGCTTCCTCCCCTGTGCTTCCTGGTCCTGCCTTCTCTCCTGCAAGTAAGCAAGAGAAGAAGTTAGTGGTCCTGAACGCCGCCACGCACCAAACACCAATTTTCTGATCGTGAAGTGGTGTTTCATGAGTTAAGTGGGAATTTTCAGTGGACTAGTACCTCATATTCTGGGAATTTATGTGACCTGATAAATGAAACCAAACTTCGTCCGTCATAGTACAGCGATGGGTCCAAATGTCTGTCAGCAATCATAGTCAACAACCATGTGCATAATTTATGCATTTAGCTTTGTCTGGCTCTTTCAGTTCCTGCACACATGTTATCCTGTACGGTTTGAGGTTCAGAGATTTCAGCGCTCGCCGACACGTTGTTTGTGATACACCAACTTGCTGAGAGAGTCTTTGAGATGATTTTTGGGGACTAACTGCAATCCACTGCCAAATGTCATGGACAACTTCAGGTGTCCAGACTGATGGAGGCCCCAATTTCTTTATGTCTGCAACAAAGCCAGTTTTACACCATTTCCAAATCAGACTCTGAATACAATGTTTAGCTGGTGGTTTTGTTCCTGGGTACTTGTTGGCGTAGGACTCTTGAATTTCCTTAATCGATCTGCTTTGCACATAGGCTTCCACAATCACTATTCGCTATTCCAGGGAGAACACCATCTTTCTGGTACCGGTATTAGAGGCGGGCTACTTTTCCATGGCCCACCCTGAAGAAGACACCTCTTAGCAAATCATTTAACTACCAAATTGCAAAAGTATGGAACTCACTCCTCATCAAAATTCATGCAACCACTGTATATGCACTGTTTCGCAAAAATCTGAAAAGAAGTCCCTGTTAGGGGTCTAAGAAAACTCAGGAGCAGATTCTCAAAACTAAATCTGCCTTTAGCATGCTCATTAAATCGGTTCCAGCCAGTTTAGCGTGCATGTATTTTAGTGGTGGATCAGCTTATTGAGGTCTTTTCCGAGTTTTCTAGCAGTCGCCGATACTGCCATGCAAATGTAATACAACAATGTCATTAATATTAAAATGATCCCTCCGAGTAATTCTCTATAATCGCTAAGTGATTCTCTAATCTTGTGCCACATTTGTGGCCAAAATTTGCCAACAGGTCTCAGCAGTTGCCTTATTTTCTGATCAGTGCCTAAGCGCTGATTGGCTCAGGCACTGACAGGAATGTAAGGTTTCACAGCGCAGACACTCCCGTCACGCAGGAGATGCCCACTCTCTCCTGCCACGTTGCACAATAGCCTGATACTACTAACTTCCACCTCCCCTCCCCTACAGTGAGAGATATGCCTACTCTCTCCTGTCACCAAGCAATGCACCCCTTCCCCCGACACCCCCTGGCAGTGGGAGAGATGCCCACCCAACACCCCCCCCCAGCAGTGGGCAAGGTGCCCACTCCCTCCTGCCGCCAACGTCAAGTGACCCCCCACCTGACACACACACCCCCGGCAGTGGGAGAGATGCCCACTCCCTCCTGCCGACACACAACACCCCACCCCCCTACACCTCCATGTGCCTCTGACAACCCCCTTCCCCTTTATCTTACTTATGATGGCTGGCCAGAGGGATGTCTACTCCCTCTGGCCAGCAGGTCCGCCTCTTCAAAATGGCGAGCCTTCTCCTCCCCGATGCCTCCTGGGATGCACCAGGCAGGGGCCTGAGACTCTGATTGGCCCAGGTTGTTTAAGGCTCCTCCCATAGGCATCTGGGCCATTCATATCCTTAGGCCCCACTCCAGATGCACCAGGGGAGGAAGGCCCGCCATTTTGAAGATGTGGGCCTGCTTGCCAGAGGGAGTAGACATCTTTCCAGCCTGCCATTGTAAGTAAGGTAAGTGGGAGGGGTCGGGTGGTCATCAGAGGCACAGGGGGGTGTTGGTGAGCTGCATGGCAGCAGGTGGGAATGGGCATCTCTCCCGCTACCGGGGGGAGTATTGGGTGGGAGGGTTGTTTGACGGCAGGACAGGAGAGAGTGGCTATCTCTCCTGCTGTCGGGGGGGGGGGTGCATTGTTTGGCGGCAGGAGAGAGTGGGCATCTCTCCCACTGCCAGGGTGTGTGTGTCAGGTAGGGCTTACGTGACTTAAGCAGCTTGATTTGTTGGGGAGGTTTGGGGGAGGGTTGCATTTATTCTGCGCATGTGCCCATCGTTATCACCAGTGATAGGCACATGCAAATTTAGTGAACCTTCACTACTCTGCACCAACCTCATATGCATGAGCATTTTTTTGGAGAATGACTCACTGTTTTTAAATTGCTACAATAACAGCTGTGACAGCGGCTCATCGGTTTTTAATGCAAATTTTTGATAATCTAGCCCTCAGACTTTGTAACATATTACTATGGAGTTTATCTTATCGGATAGGCTGGTCTTTATCTAATGTCTACAATGTTACTATGTGCCTGCCACATACTTTCTAGCAAGGATGGGCAAGAACAATTTTTAAAAAAAAAGAATCTTAAAGATAAAACTTAAGAAATCAATATTCACCAGGCCACCAACCAGTTCAAGTTATCACATCTGGATAAGTCTATCAGTTAATATAACAAGGGAAAGATGTCCTCTAAAAGTTATGCAAGATATTTGGTCTATGAGGGTGAGCTCTTTGGAGGGGTTCCTTGTTCATCTCAGTTCTGTGCTTATTACTATACAAATAGTAGAGATTCCTCTGAGGAACAGCTGGGGTCACTGTCCTCAGACGACAGCAGGCCCACTGCTTTACTGTTAATAGGCAAAGATTTTTACAACTTACAGTGTTGTTATAGTCACTTATATCAGTTCCAGCTTTTACCCTCTGCGAAATATGAGCAATCGGGACAAAGGGAAAGCTGCAATTGTCACTCATATTGGCTAATGCCACCTATACAATAAAAGGACCTGGTCTCCCCAGCGTGATGAGCCCATTTACAGAGCCGCCCAGAAGATCCGCTTACCTCGCCGCGGCCGCTCCAGCCCCCGTTGTACACGCCGTCATTCTCCTCCTGCAACCCCAGCTGCTTCAGCCAGGCGTACTCGGGCTGGGAGATGAGCAGAGACATAGTGCGGGCGGCAGCACTGCGACAGGGTCTAAGGAAGCGGCCGCTAAGCAATACAGGCCGGCACCAAGAGACGCAAGAAAGCAGCATGTCAACTGGAGGACCCACCGGCAGAACCCGCAAATGCAGAACCCTCGCACACGATTGGTGGATTGCGACACCGCCTCCCAGTTGGGCACACGGGATTGGAAGGTTCGGCCTCGCGAGCCTACCTCCTTCTCTTCGGCTCGGGCGTCTCGCGGAGCTCTGGTAGTGTCCGGGGCTTTTTAAGGCACAAACATATGCTGGTTGTTTCTAGCTTCCTGAGGGGAGTGAGACAGAAGCCTGATTTTTAAAGCGTCTCTCCCATTCTTTCTCAATGAAGGGAGGAGGGGTGGCGAAGCTTACTACATAGGTCCAAGTTCCAACACCTTGGAGTGCTGCCCTGAGATTTGCACAATTTCCCAGAGAAGTTAATGGATAGTTAAACACAAAATGGCCCAATATTCAGAAAATGCTGCAGCAGAGCTCTTAAATTTATGCTCCCCCTATTTTCAGCTGAAATGTATTCTTAGTTTAGGAGTGTAAAAGTTAATGCTCATAAATTCATACCTGCCATTCATTTCTCTAGATCAGTTCTCAACCCAGTCCTCAGGAAACACTAGCCACTCAAGTTTTCAGGCTATCCACAATAAATATGCATAAGATAAATTTGCATGTACCACCTCCATTGTAAGCATATTGTGAGTATCCTAAAATCCTAATTGGCTGGATATGACCCAAGGACTGAGGTGCGAACCCCTGCTCTAGATTTATGAGCCTCAGGGGCCCTTTTACTAAAGCTTAATATGTACTAAATGCTGCACATCCTGTTTTATATCTATGGACTATGGGTCATTTAGCAGATGCTAATCTCCATTCCCAGCACAAATCCTATACTATAGAGAGCAAAACATGCAGTCCCCAGATTAAGAACAAGCTATGTTTTAAAAGCTGTTATTAAGTTGGATTTGTATGTAATTCAGATTCAGAACTTATAGATTTTAAGATTCTTGCTGCTTACCTCTATAGTACTCCCAGCTAACAAAAGGGTCAACTGTCCCTACCAGTGTTCCTTTTGAGGTACAGCATGCACAACCACACACTGTTCTTAATGTGGGCATGCATCATTCCTGAATCTGTTGCAGAAGTGTAGGAGTCTATGCCACTGGAAATACTTCTCAGTGAAATCAAATGAAGCCACAACTGCATTCTTAAGTAGGAGTTATACATAAGTAGGGTGTCTGTAACTCAGTGACTGCCTGTATGTTTGTTGGAAATTAAAACTATTCTAAGGATTTTGATTAAATGGGGAGAGGTTACATTTTAGGGTACCTGAAAGTGATTTAGCTAGGTATCAAGTTTGGGAAAATTCATTGGGTGGAGTCTTTTGGGAGTTTGGAGAAAAACCCCAGCATCAGAATGATGCTTGAAACGCATTGAGGAAGACTGTTGGAGGGCCAGAGTGAGGTTTAGAATGCAGTGAGAAAGTCTATTGGAACACCAGAATGAGGCTTGGAATGCAGAAGCCTGCTGGAACACCAGAATGAGGCTTACAACACACAACCTGAGGAAAAAGATCTGAGGGAAGTTTGGCAGATAAAACCATCAGGTTGGGCACTTGAAAAAAAAACCCAAAACACAGTTCACAAACACAAAGGAGGAAACTCCACAACCTGAGGAAAATTAAAGAGATAATGAGGTGTTCACAAACACACAGGAGGACAATTCATTTAGCAAACACGCAGGAAGAAAGTTAGGTTGATAAACCATGATTTGAACACACAACCTGGGCACTTCACAAACACAGGAGGGAAGTGAGGCTAGGGTTACCAGACATCTGGAAAACCCAGACATGTCCTCTTTTTAGAACCATGATTTCAACACACAACCTGAGGAAAATTAATCAGATAACAACACAAAACCACTATACAGCACACATGTGCCTATACTACAGCTCTACAGAAACCACCAACTACATCCTTTTTTTTTCATTTTAAAAACCTTCAAAAACACAACATAATTATTGCTCTATCATACAAACTGTTAATTAACATCCATGTAAATTTAATACAACACACTAAGGCCCCCTTTTATGAAGCTGCCTTAGGGTTTTTTATTGTAAATTGCTGCAGTAAAAGCTCTGATGCTCATAGGAATTCTATGAGCATCAGAGCTTAACGCAGCTTTATAAAAGGGGTCCTAAGAGAGAGAAGCTGTTTGTCTGTTTTTCTACATAGTCGTCACACCCTACACAGAAGCACTGGTTGTTGGGTTTTTTTTTAACTTTATCCTTTTTATTACTGAACTAACAGATTTTTCCTGTTTTTGACTCTTCACAATTACAGTATATATTTTTGTGACTGCTTACCACCACTGGTCATGTCAACAACTCTAACAAGCAACTTCAGACAATACAAAAACTGTTCGCACTAACAAGACATAAAATTTACACTGTACTTCTACTGTTTCACGTAACAGAACATGTACCTTCCAACGTGCTTCCACTGTGACTATGGACTACAATGCATATAATATCAATTATAAAAGCTAAAGGTATTGAAAAAATGTCAAACTATTAGTACTCTGAAAAAATATGAATTGGAACAAACATGTTATCAAATTCAAGAAATAAAAAGAATTGAAACATCACAACAATGACATGAATGTTTTAGTTCTCGCCCATAAAACAATGAAAAAAACTTAAACACTACAGTACAGTAGCAGCAACTAAAACAAGACCACCATCATCATCATTAATACTACTTCCCCAAGCAAAGCTCAGTCTTCCAGGTACTTGTATTTAAATGCATTGAAATTGCTTTAAATCAGGTGCTTAGGCATTCCTTCTGATGCTCAGAAGACAGCACAGAAACTAATGCTGGCCTTAAGAATAAAAGCACACCGCCAGATCGGGTTTTGAGAAGAGGATTTTTTTCTGCATTTTTCAAATTAAATTGCTGGGTTTTGGCTTCTTTTGAAAGGAGAAAGAAGATTGTGTAGCCTCTAGTGCTGATAGTGAGAAAAAAGTGTCTGCAAGTCCAAGAATAGCCAGGGGTTGAGGGCACGCATTGGCACGTTTTTCCTGAGCCTTTTAGGGGATTTAAACTGCAAATATTTATAAGCAATTTCTTCAATTCAGGTCTAGAGTGTGGGCACTAAGAGGTAGGGGTTTTCTTCCTTAAATTTCCTTCTAAGTATTTAATCCCACTGAAATATGTTAAATACAGAGTGAAGAAAATGTAGTTCCTGCAAAGGTGGATATATACAGTAATATACCCTTCTTTTTACTAAGACACAGTAAAGGTTTCTATCTCGACCTGGAGCACTAAATGCTCTGACGCTCATCGAATTCCTATGAGCATAGGAGTAGTGTTGGAGCATTTTGCACCCCAGGCTGCGGTAGAAACCTCTATCACAGCTTAGTAAAAGAGGGTCATAACTCTGACCCGTTCCACCCCCAGCCCTGCACTGCCCTGCTCCAGTCCAACCCCCAAACGAATCTTGTTTCATCTTCTCTAAGCTCGAGGCCGCATATAGAGGGCCTCCAAGCATGTGCATACTTAGATTCAATGACGTCACATGCATGTGCACATGACATCATCACATCAACATTTGCACATGCTCGGAGGCCCTAAAGATGCAGCCCTGAGCTCTTCTTCTGGCGATCATTTACAGAAGTATGCTAGGGGGCAGATAGGAGGAGAGGCGACGGTGACAGTAGTGACTCACATACAGAGCTATTCTATTCTTGAATCCCTAATGCCACACCCGGAATCTCTTCGTGGCATACTACTGTGCCACAGCAGTTTGCGATACACTTGAGATATAGCTTTATGGACTATGCAAGCAATTTTAAAATAGATTCTTTTTTCAATGGTAACCAATGTAACTCATTCAAAAGTGGACTAGAGGTAAGGGCTGCCTGAAACTGTATGCACCTGATCCCCTCTCTTTGCTCCCGGGTCCAGCATTGCTTGCCCTCCCTCTCTGGACCTCCACCTGCTGTTGCAATCCGCACAGCAGAGACCAAGTGAAAACTGCTGCACTGGCCGGTGGGGCCTTTCCTCTGCTGCGTCCCTCCTCTCTGATGTAATTTCCTGTGAGTGGAATGTGGCACAGGAAAGGCCCCATCAGCGGAAATCACAGCAACATGTGGAGGCATGTCCAAGCAGGGTGCAGTTGTGGCAGCGGGGGGATGAGCAATGCTATACCAGGTGCAGAGGGGATGAAGAGATGGCAAATTGGCTGAGAGAGAGACAGAGGAGACAGCGAGAAGAGCAAGAGAGGGAGGCCTGGAACAAAGGGAGGCAGAAAAGAGGGAACAAATGCTGGACTGGGGTGTTGCAGAAAGGAGAGAGACTGGACCTGAGGAAAGAGGAAAGACAGATAACAGACCAACAGAGGGAAGGAAAAGAGAGGCTGAACATGGGGATGGAGAGGGACACAAAATATAGTAGCCATGAAAGGGACAGAGTCACAGAAGAGATGGTGGCCCTGGAAGGAACACAAAGGGAGGGGAAAGGAACACAGAGAAGTGAGACCATGAAGGGGGGGGGGTGGATAGGACACACAGAAAAGATGAATGCTGGATATAGAGAGATAAGAAACATCAAAAGGGCAAAAGACAGTTAAGAAGAAAAAAAAAAAAAAAGAGAAAGGCAGGAGCTACAGGGACCAACGTAATGCTTAGACAAAAAGCTAGGAAAATATTTAATTGAAATGTCAGTTTTAGGAAATGTACATCTCTGTCGTCGCGTCCCCCCCCCCCCCCCCCGGGCCCCACTACCTTGGGGAGCGATGGTGTCATAGGAGGCCCTGTCAATTTTTCAGCCCAGGGCACAGTCAATCCTAGCTATCCCACTACATTGAATGGATACTTTCCAGCGCTATTCTTGCGCTATGAAATGTGCCTTTATTTTGGAGTTTTGAGCAACGGGCCCAAATAAGTAATTTTTTTTTAGTCTGTTTTATTGAAAAAAATCTCATTGTCCTAGGTACATTAATAAGATTGTGAGCCCACTGGGACAGACAGGGAAAAATGCTTGAGCACCCGAATAAATTCCTTGTTATCCGTTCTGAACTCGTTGGGGAGGACGGGATATAAAGCTATATAACTAAGTAAATTTTACAAAAAAACATCGTCCTCCCTTAAGGTGTAGCCTATAGTTCTTGAAGAAGTAATGTTTTTAACGTGGACTGCAGCTGCTACCCGCGCATGCCCTTCCCAGCCTTTCTTCCTGCTCCCACGTGCAAACTGGCTGCGCGCGAACGACCCAGACATCTACTAGTACTAAACAGCACAAGCTGCTGCACGTTCTCCGGCGACTTCCGGGTGACGGGAGAACAGGACCGCAGGCGCTCGTCTGGCAATAAGGAGGAGCTGCCTAGAGGTGTACTTCCGGGTGAAGCGGTGCACTGCACGGCGCGAGAGATGGCGACGGCGGTGGCTGCGAGAGGGAGGGAGGAGACCGAGGAGGGGGAGATCAGTGGCTCCGACTCGGACATAGCGGAGGGGATGCAGCATCAGCCCGCGCGCGACTCGGAGCAGGTACTGCTGCAGTGGGGAGAGCAAGGAAAGAGCTGGCGGTGACGTTCAGGCGCCTTTTAGTGGCCTGTTTGTAAGAGATATTCAGGGAAAGGCTCCGCCGCCCCGGTTCTTTCTGAGACTGGGCCAGTGAAAAGGCATTTATAGCCTGCGAAGAATCCAGCTGGTTTTTCTGCGCAGGTCCTGCACCGTCCCCAAGACTCTGTTGTAAACACTGGTGCATGTTAGACCCATGCGTTGTTTCGCCTATCCCCCTTTTCTATTATATAGGTTAGGTTTTTATATCTTCTTGTTTATAAACACAAAACAATTTCAGGCAACAGTTGATACGATAAATAATAATACATTTTATTAAAATACATCAAGAAAATGCACAATAAATTCAAGCGCGGAAGCATAATGGTTTATTCAGGCGATTCTTCCTGTTGTCACATGTTTCTGTGTCTCGCTCTTCTCTCCAAGGTTCAGACTGAAGTGGTGCCTAGACTATCTGATACCTTTAGGTCATTGATTCCTTATCTGGTCGTTGAGACCCAGAACGAATGACCAGATATGTGTGAATACATTTTTGCGCGTATTTACTATGGATACCCTGCAGCTCAAGCTTATTGAATGAGCCTGGAGTGTTTTGTTTTGTTTTTAATTGGGAGATTCCACGTCAAATCTGTAGCTGAAGGGACAAAGCTGGTCTTTCTCCACCTTGCATCAAGGACACCACTAGCATCATAGAACCTTGGGAGGAGTCTCTTTATCTAGAGCAGGATTATGTAAGCCTAGCAGGTAGAACTTTTGTATCGGAGTGCACTGGTTTAAGGCCCAGCCTGACCCTGGCCATGTCTTTCATGATGCCTTCAACAATGTTCCATATCTAGAAATGGTAATTGTATACAGAAACCAGACCAGGCAATAGGTACTTTACAAGGGCCACTCATGGTTGCTTATTAGAAAGTAGCCCACAGAGCAAGAAAGAGCCTGTTAGGAACCTTTGCCTCTCCTCCTCAATCCCTACTTGAATGATGCAGAATGCAAAAGATATGAGATACAGATAGAGAAACCCTAATCTCATTATTTAATTGATACATAATTAAATATCTTTGCAATGGCTTTTGGCACTCAATAACATTGCTGCTCCTGTTTTAGGGATTTGTAGCACAGTGCCGTTTTGATTCTGGCAGCTTTAGGAATACAAGCCCTGTATGCAAATGAAATTTGGCTTTTTGGCACTGAAGTCTATCTTTTTTGCATTCACTGTAAAATACCATATATATTTGAATATAAACTGACGTAACCCATTCCCCCCCCAATAAAAAAGGAAGAAAATAGGTTGACTTGAATATAAACCGGGGTGGGGTTAATATTCAAGTGCAATGCCTTGCCTTACCCTGCCAAACTCTGCACCCTGTTCCCCCTCATTCACTCCCTGCCAGTCTCTGCACCGAGCCTCCCTCCCTGCCAGGTTCTGGACCCTGTCCCCCCTCCCGATGATGTGCAGGCTTTCTCTAGGCCTACCATGAGACCTGGTGGTCCAACAGTGGTCAGGCAGGAGTGATCCCTTCTGCTTCTTGTCCCAGCCAATTCTAAGAATTTTTACCTCCCTCCTCCCCTGCATACCTTTAGCATCCCTGGTGGTCTAGCTGTGAACTGCAGCAGGAGTGACCTTTGCTCCTGCCCATGCAGAGCCACTAGCTGATAGGCTGCAGTGAACTCGCAATAGCCAATCAGCTAATGGCTCTGCACAGACAGGGGCGACCTTCCTTCATTCCTACCCACGCAGAACCGCTAGCTGATTGGCTCCCTCCTGTCCCAGCCAACACTGGACTACCAGGTTTCATGGCCGGCCCGTCAGAGGCCTGGAACAGGTTCGGGAGGGGGGGTGGGACACAAATATAAACGGAGACTCCCATTTTTGGGCCATTGTTTTGATCCAAAAATCTCAGTTTATATTTGAGTATATACGGTACTTGAATATAAACTGACTCAAATATAAACCAAGATTAGAAATTTGAGTGATCCTGGTGAGCCAGTTTACTTAGACTAGACTTCCTTGCCATAAGTTTTAACAGTTTTGGGGTTTTTTTTTTACTTTAAATATTTTTAATAGTGCAAAACTATACAAAGTTTACAATAACAGCAGTTTAAACCAGTGGTTCTCAACCCTGTCCTGGAGGACCACCAGCCAGTCAGGTTTTCAGGATAGCCCTAATGAATATGCATGGAGGAGATTTGCATGCCTTTCACCTCCATTATATGCAAATCTCTCTCATGCATAGTCATTAGGGTTATCCCAAAAACCCGACTGGCTGGTGGTCCTCCAGAACAGGGTTGGGAAACACTGGTTTAAGCCATACATTTACATGGGAATCACAATTGAAGGGTTGCTTCCAATGATATTGCTGACTGTTTTAATTCCCAGTGGCGCTACTCTAACTCTTTGGGCCACCGACAGCATGAGTGAAGTAAACACGCTCCCTTCGGCAACCTGGAAGCTTTCTTTCTGCTACTGCTTCCCAACTATGCGGGGACAGGACGCAGTAGCAGAGGAAAAGCTTCCAGGTGGCCAAAGGCAGCATGTTTACTTCACTCACGCTGCCAGCAACCCAAAGAGAGCAGCACTGCTGGGAATGAGAACGGTGAGCAAGCATCAGATCTCGCGGGGGGGGGGGGGGGGATGTGTGTGAGCCGCCCAGGTGGTCTCAGAAAGCCAGCATTGTCTCGCAAGCCTTGCAATGAAGACCACTGGCCTAAGTTGTGGATGGATCGGGCATATTCTATAATAGTTCATCTAACTTTTAGGAATACCCATGATCCACCCACGCTCCTCCCCTGGCCACATCCCTTATGAAATTCACACACTAGAATTTATGTGCCACTTTATAGAATGCCTTCAGTCATGGTATATGGGCTTGGCACGCCACTGGTGCTTGCACGCATCTGAAGCTGAAAGCTATGTTGTCAGTAGTTTCATTACCAGAAGGGCCTCCCAAGATGGATAGGTTTCAGCAGAGATATCAAGACTAATGAGCAGCAGCAGATAGGCAGTGTTGGAAGCAGAGGATAGCATCTGATGTGACAACAGTGACATCATAGAATTTATACTGCACAGAAGAAAGGCTCGGCAATCTACTTCTGTATTCTGCCATAAAAACTTGATATTATTATCAAGTCGCTAAGACTCGAACACGAGTTGATGATACCTAACCTAACCTTATAGAATGCACTTAGAAAGTTGTGTGCATAATGCCAGTTATTATTTGCCACTTAACGGTGAACATAAGAATTGCCGCTGCTGGGTCAGACCAGTGGTCCATTGTGCCCAGCAGTCCACTCACGCGGCGGCCCCAGGTCAAAGACCAGTGATCTAAATGAGTCCCAAAATTAGAACAGCTACCCACCCTCATTTCACTGCCTTCTGACGCCACACTGCAGCTTGAGTTCTGTAGGTAGATTTATGGATGTACTAATTAGCGTAACATAAACAAGTCACGTGTTTCTTAGTTTTCTAGGGGAAACCATAAACTCCTTACCCAAGGTTTGTTATCTTGCCAGTTGATACTCAAAAGCATAGAGACCAAGGCTATATGAAATACTTTTTATTATAGAATAATATAATTCACAAGCCAGCAGTAAATAATAAACTAATTATTTGTTCACAATGTCTCTGAATACATATATATATATCATTACATAATTATTACACAATAATCCCTAAGTAAATGAGTGAATATAACTACTTCTTACACACTAGATAATTCCTTATAATAATAATTCCTGATTAGCAGCAAACTAAAAATATAGCTTATCACCCTGAATAACTTTACATCTCCTTATCCCGAACCACAATAGAATTCTTTTATCTAACCCCAGCTGATAAGATAGATAAGTTCCTTATCTCACCATCCGATTAGACCTTAGCACAGAATCAAGTGAAAGGGAAGACGTCTTCTCAGCACGGAAGATAAGAATTCTCTTTGGTACAGGAACAAGAGTCCGTTAGTCACTGGAACAGCTGTAAATTAGGTTGGCAGCAAAGGATTCCTTTATGTGATGGTATCCAGATCTGTATAAAAGTCCGGTTTCTCTCTCTCAGGCAGAGAGTCACAAGTGGTAACTTATCAGTTTGTAATTATTATAGAAGATGTGCAGAGAAACCTATAATAAGATGCAAGCTTCCTTACATTCTAACATAGACTAATCAATAATTAGGCACCTTCCACTTGGTTCTCGTCAGATGACCTCTCCAGACCAATCCAGAAACAGAACTTAGATGAATAGCCTTTCTGTATAGAGTCTCGCACAGGCTGTGTAACAGAGGCGCCTTCGTTAGATAAGAACAGCACAGGAGCAATGCCTCCCCCAAGATTCACACAGGCTGAACATGTAGGCATAGCTGGATGTCCTTGACTAGAATACAATTCTGGTACATACCCAGAATGCATCAGGCATCATAAACAGCAAAGATGTTTTCTTCTTTCTCTTCTTGCATTGTTCAATCTGGAAAGATTTCTGGCAGACAATGGTTCAGGCTTTATGACGTCAGAGAGACCTAACCTTCAGGTGTGAATAAGGAAACACCCCTACAGTTCTCAAGCAAAGTTCTAAGCATCATTATTGACTCTTCTCTTTCCTTCAACGACCATCTTAACTCCTTGGTAAATTCATGCTTTTTTAGCCTCTACATGCTGAGGAAAGTGAGATCCTGCTTCCACCAACAACATTTTGCTGTCCTTGTACATCTATCATCTTCTCCAGACTAGACTACTGTAACTCCATCTATTTAAGTCTAACCAAAAAAAGTCTTCAAAGACATCAACGGATTCAGAACACTGCAGCCAAGCCAATCTTCGCAAAAAGCAAATTTGATCATGTTTCCCCCACTTCTATCCAAACTTCACTGGCTTCCAGTAATTTCCAGGGCTTGTTACACAATTTTCAATAATTTCCAGGGCTTGTTACACAATTAAGTCACAGATGCACTAAACAGAATCTGAACCTCATTGTATTAACGTGAAGTTGATTATTAGATGTAGGTTGGGTGCCATTTTTCTATGCTGTTATTACATGTGTTTAGAGTTGATGTGACAACCGGAGAAAAACACTTTTTTATTGTATGCCTTCAGGACCAATTAATGGAATGTTGGTATTATCTGTAAGCAAATTTCTAAACCACGATCATTGGGACTTTCACTGTGAATCTTTTTTTAATTTTATACATTTACCCCCCTTATACAAAACCGTAGCGCGGTTTTTAGCAGCAGCCATAGTGGTAACAGCTCTGACGCTCATAGAATTCCTATGAGCGTTGGAGCAGTTATCACCGTGGCCAGCGCTAAAAACTGCGCTACAGTTTTGTAAAAGGGGGTGTTTATCTAATAGTTTATTTTCAAATTATATTAGTTGGAAGAAATCCCTTGGTCAAGATCAAATAAAGAAGAAATTAGTTTTGTTTAATGTAGAAGGGTAAGGAAAGGAATATGGAGCTTAATAAATTGGTTAAGGCACTCCTGAGAAGATGGTAGTCATGATGCTGTAGTTCTCAGCATAAATCTATACTGGTATTGCCACAAGGCAAGCTAAAATATTGCTTTTTGTGCAGTTAGTTTTCATATCTCAGCAGACTTTGCTTACTTGGCCCTAAGTTGCTTTTGCATTCTTTTTCAGAAACTTGAAGTGAACTGCACTGTCATAGGTTTCCCAACTAGCACTCCTTCCCTGGTACCCATCTCCCACTATCGCATGAATAAGGAAGAGGACTCAAGTGATGAGAGCATCTCGGATTCAGATGAAGAAGACAGCTCCCTGTGGAAAAGAAAGCGACAGAAATGTTTCAATCTTCCCCCAGTTAAACCCCAGCTGCCTCCTTTTGCTCAGAGCTATCTAAGGCAGGCTGCTCCTGAAACCAGAAAAATCAACAATGTGTGGGGCTCGGTTCTACAAGAGCAAACCCAAGAATCTGTGACCACAGAGCTAGGGATCTTAGGGATGGATGGACAGCTGGACATGAGCAGGCAGTCTGAGGCCTACAATTATATTCTGGCTAGAAAACTAATGGAGAAAGTCAACAAAGAAGATTTGGAGCAACTGAACAAAGAGCTTGATGAGTATATGCAGGAGGACAAAAAATCTGTAGCAAAACAAGAGGAAGAGAATGGGCAAGGCCATCTGAAACGCAAGCGCCCTGTTAAGGAGAGGCTGGGGGAAAGTCTAGAAATGGATTACAAAGGGCGCTGTGAAATTACTGAGGAAGATTCTCAGGAGAAAGTGGCTGATGAAATTGCTTATCGGTGAGAGCAAAGTTCAGTTATGGTTTGATTTTTGACTTAAAAATTTGTATGTCGAGTATAAGCTTTGTGGGTGACTTAAGCACAGACATATATTTATATTTAATACCCCACTTGATATACTGCTATTAAACAAATATCAGAATAGTTTACATTTAATAGCTAAAAGAGAAGACAAAGCAAGCAAGGGCACCAGCAACACATGAGATCAGGATCCTGCCTAATAATAATAATAACAGTTTATATACCGCAGGACCGTGAAGTTCTATGCGGTTTACAATGATTAGAAGATGCTACAGATTGAGTGGAATTAACAAAGTCCCTTTCAAACCTACTTAAAATCAAGATAAGGATTTGCATAATTGTTCTGATATCATGTTATTTCATAGGCACAGGGTCCAAAAATGAATTTTGCCTTTAAAACAGATTGTATCAGGTGTCGGTAGCAAGTGGCAGCATTAAATATTAAAAGGCTCCCATTTATTTATTGGGATTTATTAACCGCCTTTATGAAGAGATTCATCCTGACTGCCAAATGTGATGTAATCCATAGGAATTGAATGGGCTGCATCTCATTTGCTGTCACAGCTTTGTAAAAGGGGCCCTTAGTAGAGTAAATGCAAAATGTTACTGCACTTTAATAATAGGGCTTCTTGGTCTAGTCATAGCAGTGACACACCAAAGCATCTTTCAGAATTATGTTCCTTGAATTATGCCACTAGGTGTCACCATTAAACAATTACAACTTTACAGCGGGGCTGTGACTACTGCTGCTTAGCATCTCAGGGCCTGGCCAACTCAATTTTTATTATTATTTAGAGCCCACACGATCTAAACATCCTTGGCAAGTAACGGATAAAATAAATATATTCAATAGTAAAGTCATAGGATTCTGTACAATAGTTATTACTTCACATTAGTTGCAAATCTGTAGCAGGGTATCACTTAAGACTGAACTCCTCCCCTTCCACAGTAGAGATCAGCTCCTCTTTTTTTTTTTTTCTTTTGCAAGCGAACTCAGAAGTTGTGTTCTGATCTGCTCTGCTTCTTTTTGTTATTTTTGGATATTTTTGCCTTTGGTCTTCAGATTTTTCTGCATGGCTTTAGTGCTTTGAGGTCCTCATCTTGGGCTTACTCCGCCGTGGAAAGAACGCAGTCCTGCGTGGGTGGACTGCTGAAAATTGGAAGGGGTCTAAAAAACCCAGTTTTGAGGGTTTCTAGGGTTAGGTTCCCCTACCTCCAAAACCCCTTTTTTACTATTTTTTTTTTGTTTGTTTTTCTGTTTGACTGCAACAGGCCGCTTTTGGCACAAATTTTCTTATGGCAACCATCTTGGATTTTTAGCAGGATTTTTCCCTTCCCCCTCACCCCCCAAAGTTCTATTTTCTGCCTCAAAACCCCTCATTTTGTCTAGAGATCATCTGTTATGGATGTCCCAAGTCAGACTAGACCTAATTCCTGTGTTTATTGTGCATATTTACTGGCTGAGGGGTGGCTAAGTTCCACGTTCCATGGGGTGCGGGAGAAGGATTGGGAGCATTGGGCTTAGTCTTTAATCAATCCTCCAATGTGTTAGAAACCCAAAAGGCCCAGAAATACCAGTCTGAGGGAAAGAGACCCACTTAGAGACATCAAGTAATGAGGGGGTGATATACAAGCACGTGGTGGTAGATAAGAGCCTTATTCCCCAGTCTGGGATCCTACAGGTGTCCTTGGGGCCTCTGGTGCAGCCATATATAGAAAGTCTACTTAACTGGTCCAGGAAGCGCTGTGCTGCCTATAGGCATGCTGGTTCCAACTCAGGAGAGTCCTTCTCTGCCTTGTACCATGCCATCTCCTAGTGCTGGTGACCCTTTGGAGCAGAACTGGGATGATTGGAAGTCTCTTTATGCCCTTATTATCAAGTGGCTCCTCTGCGTCTGTGGATGTTTTGGGATCCCTTTCAGGGTCAAGAGGCAGGAGCAGCTGTGGATCATGCGGATGATCCCTCAATGCATTGCCATTTCAAATTGGCTTCCATTTCACATGTCATTTCTGACACTCTGCGTTGAAGCTTGATGCCCAGCAGCCCTTCACCTCTCTTTGCTCAGTTATGAGTAGCACTAATGTACAGATGATCTTTTTGTCTGCTTATCCAGACATCACCTCCTTAGTCACTGACCAGAAGGAGTCACCTGAAGGCTATGTAAAGGTGGCCAAAGCTATGTCTAGGCTCTATCCTATGGCTTCGGACTTCCAACAGCTGTTTGTGCAGCCAAAAATGGATTCCACAGTAGCACAAGTGACCAAGCGCACCTCCCTTACTAGTGCGGGTGGAGTGACGCTGAAGGACATACAGGACCATAAGGTGGATGTGATCCTTAAAAGTTAGTTTGAAGCGCTGGCTTTGGGTATCAAAGCTGCAGCAGCTGCCTCTTTCATGGCATAGGCCTGTTTTATCAGATTGTGGACTAGTTCCTCAGAGTTTGGGGACGCCTGTTTCCACATGTTTAAGGAGGGAGTGGATTATATGGCCAGTGCTCTTTAGGCAACTCACTCTCCAATGCCACACTCAGATTATCCTTCAAGGAGCAGATGCTTTTTGGCAAAGGGCTGCATGACCTCATGGACAGTGTGGTGGATCACAGTCCCAAATCTCTCCTGGACAGCAGGAGCCATTGTTCTGCTGGGGATGGTAGACACAGTTTTTGTGCCTCTAGGAAAACCTACCAATTTTCCTTTGGTTCCTCTTCTAGAGGCCCTTTCAGGGGTCCAGGTAGAGATTTGGCATTTCCAGGCACCAGTGGCTTAGCCTCCAAGAAGCAACAACAGCAGCCATTCCTTATATTAGCGGGTGGCTGTCAGATTTCTGGAATGAATGAGAACAGATTTCTTCTGACCATTGGACTTTTCGTATGGAGACGGTCCACTCCATTATAGCGGCAGTTGCTCTAGGATAATTTCTTGCCTCTCTGGACTTGATGGAGGTGTACCTTCACATCCCCATCTTTCCGGATCACAGGAAATATCTAAGATTCCACGTTCTGCAATTTGTGGCACTACCTTTTGGATTGACCTCTGCTTCCTGCATCTTTACCAAGGTGACGGTGGTTGTAGCAGCTCATCTACACAGGATAGATGTCCAGGTGCACCCTTACCTGAATGATTGGCTGATCAGAGCCCCCTCTCTACAGGATGGCAAGCACGTGGTGAGCCTTCTCCAAAGCCTAGGTTGGATAGTCAACTTCCGAAAGAGTCATCTTCAGCTGACTCAGTGCTTGGAATATTTGGGAGTCCTCTTCGAAAAGGGGCAGGGCTGTGTTTTTCTTCTTGAGTCACACAAACAGAAGTTCAGGAAGCAGATCTTGGAAATCTTGGCTCTACCGAGCCCCACGGCTTGGCATTATCTTCAGGTGTTGAGCTTGATGGCGGCCTCCCTGGAAGTTGTTCCTTGGGCGAGAGCTCATATGCGATAACTCCAGTACTCTCTTCTGTCCAGGTGGTCTCTGCAACACTACACTTTGCAGATGCAGCTCCCCTGGACTTCAGGGGCAAAGCGCAGCTTGCATTAGTGGCTCTAGAGGATGCTTTGTCAAGGAGTATGCCTCTCAGAATTCACGAATGGGTGACTCTAATGACTGACAACAGCCTGAGCGGCTGGGAGGCTCACTGCTGTGGTCGCCCACTCCAGGGCACGTGGACCCCATCAGAGGACAAGTGGTCCATAAATCATCAGGAACTGAGAGCTATTCACTTGGCTTTGAAGGAGTTGCAGTCTTTCCTGTCTGGGAAGGCAGGCAGGGTGTTTTCAAACAATGTCACAACGGTAGCATATGTGAACAGATAAGGAGGCACCAGAAACGCTCCCCTATGACTGGAAGCACAGATGTTATTCCAATGGACAGAAGTTCACTTACACGCCCTTTCAGCTGTCCATGTGGCAGGGGTAGAGAATGTCCAGGCCGATTTTCTCAGCAGGCAGTCTCTGTCCCAGGGGAGTGGTCTCTGTCCCAGAGGGCATTCACCCTCATTGTGCAACGCTGGGGAGGACCAGAAATGGATCTGATGGCCACAGCCAAAAACACGAAGGCAGATCACTTTTACAATTGAAGAGCCAAGCAGTAAAGTGCAGGGCTGGACACCCCTCGTTCAACCCTAGCCCTCCAATCTCAAGCTTTCTATATTTCCTCCATGGGCCATGGAAGGTTGGATCATCTGCAGAATAGTGAGTCAGTCAGGTACTGGTAATTCTGGTAGCTCCAGACTGGCCCTGCCAGCCTTAGTATGTGGATTTAGTGCATCTCTAAAGAAGCAGGTGCCTCAAGCTGCCGGTTCACCTGGGGCTCCTCAGACAGAGCCTGGTTCCTATGGAAAATCCAGAGGTCTTTGGTCTTATGGCATGGCTTTTGAGTGTGCGGCCCTAATTCATAAGGGCTGCTCAGAGGTTATAGTTACCCTCTCTTTAGGGTGAAGAAGCCTGCAATTTTCAGCTTCTGCAAAGACCTGGAAGGCTTTTCAGTTATGATGCGCCAAGGATCAAATGGAGCTTGAGAAGGCCTCCTATCCCAGCGATTCTAGGGTTTCTTCAGGCTGGTCTTGAAAAGGGACTAGTGGTTTCATTTCTCAAGGTACAGGTAGCCAGCATCTTCTGCTTTAGAGCCCAGAGGCATACAGTCGTTAGTATCTTATCCAGATTTTGCTTGTTTTTGAGGGGGGTGCTCAGATTTCAAACTCCATTGTGCAGGCTGTTCCCATCTTGGGACTTCAATGTGGTACTGAAGAGCCTATCTCATGCTCCATATGTGCTCCTGCCAGATGTATCCCTCTTGAATCTTATTTATTTATTTATTTAATTAATTCGTTTTCTACTCTGTTCTCCCCAAAGAGCTCAGGACGGGTTACAGGTTAACATACATAATATACAGTTAACTTGTACTGTGACTATGGCAAATTATAACTTGTTTTTTTTTCTGGTACAAGTTTTTATCCTAACTTGACACATACTAGGGATCTAATACCAATATCCACAATATGCAGTTTACAGGTTAAATTTGTCATAGTTACAGTGCAAGATTTTACAATACAAGTTCCTATCAATGTCCTCCCTAGCCCATCTTATACTGAATTGCCATATACAGGACACAGACCGTGCAAGTCTGCCCAGTATTGGTCTTAGTTCTTCAATACATACCGTTCATTTTATAATTAGATATCTTCTGTGTTTATCCCACATTTTCCATTGCTTTTTGTCTTTCCTTGTTCACCTTAAGATAAAATCATCATTTAACATTTTAAAAATGTGGAAATAAAAAAGTTCCTGTTTATCCTGGATTAAATTGCCCCCTTTCTTAGGCATGTTTCCTCAATCCAGTGGCACCTAATACTGTGTTTGTCCCTTTAAACTCAGGTATTAGGGAACTGTCTCTGGATGAATTTGTTAGAGGTGTATGTTTATCCAGTACACCGACAATAGCGTGCAGGACAATTGCGCCCTGATAATTGCTCCCATTCAGTACGCTAGGGAATCTTTTAAGTGTACCCTGGTGCATCAAGACCCTGATTGGCTCAGGCCCCTCCCAAGGGACGGGGCCTGAGTAGTCTGAGCCAATCAGGGCCTTCCAGATACTGTAGCAAACAGAAGATATGGGAGTGGGGCGCAGTGAATCTTGTAAGTGTAGTGAGGGGGTTACCCCATCTCCACCCCTCAGTACACCAACAATAGCGTGTCAGCAAACAGAAGGCATGGGAGCAGAGCGCAGTGAGTCTTGTAAATGTAGTGGGGGGGATGCTAGTGAATGTTTTAAGGGGGCAGTAGGACGTCAGCAAACGGAAGACATGGGAGCGGGGTGCTAGTGAATGTTTTAAGGAGGCACGCATTTGTGCGCGCAAATGTCGGGGCGGAATTATCATACGTGTATTTGACGGGTCACCATGTTTAGCCGTATTTGGTTTGTTTTTCTTTAGTTCTGAGGTTGCTTATAACAGGAATTACCTTTTGAATTCATAGTATTGTGTTTTTCTCCCCACCCACTTCCTCCTATAGGCTTCGAGAACCAAAGAAACATTTGATAGCTCAGGTGGTAAAAACAATTGGAAAGAGGAAAGCAATTGAACTGCTGATGGAAACTGCTGAAGTGGAACAGAACGGAGGCCTCTTTATACTGGTAGGAAAGACATTCTCTGGATTAAAGTGCCACTCTTTATGAAGGCAATTTTATAAGAGTATATGTTCTTGTATCAAACACATTGTCAAAGCAATTCCTGCAGAGAAGCACCCCCACGCAGTTACACCTGAACTGAGGTAGGTGTAACAAGTGCACATATATATGTGAGTACCTTTCATCTCATCCCCAGCTCTCCCCAAATTTCACCCCAGGAAATGCCAACACATGGGCTATATGAAAGTACCTTTACTGAAAGACAACAACCCAACATGGCTATGTTTTGGCTAATGCCTGCATCAGAAGTCCTAATGTAGAACATGATGGCAGATAAGGACCAAATGGCCCATGCAGTCTGCCCATCCGCAGCATCCACTATCTCCTTCTCTCCCTAAGAGAACCCACCTGCCTGCTTTCTTGAATTCAGACACTGTCTTTGTCTCCGCCACTTCTACTGGGAGACTAAACATAAATAAAACTTAATCAATACATATATAAGTGTGAATAAATAAAGTATACCTGTACCATTCTTTACCTACTTGCTGGCCATCTCCTTTAGACTTTTTGTTCTGTTGTCCACATAAAAATACCACTATACTGTCACCTTGCATACTTACTACAGTCACAGCATTTAGCATTTCAAAAATTTCGCAGTGGCAGCATATTTTACACCAAACATCTAGGTCCATTGTTTGGTGTAAAAGTGAAAAGAGCATGTCCAGTGCTGCCTTTGAAATATAGATAAGTACAGAGATTGAGTGAACCAGTAGGTCTGGACATGAGCAAGAGAGGCTCCTGCATGTCATTTTTGATATATCTGTTCATGTCTCAGATACAAAATTCCTTGGCAAATAGACTTGCTGCACATGATTGTGAGTTGCTGACTTGAAGTATTGCTTCTACCTATACACACTGAACACACTGTGCAACTCTATACTTTCTAATTGTTACAGACACAAGTTCCGAGCACAGGAACTCCCTGTATTTGAACTACTACTCAGTCTTGTATGCCCAAATATTTAAACCTATTGTATATCTTATGTCTAATTTCGCTCCATTGTGTATGTTCACTTGTTAGACCGTTCTGAGCTACTGGGAGGACGGGATAAAAATCTAAACAAACAAATAAATAAATAAATAAATAAAGTGGGAGCTAGAGTGAATCTGTTTAGAGGAGATGAATAAAATTTGTGTGTCTAAGGTTTTGAACATAAGAATAGCCTTACTGGGTCAGACCAATGGTTCATCTGGCCCAGTGGCCAATCCAGGTCACTGGTGCCTGGCAAAAACCCAAAGAATAGTAATATTTCATGCTACTGATCCATGGTAAGCAGTGGCTTTCCCCATGCCTGCCTCAATAACAGACTATGGACTTTTCCTCCAGGAAATTGTCCAAACCTTTCTTAAAACCAGCTAGGCTGTCCGCGCTTACTACAACCTCTGGCAATGCGTTCCAGAGCTTAACTATTCTCTGAGTGAAAAAATATTTCCTCCTATTGGTTTTAAAATATTTCCCTGTAACTTCGAATAACCTTTTGGAGGGCCATAGGTTATTAATAGAGCATCCATGATGGCTCCACCTCTTGGCATGGTTTCACTATCCCCAAAGTTGTTGGCCATTAGGAAGCAAAGGGTAGTGGTGGTGAGTGATTCCTTTCTGAGAATTACAGAGATGACCATCTACCAATTAGACAAGATGTCCCAGTAGGTTGCTATCTGCTTGTCTCCAAGATATTACAGATAGTTTGCTGATATTCATCAAGCCTACTGACTATTATCCTATACTGTTCATTCATGCTAGCATAAATGATCCTGCTAGGTAGCACCCTGAACATATCAAAAGTGACTTCAAGGCTCTGTGAAAGAGAATGAAGCCAATAGGTGTGCAGGTGATGTTTTCATTGATCCTCTTTGTCAAGGATAAAGGTCAAAGCAAAGAGGCTCATATCCTGCATAGCTTTGTAGATGATGTCACTGAAAGTGTTTTAGCTTCTTGGACCCATAGCATTTTCCAAAGGCTATCGAGCAGAGATGAAATTCATCTATCAAAGAAGAGACAAAGGGGTCCTTTTACAAAGTTACAGAAGAAAATGACCTTAGTATGCCCTTACACAGGTTTTTTTTCCCATGCACCAGGTCAATTTTTACTGGTGCCAGAAACTGGCCATTTTCTTCCATCTTTCAAATTTTTTTTTTTTTTTTAATTATCTTTATTAGCAATTGCAAAGGGAACAAACAACCAGGATCAGAACAATCAGAGCGGACATGGAAATCAACACTAGAAACCCATGACAGCAAATGAGTCACAAAACAGGAACCCAGTGGCCCTTTGGAAGCCCTTACTACTTCTTATTTTGTAGGTAATAAGGACTCGCATGCTAATCCCATGCAAAACAGCATTCAGCAATGCAAATGTGCTAACTGATTAGCATATAAACTCTCTGCCCCAGACACATTTCCTCCCAGAAACTTTTTTTTTTAAATTGTTAACATATGCACACAAGCATTTGGAACTTACTTCAGGATACCTTAGTGCATCCCATAGTAAATCCTTTTAAAAGAACCAGATTCTAAAAATGGCGCCGAGCAGTGCCTACAATGTAGGTGCAGTTGTCAATCAAAAAAAGTCACCGTTTATAGAATCGGGCCTGGCGCCGCTCCATTAGGCCAGCTTTTCACTCACCTAATTTGGTGGAGCCCATTGTCAGATGCCTAATGATGCCTAAGTCAACCATGCCTATTTTCTGCCCATAATCACACCTACTTTTTAACATAGGTGTCCTTAAGCGTGCGATGGCACCTCCACTTAGGTTTCCTAAGAGTTCAGCGCTGAACTCAATAAATTGTTTAATATTATTTTCTTTGGTTGGCTGAAATTGTCTTTATTCTAACTCTAACCTGTTTTTAGGAGATGTTAATTTGCTTCTAGAATTACAAAGGGACAATAATATCTTGGCACTGCATTCATGTCTGAAAGCTTTAAATTTTTGTGTTTTGCAATCTCAGGCAACATACAATAAGGGTCATCAATTGGATATTTCATATTCAGAAACTGAAAATGCAGATATCTTTTTCAGTGGAATTAGATTGTTTGAACAGATCTGGTCTGACCATTTTATGTTAAATCTTACTTCTGAATTGATGTAAAAATAGCAAAAGATTGAAGATGGAGTATAAGCAGTTAGAGGAATTTAGGAAAAAGATTGATCTGGTTGTGTTTTGGAACCAGTTTGATGAAATAAAAGATGTAATTTGTTTTTTGAATATTGGAATATGACAGTTAAATCTATTTTAGATATTCAAACCCCATTAAAGAACAAAAAAGGAGGGGTACAAAAACAAAGTTATGCTAATTGGTATACAGCAGAATTGCTAGATCTTAAGCAAATATGTAGAAGGTTAGAACGAAAATGGAGAAAACATAAAGGTGAACTTTCCAGATCTAATTGGAGAAAAGCGATATCTGAATATAAAAGAAAATTGAATACAACTAAAAAGAATTATTATTCAAACTTGGTAGGTTCAGATATTACAGAGACAAAGGTGGTCTGGTTAATTCTATAGTTAATACAGATAAGGTAATCAGTGTATCACTGGTTATGATTGCATCTGCAAACCAATTAGCAAATCATTTTCAGAAAAAAAGTTCAATTGATTAAATCTCAATTTAATTATGTTTTTGAAGGTCTTGATATGACCCATAAAAAAATGATGGGGCAATTATGGCAGATTTAATCTGGACCTAATTTGAAAGAATAGATTGGAATGTATAAGAAATATTTGAAATCTTATTGTCATCTGGACTATTGTCTGGATGGGAATGTCTGGAAGGAGTAGAAATACAGTGGGAAAAATACAGTGGGCAAAACTTTTTGTGAGGCAAGTAAGTAAAAATAAGAGGAAAAGAAGGTCGCTTTGGTTCTCAAAAGTAGTAGCTGAGAAGGTAAGGAATAAGTGCTTAGCCTTCATAGACTACAAAAGATCGCAGAAAGAGGAAGACAAGCAAAAATATCTGGACAAGTTGAGAGGCTGGTGAAGTAGACAGGAAAGCAAAGATGCAAATGGAAGAAAAAAAATAGTTGATACGGTAAAATGGGGAGACAAGACGTTTTTTATATCAGTGATGGGAAGAAGTGCAAAAGTGGTATTGTGAGACTCGGAGATGAAGGAGAGAAATATGTAGAAGCTGATAAAGAAAAGGCTGACTTGCTTAATAAGTATTTCTGTTTTGTGTTAATGGCTGAAGTGCTGGGAGCGGGACTGCAGAAGACAAACGCAAATAGGGATAGAGGAGTGGTAGACCCTGATCAATTTTCAGAGGGTTGTGTTTGTGAGGAGCTAACTAAATTAAAGGTAGACAAAGCGATAGGGCCAGGAGAAACTGATGATGTTGTCCATATGTGGACCCATTCCTTGCCTTGTTTTAAAAAATAAATAAAGGAAATACAGTCATTTCTCTGTGGACAATTCTTTTATTTACTGAATGATTGAATTAAACTATAACATACAAAAGAAAATTGCAGATATAATTAAACGATTTGCAGACGTCCAATGGCTTACCATACATCAATTCAAACTTCAAAAATAAGAGTTCATCAGTTTTTATAAACTTCCTTCCCTTCCTCTTAACTCCTTATTATTTTATTTTCTTGGGTGTTAGGATGGTGCTAGTAGTGCACCCTGGGGCCATAAGAGTCCAGGCCCTGGTGAACACGTTATGGTTTGAGGGGCTTTGGTTTATTGTCTTAAACCTAGAACTGCATAGACTGGGGTGGGTAGATTGAGCTTGGGAGGGGAGGGAAGTGGGATGGAGAAAATTTGAGTGTTTTCTAACTCTTTTTTTGCTCTGTCGTAACTGGTTTGCATTGTGACAAGTTGATGATGTGTTTTTTGCCAACTTCCAAGTTTCCAAGTTTATTTGAGATTTGTTAATCCGCTTATCAAATTTCTAAGCGGAGTACATAAATTAAAAAACTGGGTTGTACATTTTAAATGACAAAGACAGATATACAGAAAAAAGTAATGGGATAAGAAGAGAGAACTACATCAGTGGATAGAACAGGAAGACGTTTAGGGTTAGTACATTTGGGGGAGGGGGGTCCCATCTGTTTGAAGATCTGAGTATAAAGAGGTATAGATCAAAGGCATCTTTAAATAGGAAAGTCTTTTAATTTTGATTTGAAGCAGTCTAATGATGATTCTTCTCGTAAATGGATTGGCATAGAGTTCCAGAGTTGAGGAGCAGTTACTGAAAAGATAGATGAGTGAGTCATGTCATATTATGTGGTTTATGGAGGGAATCGACAACAGATGCTGGGTGTTTGATTGGAGGGATCTTGTAGGTGTATAAGGAATTAGGAGTCTATCTAGAAAATCAGGGGTATTGGTTGCTCAGGTTTTAAAAGTTAGGAGGAATATTTTATATGTAACTATGAGGGATCGGGAGCCAGTGTGCATGAATCCAAAGTGGCGAGAAGCAAGAAAACAACAACGAAGGAGACCAGGTGGTGTTTAGTCCTATTTATTTCTAACAGACTCGACACGATCGTGTTTCAGCCATAAAGGCGTGCCTCGGGAGTCTTGCTGTTCAGAGGTAATGGGTAAAATATACTGATTCAATTGCTCAAATAACGTTTCATTTTCAGTTGGACATGGCACAGCTACATGCTATCATTTTCACAGGTGGTGTTTCTTTTGACATCTCAAAGCGTTATTTGAGCGATTGAATCAGTATGTTTACCCATTACATTTGAACAGCAAGACTCCTGAGGCAGGCCTTTATGGCCGAAACATGATCGTGTCGAGTCTGTTAGAAATAAATAGGGTTGACCACCACCTGGTCTCCTTCATTGTTGTTTTCTTGCTTCTCATCGTTGTGAAGGCAGTTTCTCCTGTTTGTTTTCTGATTCAAAAGCGGCGTCACGTGGTCTAATTTTTTTGATTTTGTTATAAGCTTGATCGCTGTATTTTGTACGATTTGCAGACATCCAAGTTCTTTTTGTATTATTCCTTGGTTCAATGTGTTACAGTAGTCTAGCCTTGAAATGATTAGAGAATGTACTTGTTACGGCATCTGCCTTGTTTTTCTAATAAAAATACTTGAAGGTAATTTTTTGGGCGTTGTGTGGGGCCTACTCTAAAAATGACCTAAATGTAGAAAGCAAAATATGCAAATAAAATAAGAATGCATTGACTTGATTTGCATTTCAGGAAGATCAAATCAATCCTGCTTTGCTAAAGAAACACCAATGGCACTGGTATAATAACAAGATAAATCTTTGACATGCAGCTCCTTGGTGTTCATTTATATAGCCATTCAGTGATGGGTTTCCTTGTTCTATGTCTCTTTCGCCCTTATTCTTGATGTAACTTTAAATGCACTCCACCATGACACATTTTTGCTGGAGCTGTTAACTAAGCTCTTGAAATTTTGTTTGTATTCCCTATACAGAGTGGCAGCAGGAGAAGAACACCAGGAGGAGTTTTTCTAAACCTGTTGAAAAACACTCCTAGCGTCACTGAAGAACAAATCAAGGTAAAACAAGTAAAATAACAGCTAATCTCTTGACATGTTGTGCAACCAGAAAATAAGCTGATGTCCATATAAATTAAGAAAATATGTATTATCTTATTTTTTTTGTGTGTGTGTGCATGTATATATGATTAATAATAAAATGTCTTGAAAACAATGGAAATGGGTCAATAAAATGTGAATGTTATAACGCCCTTGTATCACTCCATGGTGCAGCCGTACCTCAAATACTGAGTGCAATTATGTTTGCCACATCTCAAAAAAGATATAGTGGAATTAGAAAAAGTACAGAGAAGGGTGATAAAAGGGATAGTACCTCTTTCCTGTGATGAAAGGCTAAAGTAGCTACCTTTCTTCAGCCTGGTGAAGAGGGTTCAGGGGAGATATGATAGAGGTCTGTAAAATACTGAGTGGAGTGAAAGAGGCAGATGTTAATCACTTGTTTACTCTTTCCAAAAATAATAGGTCTAGGAGTCATGCGATTAAGCTACTAAGTAGTAAATTTAAAACAAACCAGAGAAAATATTTCTTCACTCAACATGTATTTAAACTCTGGAATTTGTTGCCACAGAATGTGGTAAAAGCAGTTAACTTAGCAAGGTTTAAAAAAGTTTGGATAACTTCCTAAAAGAGAAGTCCATAAAGTATTATAAGATGGACTTGGGAAATTCACTGCTTATTCCTAGGATAAGCAACATAAAATCTGTTTTACTCCTTGGATCTTGCAATGTATTTTGTGACCTGGGTTGGCCACTGTTGGAAATAGGAGACTGAGCTTGATGGACCTTCAGTCTGTCCCAGTTTTGCAACTCTTTTATGTTCTGATATTATGTAAGTGGTGAGATTTGCATTCTAAGGCTTGCAGGCATTGCTGCTACTGTCACTATTTTACTTCATTTCTTCATTTTTCTTTTGTTGGTTAAAGGAGATTTTCTATGCTGAATACCAAAAGGAATATGAAAATAAGAAAGCTGCCAAGAAGAGGAGACGCAAAATGATAGGGAAAATGAAGCAGGCCATCAAAGGCCTGAGCCTGCATGAACATGATGATGCATCTCGTGAGACTTTTGCCAGTGACACCAATGAGGCTCTGGCCTCCTTGGATGACTCCCAGGAGTGTCATGGAGATATGAGGCTGGATCCTGAAGATGCCCTTGAGATTGACAGCTCCCACGAGCTGGAGACTTTTTGATCTGACATGCTCTGGACATTTGGGGGAGGGTAGAGTGAGAAGAGTGACCATTTCTACAAAAATCGTGTTTAGCAGGAGAGCTCAAGACATTGAGACAGCCACATACAGCCTTATCATTCAGTGTTTAGTGCTTTCCTCACTAGTTCATACATTAGCCTGCTTAGCATTCTCACTCCAGGGTTGTAAGATAATATCTATTGTGTTTGGTAATAGAAGCACAGTGATATGTCTCACCCTGTGCCTCGGCCAGCATTCAAAGCGGGCACAGCAGCAGTAAGAAGACAAGGAGACCAATGTGTTTTAAAGTGTATCTCTGTGTAACAGTGGAGATTCTTTCATGCCTGGCACGATTGTAGTGCCCTATCAATGTCACTGAGTCCTTTAAACTGTTTTTGGTTGGTTGTGACTCTAAACATGATTGGGAAATACCTGTGTGCTAGAAATGAAGGTTTGTGGGGTAGGGATTGGAGTTGGATAAATTGTGGCAAAGATGTTTTTATCAATATGATATATCTTGTCATAGTAGTTTTATGAAATGAGATTTCACCTTCATTCCTTGCTGTCTCAGTTCATTACAGTTTGCATAAAAATTTTGTTTGCATTTCATGTTCACTGTGATTTAATAAGCACCATAAATCACATGCATCAAGGCTTACAACCAATTTTATTGGACCCAATTGCATCAGCTGTCATCTATCTAATGATAATGGCATCGCAGGGCAAATTGATGATTTATTACAACTATCTATGTTGATCGTCGCTCAATGTGACAACAAATCAACTCATAAATCTTCCTAACATTATCTAACAATCATTATATAAGTAGTTTGCAAAAGCCTTACTAAATATCATAAACTCTACTAGGTGGGTATAGCATAATGCTTATGATACTCTGATCATAGGATCTCTTATAACTTATATGTTATTTCAGATCCCTAAACTGAGACCGTAGCTTTAATCATGTATACACCATACATGTACCAGAAAGTACCTCCTCCTACAAGTGCTGAAATCAGTCCCACTCCTTGATCTTAAATATAACAACAGTAAATAAATGAATAAATGCAGTATCGGCAACACTTATCTTTAATGGTCACAACTACTTCCAGCGCTGGCGAGACTTAAAGGACTCCTGGAAGTGGTTGTGACCATTAAAGATAAGTGTTGCCGATACTGCATTCATGATCTGAGTTTCATAAGCATTATGATATACCCACCTTGTAGAGTTTATGGTATTTAGTGAAGCTTTTGCAAACTACTTATACAGTGATTGTTAGATAATGTTAGGAAGGTTTATGAGTTGATTTGTTTTCACATTGAGTGACGATCAACATACTTAGTTGTAATAAATCATCAATTTGCCCTGCGAAGCTATTGTGAATTTTCATGGATATTAGGCAGGATGATCGCTAGGCTTATCTATCTAATGATATACAGTAATTGGGTTTTGATATCTTTGAATACTTAAAGTACCTCTACTGGTAACAGATTAGTATTTAAATAATTCAGCTGGATGTTATGTTTAAATTGAGATATTTCACTTTCATGTTCTGGTTTGTATTTTGTTATTACAAATCTGTAAGTGTTTTGATATTTTGATGACCAAAAAAAAGCACACCAACATTATTTAATAATGGCCCAGTTTTTTTTTCTGGGTTTGCATCATTCCAGATAATTTTATTTTTATTATTTTCAATTTTTAAGAAATTTAAGTTCAGGATTACTCTTTTTTTATTGAATTATTACATAAACACAAGTAACATAGGAAGAAAATTTCAAAAAGAAACACCCAAATATTTACCACATTTTTCTGTGCCCTGTGTTGCCAGCCATTTACAAGAAAATTTTAAGACAAAAAAACCACCTGCCACCTTTGGTTTCAGCAAGAGGAAGGACTTACGACGTTTTTGAGTTTGTCTGGAGACATCAGGGAACATCAATATAGAGAATGTCATGGGGACAATTTTTCCCCATCCCTGTGGGAACTCATTTTCCCGTCCCGCAGAGTTCTGTTCCTGTCCCTGCCCCATTCCTGCAAATTCTGTCCTTATCTGCACAAGCCTCAAACACTTCAAAATCATAAGTGTTTAAGGCTTATGTGGTTAGGCAGAGCTTACAGGATAGGAATGGGGCAGGGACAGCGAGAAAACTTGTGGGGATGGGATGGAACGGGGAAATTGTCCCTATGTCATTTTCTACAACAATATAGTTTGACCCAAAAAAGGTATACTCTTTGTTTTAAAGAAAGTTCTCATAATCACCATCTTTTTCCCCACTGAAGACATCAGTTAACAAAGTAGATCTTTCCTGAATAATTTCTTGTGAAGTTTCCAAAAATTTTGTTAAATCTAAACTATCAGGAAAATTTAAAACATCTTTCTCTCCCGCTGGAGCTCCCTTCCCAACAGCATGAGGTAAATAATAGGCATTCACTACACCACTAGTTTCTAGATTCAGCTTTAGGATATCTTTTACATACATAATTAAGGGGTCCTTTTACAAAGCCACGCTAGCGGTTTTATCGCACGCACCGGATTAGCGTGCGCTTGCCAGAAATTATCGCCTGCTCAAAAGGAGGCGGTAGCGGCTAGTACGTGCGGCAATTT
Organism: Geotrypetes seraphini; assembly: GCF_902459505.1. Lineage (NCBI taxonomy): Eukaryota > Metazoa > Chordata > Amphibia > Gymnophiona > Dermophiidae > Geotrypetes > Geotrypetes seraphini. The sequence continues at coordinate 521,918,905 of NC_047084.1, read as the reverse complement.
AGAGCGCGCTATTCCGTGCATTAACACACTAGCACGGCTTTGTAAAAGGAGCCCTAAATATTTCTCTAGGAGAGAGAGTGTTTCAGGAAAGTTAAGCAGCCTCAGATTCACAGCCCTGGAAGCATTTTCTAATGCCTCCATTTGTAAATGAATCCACAAGTTTTTTTAACTGAGGTCGCTAATACAGACTGACAAAATTTAACCTGAGAATCTATTTGCTCCAGATTTTTCTCAATGGTACAAAACCTCTTATCATGATCAATAAATTTTTCAGCTGTCTCTGCAGTAAATTTACTATACATAATTAAATTATCCTGATCCATTTTTCTAAATGCAAGAAATATGTCTTTAAGTGAGATTTTCTGTGTATCAGAGACAAAATCTTTAATAGGTTGAGGTTTAAATAATTCTGGAGTTGGTACTATGACATTTTCAACTGTAGAGCTGCCTTGTAAGATCAGCATAGAAGGATCTTGTCCACTAGCAATATCCTGTGATAATTCAGCTATTTCATTATGTTGTCCGGAAGATTCTTTAATTGATAAAATGATTGTGGAGGAGGGGTACGTCCTCCAGAGGAAAATGAATCTTCCAGAGAGGGGGAGAATCCCAACTGTGGAACCAAAGAAGTTGATAAATGTTTATCCATAGGACCTTTAACCCTAGTTGGAGCAAAATTCCCTTTAATCCCTCCTTTTCCATGTAGTGCTCCAAAGGGGCTCTACAGGGGCATGCCCCTTCGGTTATGCACCCATGGCACGAACTGCAGAGTGGACGCTAAGATAAGGAGAAGAGCCAAGACCCCTCTCTGATGTCAGCGTCTTATGGGTCTAACAGAGTGCCTGTTCAACCAACGTTTCTCTCTGATGTTACCACCTGAGCCGTGGAGCAGACACCAAGATAAGGAGAGGAGCCAAGACCCTTCTCTGATGTCAACATTCTTATGCATTCGATGTCAACACCTAATCCACAGGACATACTTATTTAGTTTTCTTTCACCCTCAATTATTATTGGAGTGGTGTTTTTTTTAGTTGCAACAAATAAATACAAATATTTAAATGTGTAACCTCTGTGTTAGTGTGAATTGAAGGTAAAACCTATTGAAACATCTGACTGATGATAACATCTCAGACATTTAATAATTAAATTGTCATTGCATGACATCACCTTTAGGGGGTTTTACACCAAGTAGAGACTGGACTGAAGTTAAACTACAGCTTAGAGAATGACACGGTGACGGTTTACCCGCGGCCACCGCATTTAAGCCGCGGGTCACCGCCGAAAACGGGGAAGAAAACTAGCAGTCGCTGCGGTGACGGGGACAAGGCCATTCACCGACCGCGGAAACGGTGAACAGGTTTGTCCCCGCGGGCCAATGTACCCCCTTCTAGGAACCGCTATTTACCTGTGTTTCACCGTGCTCCTCATTTATCAGATCAACCCTTCCTGCCAATCGCAGCAGAAGGGTACCCAACCCCTCCTGCTGGTCCTCCCAATGGCCTCCCCTAAGATCGCCGGCAGGAGGGTACCCAACCCCTCCTGCTGGACCCCCCCCCCAAACGAACCCTCCCACCCCGGAACCCCCTTAGTCTTACTTTCCAAGTTGGACCGGACAGCTCCTCGCTCGTCTGGCCAGCAGGCCTGCCTCCGTCCAAATGAGGCGGGCCCGCCCCTCCCCTCCCCTGCCTAACCCACAGGATCCTAGGGCCTGATTGGCCCAAGCACCTAAGGCCCCTCCTATAGCGGGAGTGGCTTTAGGTGCCTAGACCAATCAGGCCCTAGGATCCTGTGGGTTGGGCAGGGTAGGGGCGGGCCCGCCTCATTTGGACGGAGGCAAGCCTGCTGGCCATACGTGTGAGGAGCCGTCCGGTCCAACTTGGAAAGTAAGACTAAGGGGGTTCCGGGGTGGGAGGGTTCGTTGTGGGGGGGGGTCCAGCAGGAGGGGTTGGGTACCCTCCTGCCGGCGATCTTAGGGGAGGCCATTGGGAGGACCGGCAGGAGGGGTTGGGTACCCTTCTGCTGCGATTGTCGGGAGGGCCGTTGGGGGGGGTCTACAGGAGGGGTTGGGTGCCCTCCTGCCGTGATCGCTGGGGGGAGGGGAGACTTGCAGCACTGCTTATACAGCGACTCTGGCTGTGAGGAACTACAGTAAGGCCAGTGTTGAACAGACTTCTATGGTCTTTGTTCCATGTGTGGTAAGACAGATTAGGATGTGTTAGATAGGGCTTCAACAGCAATTTCAGTAGTTGGAACATTAGAACAAAGTCAGGCAGATTTCTACAGTGTGTGTCTCATGTATGGCAAGACAGATTAGAATATGCTTCAATGGCAACTCCAGTAGTTGAGACTTAAAGAGAACACCAAGCAGACTTCTACGCTCTGTGTCCCTTCATGGGTTCTAATTTTGGCCATTGGGGTTCCTTGGAATAATTGTACCTAAAGGGAGGCCCTACATTCTTTGGGCTAAAGTACTTTCGGAAACCCTTTTGGCCCAAATGAGGTGTATGGGATGGGAGCTTGGGGGTTTGAAGGAGCTCAGTAAGATCTCTAGTAAAGAGGTGGGACTTTGTAAGCATTTAAAGTACATGTCGTGTTTGTTTTTGCATTGCTAGCCCCAGGGGTGGTGGAAGATTAGTGATTGAAAAACTGTATGAAAAATAACTATTTTAAATTTAGTGATCAAAATGTGTCAGTTTTGAGAATTTATATTAATTAATTTTTTCTCTGCGTGTTTTGTTTTTGTATAGTTATTAACTAATATTTAACTAAGTTTTAAAGAATGTTTCCTTTATACGTAAATAAAGAAAAGTGAATGGGATTGCAGTGGCGGTGACGGGGCGGTGAATGGGGTGGCAGTGGCGGTGACGGGGCGGTGAAGAGGATGGTGAGACGGGGACGGGGCGGTGACGGGGATGGTGAGACGGGGACGGGGCGGTGACGGGGATGGTGAGACGGGGCGGTGACGGGGACCAATTTTTTCACCGTGTCATTCTCTACTACAGCTATAAAGGTTGGAATATTGCTTTTAAGTTTTTAGCAAAGATTCTGTGCCAGCTGAGCTGGATCAAGGGTAGGCAATAGCTATATTTTGCCCTTCTCCAGCTCTGTAGTCACTAGAATTAATGTTATTTTGCTGGAAGGACTTGAAGGGGAAAAGGATTGTGCCAGTAAAAATACCTTTAAAATTACTTCTCTTTGGCAACTCTGAAATGCAGAGACCTATGATTGAGTCGTTCCCTTGTTACATCTTATGGAAGACAGTGGTGTTGAACTAAGTGGGCTCATTATGCTGTGTCATCTCAAAGAAATGGCATGGTAGGATTGAAAAAGTTACAAAAGAGATGAGTGGAGTTTGGAAGAGGGTAAGTGGTTCACTGCCTCCAACTTTGTGTTTCTTGGTTTGGTTTCCTTTTGGCTCATCTAAGCCATGGCTTTCTATTCTCCTGGTGAACAACTTGTCTTTATCTACTAAGTCTATTCCCTTCAGTATCTTGAATGTTTTGATCATGTCCCCTCTCAGTCTCCTCTTTCCAAGGGAGAAGAGGTCCAGTTTCTCTAATCTCTCACTGTACAGCAACTCCTCCAGTCCCTTAACCATTTTAGTTGCACTTCTCTGGACCATTTCAAGTAGTACCATGTCCTTCATGTACGGCGACCAGTGCTTGACACAGTACTCCAGGTGAGGGCGCACCACGGCCCAGTACAGCGGCATAATAACCTTCTCTGATCTGTTTGTGATCCCCTTCTTAATCATTCCTAGCATTTTGTTTGCCCTTTTCACTGCCACTGCACATTGCGTGGATGGCTTCATCGACTTGTCGACCAGTACTCCCAAGTTTCTTTCCTGGGGGGTCTCTCTAAGTACCGCCCCGTACATCCTATATTCATGCATGAGGTTTTTGTTACCGACATGCATCACCTTACACCTTACCTTACATTTGCTATGTTGCTGCCCATTTCTCGAGCGTGGTTATGTCACGTTGCAGATCTTCGCAATCCCCTTCACTACTCTGAATAACTTTGTATCGTCTGTAAATTTAATCATCTCACTCGTACCAATTTCCAGATCATTTATAAATATGTTAAAGAGCACGGGTCCAAGCACTGAGCCCTGCGGCACCCCATTGGTGACGCTCTTCCAGTACGAGTATTGTCCATTTCCCCCACTCTCTGTTTCCTATTCTACAGCCAGTTTTTTATCCACATGAGTATTTCACCCTCGATTCCATGGCTCTCAATTTTCCGAAGTAGTTATTCATGTGGGACCTTGTCAAACACCTTCTAAAAATCCAGATATACAATGTTGACCGGGTTACCCTTGTCTATCCACCTGTTTACTCCCTCGAAGAAGTGCAGCATGTTCATCAAGCAAGATCTTCCTTTGTTGAAGCCGTGCTGGCTGGTCCTCATCAGATTGTGTCCATCAAGGTGATCAATGATGCGGTTCTTTATAATCACCTCTACCATCTTTCCTGGTACCGAGGTTAGACTCACCAGTCTGTAGTTTCCCAGGTCTCCCCTCAAACCTTTTTTGAAGATTGGCATAACATTTACCACCTTCCAGTCTTCCGGAATCTTTCCTGATTTGATCGACAGATTGGCTATTAGTTGAAGCAGTTCAGCTATAATCCCTTTCAGTTCCTTGATGACCCTCTGATGGTGGTCATTTTGAAAAGTTGGCTCCTATGTCTCTCGTGTATACAGTTCCGCAAACAAATTATCTTCTTTTGAAAATCTGCTAATTGAATAAGTGAAGGGGGTAATTCTCCTGCCCCATTGCAAATATACAAAACATTAGTTAATTCATTAACTATATGAAAAGGTTTGCTAATGTGTGAAATATCTCTATCAATGATAGAAGAGTAATAACTCTTAGCATTTAATAATAGCATGTTTATAATCTTTGACTGCCTTTCTCCAGTTCATGCTGTTATCAGTTTTATTCTTAATCCATTTTCTTTCAAGCCATCTAAATTTTTGTTTTAATTGATAAATATCATTATTATACCATCTATTATCTCTTTGTTTAACCTTTATAATTTTTATAGGAGCTATTCTATGCAGTAATTTTATACAATTACCATTCAAATTACTTAACCAGTTGATTTGTTCTTTTTGAGATTCAGGAATATTTATTTATTTTATTTATTTCTAAAATTTCTTAGCCGCCTATAACTAAGCGGTTTACAATTTTAAACATTCACAATAGAAACATAGAAACATAAAAGTAGACGGCATATAAGGGCCACGGCCCATCAAGTCTGCCCACTCTAATGACCCTCCCTATCTATCTTTGCGGATAGATCCCACATGTCTATCCCATCTGGCCTTAAAATCTGGCACGCTGCTGGCCTCAATAACCTGAAGTGGAAGACTATTCCAGCGATCAACCACCCTTTCAGTGAAGAAGAACTTCCTAGTGTCACCGTGCAGTTTCCCACCCCTGATTTTCCACGGATTCCCCCTTGTTGCCGCGGGATCCCTTGAAAAAGAAGATATCTTCCTCCACCTCGATGCGGCCTGTGAGATACTTGAATGTCTCGATCATATCTCCCCTCTTTCTACGTTCCTCGAGTGAGTAGAGCTGCAACTTCCCTAACCGCTCCTTTTATGGGAGCTCCTTGAGTCCCGAGACCATCCTGGTAGCCATTCTCTGGACCGATTCCAGTCTCAGCACATCCTTGCGGTAATGCAGCCTCCAGAATTGCACACAGTACTCCAGGTGCGGTCTCACCATGGATCTATACAGTGGCATAATGACTTCAGGTTTACGGCTGACGAAACTCCTGCGTATGCAACCTATGATTTGCCTTGCTTTGGATGAAGCTTGCTCCACTTGGTTTGCAGACTTCATGTCTTCCCCGACAATCACCCCTAAGTCTCTTTCTGCTTCAGTTCTTGTCAGGATTCTCGCCATTTAGGGTGTAAACCTTGCATGGATTTCGGCTTCCCAGGTGCATGACTTTGCATTTTTTGGCATTGAAACTGAGTTGCCAGGACCTAGACCAGCGCTCCAGTAGAAGTAGGTCATGCATCATATCGTCTGCCATTGAATTTTTGTCTGTTGTGCTTTTGCTCACTACATTGCTTAGTTTGGCATCATCGGCGAATAATGTTATTCTGCCTCGGAGCCCTTCTGTCAAGTCTCTTATATAGATGTTGAACAAGATCAGGGCCCAGGACAGAGCCCTGTGGCACTCCACTTATCACCTCTGACATTTCGGAGGGGGTGCCATTCACCACTACCCTCTGAAGCCTACCTCCAAGCCAGTTCCCAACCCATTTGGTCAAAGTGTTGCCCAAGCCTAAAGAACTCATCTTGCTCAGCAAGCTGCGGTGTGGTACGCTATCAAATGCTTTGCTGAAATCCAGGTAGACGATGTCCAGGGACTCACCAGCATCCAGCTTCCTCGTCACCCAGTCAAAGAAGCTGATCAGGTTGGATTGGCAGGATCTCCCTTTAGTAAATCCATGTTGGCGGGGATCCTGTAGATTCTCCTCGTCCATGATCTTATCCAATTGGCATTTGATTAGGGTTTCCATTAGTTTGCTCACTATTGATGTGAGACTCACTGGTCTGTAATTTGCCATCTCCATCCTGGAGGGGACGTTACCTGTACTAAGGGAGAGATTGAAGAGCGCGGATAGCGGTTCCGCCAAGACATCACCCAACTCCCTGAGCACCCTAGGATGTAGGTTGTCAGACCCCATTGCCTTGTTGACCTTGATTTTTGACAGCTCGCAGTAGACGCTGCTGGGTATAAACTTGAAATTACTAAACGGGTCAACTGATTTAACCCTTGTCTGTGGCTGAGGGCCGATTCCTGGCGCCTCGCAGGTGAAGACTGAGCAGAAGTATTTATTTAACAGTTGGGCTTTTTCTGAGTCCGTCTCCACATAGTCTCCTTCTGTTTTTTTGAGACATACTATCCCGCCCGAGTTCTTATTTCTGTCACTGATATACCTGAAGAAAGATTTATCTCCTTTCTGGATGTTCTTTGCTAGAGACTCCTCCATGCGGAATTTGGCCTCCCTAACTGCTGCTTTGACGGCTCTTGACTTGGCCAGATATTCTACTCTAGAGTCCTGTGTCCCTGATTGTTTGTAAGAGATGAATGCTTTTTTCTTCTCTTTGACGAGGTCCGAGATCTCCGTAGAGAACCACTGTGGCTTGTTGTTCCTACTCCCTTTACTTACTGATTTAACATAGCGATTTGTTGCTTCCTGTATGATGGCTTTCAAAGTTGACCACATATCTTCCACGCTGTCGGTGTCTGCTTGGCTTTGTAGTGCCCGGTGAACGAAGTCTCCCATGTCTTGGAAGTTTGTGTCCTTGAATTTGAGGACCTTGATCAGTGTGGTAGATTTCATGAAACCTTTCCTGAGATTGAACCATATCATATTGTGGTCACTGGAGGCCAAAGTTTCACCGACCGAGACCTCTGTGATACTTTCTCCATTGATAAGTACCAGGTCCAGAATTGCCTGATCCCTTGTTGGTTCAAATACCAGTTGCCTGAGTCTTGCTCCATTCAAAGGGTTTAATAGCTTCCTGCTGCTGCTGGAAGCAGAGGAAAGTGTGACCCAATCCACATCAGGCATGTTGAAGTCACCTACCAATACTGTGTCGCCCCGCAAGGTGATATTCTCTATATCTCCAATTAGTTCCATATCTAGGTCATCTTGATGTTTTGGGGGGCTGTATACTACGCCAAGATACAGGCATTTGTCCTTCCCTCTGGCCAAATTTACCCAAAGGGATTCCCCAGTGTACTGTACATCTGTGATTCTGGTGACCTTAATGTTATCTTTAGTATATAATGCTACACCACCCCCCATTTTGCCCTCCCTGTCCCGGCGAAGCAAGTTGTAACCTGGTATGACCATGTCCCACCCAGGTCTCAGATATCGCCACCACATCCAGGTCGGCATTCCTCATTTCTGTTTCCAAGTCTAGGATCTTGTTTCCCAGACTATGGGCGTTGACGTACATAGCCCTCCATGTTGTGTGTTTGTTGTATCTCAGTGGGGACAATCCCTCTTTATCAGCTAGGACACCATTAGCATTATTCGCGTGTCTCTTACACTCCCTAGACCGAGCGCTACAGCGTGTACCTGTCTCTGACTCCCCATGACTACAGTGTGCTCCTATCCCAGACTCGGTAATGTGTGTACCCTGTGGGGGTATTCCCATTTGGGCTGCTTGAGCTCCTTTAGTGCAATTTGCAACGTGTGCACTCTCGCTGGACCCAGAATTACAGTGTGTACTCCATCTAGACCCAGAATTGCTATGTTTACTCCCCCTAGACCTAGAATTGTAGTGTGTCCCAGAAATAAAGTGTTTACTTAGCTCAGTCTCAAAAGAGTATTGGTAGCTTAGCTCGTCAGGTGGGTTGTTTGTGCCCGTACCCTCCCCCAACTTACCTAGTTTAAAGCCCTGTGTAACAGGCGGGCTAGACGGTGTCCAAGGACGTTCTTCCCCCTCCTGGTCAGATGTAACCCGTCTGGTCCCAGCAGTCCTTGCAGTGCCTCTCTGTGGTGCAGGAACCCAAAGTTCATCTCCTTGCACCATCCCTGCAGCCAGTCATTCACCCTCCGGACTCGATCCTCCCTGGCAGTGCCCTTGCCCCTCACTGGGAGGATCGAGAAGACCACCTGCGCATCCATCTTCCTCAGCTTCTCTCCCAGGGCTCTGAAGTCTTCAGGTATGCTCTCCGGGGTACACCTGGCAGTGTCGTTGGTTCCGACATGGATGAGAATCATAGGGAAGTGATCCTGGGGCTTGATGAGTCTGCCCAGGCTAACAGTTACATCCCGGATCCTGTCCCCCGGCAAACAGCAGACCTCTCTTGATTGCAGATCTGGTCTACAAATTGGTCCCTCGGTGCCCCTTAGCAGTGAATCCCCGATGACCACAACTCTTCGCTTCCTAGGGGTGGGCTGACCTGTTGACTCTGGAACTGGAACCGTCTGCTCAACCACTTCTTGTATCTCAATGTCAGGATCCTCCTGTAGCAGCTGGTATCTGTTCTTAAGGGGGATATGTGGTGTCGATGTAGAGCTGCCCTGTATGTGAGAGAGAGAAACAGAATGAGGTTTTCTGCGTTTTCCAGTGGAGGAAGTAACCAGCTGCCAGGAATCAGCATCCCCAGCCACTTCCTGTATTCCGACGGTTGGTCTCAAGTTTGCAGGTTTAGATGCTTTGGGTGTCTCTAGGACGGTTCTGTCAGGCTCCTGTTCGGCGATCTGAGACAGCTCCTGGATGACACCGTCGATGAAGGTCTCGTCGTCTCGGATGCATCTTAAGCGCTGAACCTCCTCTCTCAGGCTTCTCAGCTCTAGCAAAAGGTTTACATCTGGCTGATCTATGGCATCCGTCTTTGTGGAGACTGTAGTCGTCTTTAAGGGGATGGCCTCGGTCTGAACAGAGACCTCTGCCCTCCGTCCTGACTTCCCTTCCATCTGTGCGAAGACCGTAGCCATCCCCTGGGTGCTTTCAGTGACTGAACTGACTGTCTTGATAGAAGTCTTGCTGCTTCTAGTTCTACCTGCCATTAAAATTTTTTTATTTTATTTTTTTTAGATATTTGTTAGGATAGGATAGGGGCAGTTAGGTGTTGTCAGAAAGTGTTGAGGTTGGAGGGATAGAGGTAGTTAGTTAGTTTTTGGTCTGGGAGATAGTAATTAGTTAAGTGTCAGTTAAGGTTGCCTGTTTGTTAGTGTGCTAGTGAGGTCAGTCTGATTAAATGATAGAGGATAGCGTGGTCTGCCTGTTAAAAAGGTTTGGGAATAGAGTGATTGGTGTGTTCCGCCTGTTTAGTGTGAAAGATTAGCTTGTTTGTTGGTTAGGTAGAAAGTAGAAGGATTTGGAAGAAAGTTTAGGAAAGATTGAAGTCAATTGGTTAATTAGCTGGTAGGAAAAGTTGAGAGACCGGCTAAAGTTGATAGCCCTCCCTTAATGCCCTTCTTGAGGCCCTTCGCAAAGGCGCTCTCGCTGGTTCAGAGGATAACATATATACATATATACAATAATTCAGAAGACAACAAACAATACTTTCAATACACTGCTTTAGCTCACTAAAAATTGCAAAAAACCTGCAATAGAATTCCATACCATCAATTCTCAATAAATCTATGACACAGGCCATAATAAGATTCCACTTTAGTATTCATCACTTGACTCCAAAACAATGTATGATCTATTTTACTCCTTTTATAAGTATATTTTGTTAGATAGAAGTATAGTTTGTGGTATGGCTTTATGATAGTTTTGTTGGGTCCAGTAAATTACAAAAGATCCCATATAATGGTCCAACCAAAGAATTTGTGATCAATCTGGGACAGAGAATGATATGTCACCAAGATTATTATTAAAACACCCAAGTAAATCAAACTGATGGCCTTTTACATGGGTTTGTTGCGAAGTTGGTGATAAAATATTAAGATTGTATAAAAAAAACTTTAAGATCTATTACTTTAGGATCATCTAATTGCAAATTAATATATCCTGCTAATAACTGAGAAGATGATTCCAAAGTATATTTTGCAATAAAATCATAAAAATTATCTCTAGCACCTATTCATTTGCCTACTAAAGTGAGATCTTGAACCTTACATGCCAACATTTCTAAAGACTGAACAAAATTATTCTTCTAAGGTCACATTAAAGAAATCCTTATATATTAAACCTAACCCTCCTCCTCTACTATGTTGTCTACAAATAGGAATTTATAACCTGAGGGACATATATCATTCAATATCAGGTCATGGTCAGATTTTAACCTTGTCTCTATTAAAAATAAGAAACCTGACTGATGATCAATTAAACAATCTCTAACTCAGGTTTGTTACCAATAGAGCGAGCATTTTAAATAACTTGGTACAGGAAAAACTTCAGGTTCCTTAATTTAGGGATCCTTTTACTAAGCTGCGGTAGCATTTTTACCACGCATTGCAGATTAGCGCGTGCTGCCCCCACGCTACATGGAAAAACTAACGCCAGCTCAATGGAGGCGTTAGCATCTAGCGCGCACTAAAACTGCTAGCACAGCTTTGTAAAAGGAGTTTGGTGAGAGTAATTTAACAAATCTTTTATGAATATTTTGAATTAGGTATTCTTTCTCATGATAATCTTTCTTATGATTATTTATGAGCACCTCAATAGTATTAGGATAATACCATGTACCCCATAACATTACTTTGATTCATTTACATTTGATGAATTTGTTAAAGATGTTAATAGAGGTAGAAAACCACATGTCGCCAAACTATTCTTTACAAAAAGTCCACTCAATAGTAGAACAAGAATATACATTCTCAACTTATCCATTATGCTAAAGATCTTCTAAATATCATAAATAAATAATAAAATTAACCTAATTACACCCAAAGTTACACATGAAGGGACACACAAAGGAGCATGACCTGTCTCAGGAGCAGGTCTGTTTTACAGCATCCTGATTTGATGTCACTTCCAGTTACCATGGGAACAGATCTGTTCCTGCCTCCTCAGATGTTAAAAACAGCAAAATGGGAAAATAAAAATTACTTGCAAAGTCAGTAGTTCAAACCACAGTTGCACAGTAAGTAGTGGCAGAAATGATAACACCTCGGGAGCAGGTCTCCATTTCAGCGTCCTGGTTCGATGTCACATCTGGTTACTATGGGAATGGATCTGTTCCTGCCTCCTCAGTTCAATGTTAAAACAGCAAGGTAGAAAAACTAAAAATTACTTGCAAAATCAGTAGTTTATTTTAAACCACACTTGCAAAGTAAGTAGTGGCTGAAATGATAACACCTCAGGAGCAGGTCTGCTTTTCGGCGTCCTGGTTCAATGTCACTTCTGGTTACCATGAGAACAGACCTGTTCTTGCCTCCTCAAAGCAGCAGAGAGAAATGTTCCCCCCTCCTGCCAACACTCCCCCCCCCCCACACACACACACACAGGAGGAGGATTGCCCACTCCCTCAAACCCACTGGAGTCCCTCGCTGCCCCCTGAAAATGCCCCAACACCCATGACAGCCACCCTCCCCCCCCCCCCCCGACTCTCCTGGCAGGAGGGATGTCAACTCTCTTCTGCCACCAGGGTTCCCTGAGAGCTCCCCCTGTCACTCCCTGTAGGAGGGATGCCCACTGCCAGGGTCCCCCCATGACAACCCCCAACAACCTAGACAACCCTCCCAACACTCCCAGCAGGAGGAATGCCCACTCCCTCCCTGCTGGGGTTTCCCACCCCCATCCCTGTCCCTACTACACTATGGCAAAGGCTGGCCAGAGGGATACCTACTCCAGCTGGCCAGCAGGCCCGCCTCTTCAAAATGGCAGGCCTTCCCCTTGCCAGTGCATCCTGGGATGCACCAGAGAGGGGCTTAAGGCTCTGATTGGTCCAGGCACCTAAGGCCTCTCCCAAAGCTCAGACCCTGCCGGAAAGTTTTGCCTGCAAATGTGGCACAGTGAGGTTAGGGAATCATCCAGCAATGATAGAGAATCACCTGCAGTGCTCCTTTAAATATTAATGAGAACATTTTGCTACCAAGTGCAGACAGAAAATTTTGCAATACTAATTGTCAACAGTCCAGCACTTTACCCTTTGTTCTAGCACACCTCTCCTTCAGCTGTTGTTTTTGGGGGGATTTTTAATTTATTTTTTTTTAGTCCATTCTCTTCAATATTGTATGATCTGCATGCTTACATTAAGGAGAAAAAATAATCATGAACCCCTTATTAACATTGACTGTAGAAGAATGAGCTAACCTTTTACATAACATAACATAACTTTATTTTTCTATATCGCCTCAATCAAAAGAATTCTATGCGGTTTACACAAAAGAGAAAACTGGTCAATCAGCGAAATACAAAATATTAATGTTAAGAATACAGCATATTAACTAAAAAGACAATAAAAATATTTAAGTTAATGCAGTAAAATTATTATGTTGAGAATAAAACCTCGAATTAGGAGAAAAATTTATCAAATAGTACTGTCTTAATTTCTTATCAGAAGGCGCCGTACAACAACATGGCTCCGCTAATATAGTTACCCAACCAGGACTGTTGTTTACTTGCTTGAAATGCGAGCATCCTGTCTAAGAAAGACCTAAATTTACAGCAAATATGCAAATAAGTTACCAATTCCTGGTTACCCTCATGAGGTTATATAGCACAAAATGAGATAAAAGGTAGTCTAGTTTTCTGCATACATCTCTGCATCTGAATTGAATAGCTAATATCTTCATTGCAATGGGATTTAAAATAATAGTGCACTGATGTCAGAGTAAGCCTTTCTACACAGATACGCTGTAGCTTGTGCAGAAAACTAATTTTAACATAGGGCATCCAATGTAGTGCACAAAATTCTGTGCAAAAATCTAGCTAAACTGTGTACAAAGGCTAGCACATTTTATTACACTGGCCCATGTGTTAGGCAATGCTTTCATTCATAGCTACCTAGGGGATTTTATCCCCTTTTAACCCAGATGCTACTTTTGTCTTTCTCAATCATAGCAGCGACAGTCATCATTCAGACATCCTAGAATGGAGCTCCCTCCAGAATCAGGTACATGCACATTTTTTCCTAAGCCATATTAACTTTATTTGGCCATTTGGCTGCTCAATTTCCCAGTCCTGCAAGGTCATGTCTACTCCCACTCTTTCCAATCTTTTACCCTGTTCCCAGATCACAATAGGACATTGCCTTCTATCCCAGAGCTTTTGGGATTTCTCAGGAGTCTCTAATGAGACTTTGTCAAACAATTTCAGAAAATCCCAATCAAAGAACACTCATTTGGTCTCTGGAGGAAGATATAATCAGGGCTGGCCTGGGTTTAAGCATAGGCAACCTAAACACATGCCTAGGGTGACAAATTCTGAAGATGCCCAAAAGCTGGAGCTTGGGAGCCTGCTCGAATTATCTGGGGTATCCCTCTCCATTGGTCCTCTGCAAAAGGGTACCAAAATCTTAAATCCAGCTCTGCGTTTAATGGTTTGTTTGATATGATGTGTTCTAATACCTTACAAAATAAACAGAAATCTATAGCTAGAATGTTTAAACTTTAAACCATTAAGCAGTTTGGTATTATTTTATTGATGTCTGAATGCAATGCCTTCTCCTGAGGTATCTCCTACGATGATTTATTAGTCACTCTTCACAATAAAAACGTATAAATACAAAGTTGAATCCAAGTTTATAGTCCACATATAATTGTCCTACCAGACCCTACACGATCCGTGTTTCAGTGAACATGCCTTCCTCAGGGGTCCGATTGATATAGGAATCACAGATAAAAATGTAGACTAAAAACAGTATACGTGTCTTTGAGCAGATAACCAAATAGGCTGTAGTACAAATAGAGTGGCGCAAAACAGCCTATTTGGTTATCTGCTCAAAGACATGTATAGTCTACATTTTTATCTGTGATTCCTATATCAATCGGACCCCTGAGGAAGGCACGTTCACTGAAACACTGATCGTGTAGGGTCCAGTAGGACAATTATATGTGGACTATAAACTTGGATTCAACTTTGTGTGAAGAGTGACTAATAAATAATCTTTCAGAAAGAACATCCACATCCACAGTTGTTGTTTTTTTTGTTCTCATCGTTTGTATTGTTTATACTGTGGAATATTGGGTCTTCTTTCAGTTTTTTTTTGTTGTATCTCCTACGATAACAAGTTTGTGAAGTTCTGCAGCACTTATGGTTGTTTTTTCCCTTCGACTCTACTCAGCTTGCAAGATTACACAAGTTCATTGTCCCAATGATGCATAGATTATTTGAACTATATCATGTTTAGAGACCATTTTGCCTAGCTGAATACAAATTTGAAATATTTAAAGGGAACCAAGCTCGTTAGAAATTATACATTTATTAAAATAATGAACTTTCCGTAGCGCTACAATTTTTCCATGGTTAATGTTTGTTAATTATTTGTTTCTTAACATTAAATATGAATACTTGAACTAAAACCTCTGCAATAATTTTGTGCACTTTTGGTTTTCGGTTATCAACCTCTGAACAAGTACAACCGGCCCAACGCTGTCTGAGCAGCGAGTCAAGCGCTGACTCAGCTGAGAGCGAGATGACGTCACAACGCTAGAGACGGGTAAAGGGGAGCCGTCTGATCTCGCGGCAGAGGAGAAGCTGGGAAGAGAGAGCGATGGTTACTGTAGGAACTAACACCGACCTGCAGGGGTAAGTAGACCCTCTCCTCTGGTGAAATATCGCACGTGACCTGAGACCTCCTCCAACGTGCTGCTGGGGGAGTTCAGCTGATTCAGCGCTAGGCGTCTCTGGGTTATTACTGGGCAACTGGGTCCCGCGCACGCAGGTGTGGAAGGGCGTGCGGGTGTACGTATTCGCGCTTCTCATTGTAGGCATTTTTGTATGGGTTGTACGAGGTTGGAGCTCGATATGTGAAGGTCACAATCAGCATTAGGTGAACCTTCAACGTTGCGGCTCTAGACCCTATCTATTTAGTATTGTCTTTCCAGTGGTAGTTCAAAACGGTTATTTTCAGGTGCAGAGAGCTTACATTTTGTTTGTACATAGGCAGTGGAAGATTAAGTGATTTGCCCAAGGTGACAGTCAGTGTTAGTGGGACTGGAACCCTGGTATGGACTCCTCTCCCCAGCATTTCCTCCTCCTTTCCTACACTTCTAACTTCCCTAGTTGTCCAGCATCTCATCTCTCCTCTCTTCCCCTTGCCATAGGCCCATCAGCTCACCTATTCCCTATGTATCTAGTAACTTCCCTTTCCTTCTGCACTCCAGATTCTAGCATCTCCCCCTCCATGGCACCTCATTCTTTTCCTGTCCTGAGTTGACCCCATTGTCTCCCCTCCCCTTCCTCCTCCTGCTTCCTAAATGTCTAGCATCTATCTCTCTTCTCAACCCTCTCCCTGAATATACATCCAGTATCTCCCTTTCTCTCCCCCTCCAAAACTTTGTACAATATCTCTTCTCTTCCCTGTCTCCACCATATCCAGCATCTCTCCCAGCTTCCACTTATCCTTTCCAAATCAAATTTGTTGTCTAAAGCTTTTATGTTCATTAATACAGGGGTGTAGCCAGTTGATTGTGGGTGTACCTGAGCCCAAGGTGGGCAGGCATGGAATTTATCGCCCCTCCAATGACTCCACTTTACTGTCCATAGCCCCCCACAAGTAAATTCAAAATATTTAATATCTGATCTGTTAGGGGAACCCCACCAGCTGAAAATGTCCTCTTCTGGCAGGCAGCACTCTTCCAAATGGCAACTGGCAGCATTTGCCTTGAGTTGACGCTACTGCTGGCAGGCTGTGCATGCATGAAAACTGAGCATCTGCAGAGGGGCTGGTGTCAGCATCAGCTTGATGCAAGTGCTAGCACCTGCTGTTTGAAAGAGCACCTGTTGCCCAAGGAGGATGAAGTCCTCAGCTGGTGAGGTTTAGGGATTCTCACTAGTCTCAACAAGAGTTCCATAATTATGGGTGGGTCTGAATCTAAATTGGATGGGCCCTCGCCCAACAGGCCTACCCGTGGATACGTAACTGGTTAATTAAAAGTCATCACGATGTGGGCTATTTATTTTTTGCCATACTGGTGCCATGCTGCAGATGCCCCACCTCCATATTGTCACTTAATGGTTGGTCCATCCTCTGGATCCATAATTGTCCAAGAGGTTTAATGATAATCTGGTCCTGAGTTTACTCTGACCCCATTGCATGATCAAATGTGTAGTTGTGCTTTCCTAGTTTCAGTTCCTTAAAAAAAAAAAAAAAAAATGCTATAAAATTTGCAAGTAAAAAAACAAAACAAAAACGAGCTGCATGCAATAGGGTTAAGTCAGAACTGAATCAATCCTGTCAGAAAAGTGTGGGATCAATTGAAAACTTGACGGCCCTTGCATTATCTAACTGTGTAGCAAGCAGCATGTTAAAAATGCTTAGCAGCAGTAGCAGTAATGTGTACTCAGTGTCACCATGGCAGGCGGAAGGAGAGTCTCTTTCATACTTTCATTTATTTCTCAACAGATATGTTCACACCCATGTGCCCATCTGGTCACAGCGTCATCCAATAGTCCCCAAGCGGTATGTCATGGCATGGAAGCAAGACATGGAGAACAGGAAACTTTTATTAAAGGTAGCCACTAGCTCCAAATCCCAGAGAAGCTTGCATGTTTCTGTTTTTTCTCTATTTCACCTGCACAAGTATTAAGAAGTGCACCTTCTTTCCATAGACTGCGGCACATGTTCAGCTACATACAGGTCCAGAAGAAGAAAGTTTATTTTTGGAGAACAAAGAAAGGTTGTGCCACGGGGAGGACAGAGAGAGTATCTTGAAGAAGAGAACAAAGCATCAATTCTCATTGATGAATATACCATTACATTCTCATTTTTCAAGGCATATCAGTGCTTTGATCAACTGGAAATGCAGGCTGAAAAGACCTACTTAACTTTCATAGGTACCAAATGGCAAAATGTGGGATGAATCTCCTTTTAGGATTAGAAATAGAAAAAAATAAGATGTAGTACATATCAGTAACATATTATTTAATTTTTAATGTTATTGCAGAAGTGTATTTTTAAATTGGTCAGATTTTATTACTATAACATATTCATGAACTAAAAAAATTAAAATACTGTTGCAGGAAAATAGAGGCCGTTAATTCTTCCTAGCAGCCAGAAAGAAGCACATTCTGCAAGAAAGTGCATGGAATGCTGAAAAAATAAAATTTGTAGCTTCTGCACTACTAATTTGTTTTCTGTGTTCTGTCATCTAAATATATATCAGGGTTCTTCAAAAAGTTTCCGCACTTTCATATTTCTGCGGGAAATGGTTGGGGTGGGAGAAGTGATAAGAGGACATGTCATAGAATGTCATGTGACTAGTCAGTCAGGCAAGCCAGCTCACCTTGCAGGTAGTGATGTGGTTTGCTTTTGATATATTTAACAAATAATATTTAAAAAAAATAGAAGTGCAGAAACTTTTTTATATGCACACACAGGGTGGGCCAAAAGTGGATATGCAGTATTTATTCATTATTTCTTTTTATTTTACAGGTGTCACAAATAACATTTTTGTGAAGTTTTTTGTATCAGTTACATCATTTCATTTTTACTTGATTATTGTTCAGAAGTGTATTATACCTATACATAAATTTAGAATCAGCAATTATGGTAGTGTTCAATAATAGTAATTACAGCCTGCATGCTGTAACCGGTGCCATGGTCGGCGGTCACCATAAAAGATAAACACACTGAGCACAAACACATTCATTTTGGGGGAAATCTCACCCCTCCCCCCCCCCCCCGAAGATAAACCATTTTTCATTTTTGAAAATGGGCATGTTTTGGTACTGGATTTTTGTGAATGATCCGTAAAACATCTAAACTCATATCAAAAGTGGTCCTCCACATGTTGCAGTTCCATGTGTAATATTGACATGATTCTAGAAGCTTAATACATAAATGCTTCTTGTGCTTCTGACTCGCCCATGCCTATCTCCTTTACATGCCTCCTTGAAGTTATGCATTATACATTTTGAGTACTTTGTTTATAGAAAAGCAACTAAGTTTGGCTATGTGTGTAACTGCAAATTATTGCTATGGCCAACTATTGCCTAATTTACCAATTAAGTTATGTATGTAACTGCCAGTATACTTTAACCTACACATGTAATTTTGTGCACTACGCCAGATTCTGTAAATGATGACTAAAGTTAGGTACCTAGATCGGCACACCTAACAATTTTCTTAATTGGTTTAATTGACACTGAAAAAGTGCCATTAAAAACAATTTTAAATTTTTTTAAAAAATTAATTATCTGGTGGATACCTACCACTTTGGAGGTAGGTATCTACACCTAGGTGCCTACCAGCAAGTAGGTATGGTTAGGGTCAGATTCAGAGTGGATTTTGGGCATGATTTGACTTAGGTGCACTCATTTAGGCCAAGAAAACCGTGGTCTAAATAGCAGTGCACCTAAGGTTTCAATGCCTACTAGCACTTAAGACCACTTAGGCACCACTAGGCACAATTCTATAAATGGCGCTAACAGGATGAAGTGGAATGAATCTGTATAAACAATATTTTAAAATAATTATTATTACAGTGTTAGGGAATGGTTTAGGTTTCTCAATGGATCTGACTAAGCATTTCAGCATAATTTATTATGAAATTATGAATGTGGAGGGGCATAATCGAAAGAGACGTCTAAGTCCGTTACCGTCCAACTCACAAGTCATCCAAAGTAAAAAATAGCTTAGGACACATTTTCGAAAAATCCATTCAAAAATTTTTTTGCTTCAATAATTGTCTAACTATACATCCTGCCGATCTGATCGTCCAAGTCGCTAAATCGTCCATCTTTATACCACATTTCCGTCCAACTTTTTGTCCAAGTCAAAAACGCCTAGAACAAGCCCTGTTGGACGTGGGAGAGGTCTGCAAAGTGATGGACTGAACACTCAGACATGGCACCTAAATAGTGAGGTACCTTACAGGGCACTGCTGTGAACTTCAAAAAAAGGGTGCCATGTCGTCTTCTCACTACAGCTCCCTTATAGGTCATGGTGAGCCCCCCAAACCACCTCCAGAATCCCCTAGACCTACTTATCTACCATTCCAATAGCCCTTATGGATGCAGGCGCCACTTATATGCCAGTACAAAAGGGTTTTGGGGGTGTATAGGGGAGTGCACATGTTTAAGTATCAATGCAGTGATTAAAGGGGCTTATGGGCAAGGGTCCTCCTCTCCATGAGTCCTAACCCACCCCCAAGATGACTTAAACTGCCTCTGTGCTGGACGACTAGGCTTTTTATGAGGGTGTGGGAGGGTCGGGAATAACTGGGGTAGTGTGTGTGGGTCTATTTTATATGCTTTCAGTGCTTATCTGGTGACTTTAGGTGGGCTTTTGTGACTTAGACCATGTCTAAGTCACAACATTCAAGTTCTGTCGATCCTGTGCTGTATAACTTTCGGTTATACATGATGTACGACTAAGTCTAAGATGGCCCACGTCCCGCCCAACTCCCGCCCTCAACACTCCTGAAATGCCCCATTTAGCTTTGGTCGTTCAGCGGCACTATGAAGGCCTAAGTCGTTTAGAAATACGTCCAAAACCCATTTTTAGTATCGGCAGTTGGACGTATTTGGGAAATGTTTGTCCAAGTGCCGACTTTTGGACGTTTTTCTCTTTCGATTATGAGCCCCATAATGTTTTAAGGAGGGATTACCTGTATGATTTAAGATTGTGATCCACCTTGAGCCTTGTGGTAAAGTGGAATAAAATTGTTGAGATTGGATTAAATGAGATGAAGTTAGGATATTACATTAACTATTGTTTACATTCCAGCAACACTAACACTAGTTCAAGACAGATTACAAAACTAGAAAACCATCCCAAAAGACTGGGAATTACAATACACTGTATTAAATACAATAAAAACATTAACCAGTTAAACAATTCATTTGATATGAAAACATAAACATTTTAAGCTTTTACATCTAAGTAGAAATTATGCACTTTCTGCATAAAATAGATGTAATACTTTTACAAAAGACAGCATAATAAATTACGGAAGTAACTCAAATAAGTATATTATTCCAAAATGTTGCTGCTTGATACAAGAATAATATTTTTTTAAAAGGTGTTTTTTAAATTTTATTTTATACCCTTATGGTAAGGAAAAGCCAACTTCAGAAAATTATGAGTTTTGTATTTAGAGTGGAAGATCCCAACTAAATAAAACATAGGCCAGAGCAACTGAGCTTTTAAAAAATCCTGGACTTGGTAGGCAGACAATGAAGTAGAGAATGACACAGTGACAAAATTCATTACCGTTCCCATCCCCGCGGATAACCGCGGGAAGCCATCTTCATGTCATTCTTTAAGGAGAGAGGGAAGAATCGGAGTACAATTGGCCACAACCACTGACCCTCAAGCTTTGCTGTGAAGAATGCTGGTGTAGAAGGACTGAGGTTGAAATAGACACTAGAAAATGACATGGGATTATTTCCCACGGTTATCCGCAGGGACGGGAACGGTGATGAATTTTGCCACCGTGTCATTCTCTACAATGAAGTTGAACATAATAAGAAGTAATTCTGTCAAATTTCTTAAGGGAGTATATCAACTGAATTGCCGTAGTTTATACAGTTTGCATACAAAACTTTGGAGCATCCATGATAGACTATATCCTAACTTTATCTGGTTGGTGGTCTGAACCTAGCTGCTAACCAGATAATCTCTGGCTCTGCCCACAGACCATAACGGATTGAAACAGAGAAGAAGTGGCTATCCTCTATTTCCCCTGTTGTATGCATAAAAAAAGAAGGTTTTAGAGGGGAGTATTGTACTCAAGATCAGTACCTGAGTTAAAGGCTAAAGAGAAAACTTTCCTGCAGGAAAAGGGAGAAGAGAGGAGTCTTTCACCAGCAACAGCACTCAGTCAAGGGATCTGGTACAGGGTTACCAGATATCCAGATTTACCTGGACATGTTCTCTTTTTAGAGGACTGTCTGGGTGTCCGGACGGCTTTCTAAACTATCCAGGCAGGAATATGGCTCTCCCCTGTCCCCCACCTACTTCCTCCATTGAAATTTAATCATCAAGCTGGCCAGCAGCATCAGCGAGGCGAGACTGCCACCATCGGCCTGCCCCAGGAGCCTTCTCTCTGCAGTGTCCTACCAACGTGGGAACAGGAAGTCGTTGCAGAGAAAAGGCTTCCGAGAGAAGCTGATGACAGCACGCACACCTCGCTGATGCTGCTGGCCAACCCCAAAATTAAATTTCGGCAGAGGAACTGGGTGGGAGGGCAGGGGAGAGCAATACCCTACTCTGGGTTGGGCTTGTGCTGGAGAGAGTCCATAGCTCCAGATCCTGCTGGGGGAGGGGGATTGGAGGAAGAAAAAGAGAAGCACCCACAGGAAGGGGTTTGAGGGGGGGAGAGAAACACTTGGGGGAGGGGGAGGGAGAAGGAGAGAAAACCACCCAAATGAAATTAACTGATTGTTGGTTTAACAATTGCCATCTGGAGATGATCTAGTGCAGGGGTCTCAAAGTCCCTCCTTGAGGGCCGCAATCCAGTTGGGTTTTCAGGATTTCCCCAATGAATATGCATGAGATCTATGTGCATGCACTGCTTTCAATGCATATTCATTGGGGAAATCCTGAAAACCTGACTGGATTGCGGCCCTCAAGGAGGGACTTTGAGATCCCTGATCTTGTGAGACATCTGAGGGACAGTTAAGAACTGTTGCAACCAGCCCCAAAAGGAAATGTACATCTGTTTAGGTTCTGTTTGCTACATAGTTTTTCAGTAACATATTTTAAGGGTTTAATGTTACTTCACAATATCTGGCAGTGGATGAATTTTGTTTTACTGTTACTGGGGTGACACCAGAATTTGATCATACAGTAAAACCTTGGTTTGCAAGCATAATTCGTTCCGGAAACATGTTTGTAATCCAAAGCCCTCGTATATCAAAGCAAATTTTCCCATAAGAAATAATGGAAACTCAGATTCGTTCCATAACCCAAAACCTTTAAGACAAAATACTGTATGTACTTGTATTGCAAGACCTCACTTGTTTAGAACAGTCACTACTACAGCGTCAGAGAGAAGAAATATCAAGGCTCAGTTGTGACGCGCAAATACAGTGCATATTTGTATTGCAAGACCTCGCAGCTTCTTCGGCTCAGTTGTGTTGACATGCCACGCATATGCATACTCTTATTGCATGGCATTGTTCATTTATCAAGTTAAAATTTAATAAAATATTTTGCTCGTCTTTCAAAACACTCGCACACCAAGTTACTCACAATCCGAGGTTTTACTGTATATTTGTCTTGTATGAAGAAACCTTCTAGCTTTATGCCCCGTGTAGACTCTGCAATACCATTTTTTTTTAATCAGTGTGTCACCCATATAAACATTTGTCAGGGGTGTCGCAACAGAAGAAAGTATGGGATCTACTGATCTTAAGTGAACACAAACCTTTTTTCTCCTGACAACAGAAGCTAAGCACAGGTCATTGCTTTGTTATGAATCGGAAACCTCTTCCTCCCTTTTTATCAAACACAGCAAACACCTGTAATATAGATTAACTGCCCCTCAGAGCATCTGTTGTCAGGAGAGAAAAGGTTTGTGTTCACTTAAGACCAGCAGATCCCATCCTTTTTTCTGTTGCAACACCCCTGATGTTTATGTGGGTGACACACTGATAAAAAATGGTATGACAGAGTCTACACAGAGGTTTCTTCATACAAGACAAATATATATTTATATTGTGCTATTATCATGGTCACCCCAGTAATAGCAAAAAACACAATTAATTCCACTGCTAGATATTGTGAACCACTAAACTCCATAAAATAACGTTACTGAGAGAAAAAAAAAAAAAAAAATGGAGACCAGTTATGTAGATTTCAAAGTACATGGCGTCATCTGGCTCTCTGCTTTTCCCCCATCCTAGCAGGTACCAATGGGCTGTTAAGGAAAGCATCAGGCTTACTATATGCCACATTTTTGCAGGCATTATCCCAGTGGTGTGCTGGGAAATTTTTAACAACACACTCTCTTTCTCTGGGCATAAGCCAATCTTGCAATTTGGAGAGGGCAGCGACAGATTCCTCTCCCTCCTTCTGTGTGGGCATGCTAGGCATACCTTTGTTGGCAGGGATGCTGAGATCCACCAGCCAAGTATATGGACTGCTGCTGCTCCCTACTGCTTGTTTCTGACTGAGCAGCATTGCAAACAAACTGATCAGAATGATAACAGTCTCATGAGTAGTCACTTGTCATGGGCATAGTCTGGGAGATTTTTTTGAGAGTGTCTCAGATCTTGTAACCCATTGGATTCCAGGTAGTTCATTATTCTTTCCTTCAGCAGAGCTTGCATTAGCTTTTCAACCACCAAAGTGAGGCTTACTGGCCTGTAGTTTCTGACTTCTTTTCTGTTACCACTTTTGTGAAGAGGGGCCACATTTGCTCTTCTCCAATCCATCCATCCATCCAATTTTATTTGTATAACGCAATACACCGTGAAGTTTGATGCGGTTAACAAAACTTAACTAAAGACTGTACATAAGCGATGAAGGTACAAATACACACAGCCTCTGAGCACGGAACATCTCCTGTCTATGGATTTATTAAACAAATCCACAAGACGTCCCATAAAAACTTCTGCAAATTCTCTCAATACCCTAGGATGGAACCTTTAGTTTTCCCAGTTGTTCATAAACACTTTCTTCTGTGAACACAGTAATATCTACTCCATTCCCATATATACCTTGGTCAGCCAATCAAGATCCTTCTCCAGACTTTTCTTCCATGAACACAGAAGTACAGTATTTGTTTAGCACATTTGCTTTTTCCTCATAACTTTCCACATAGTTTGCAGCATCTATTAGTCTCACAATTCTGTTTCTAGTCTTCCTCCTTTCTCCAATATACCTGAAAAAGTCTTTGTCTTCTCTTTTTACCTCGCTAGCCATTTTTTCTTCCACCTATGCTTTCACCAATCATATTTCTCTCTTTACTTCTTTGAGTTTTATCCAGCATTCTTTTCGGTATTTATTTTTTTTTTTTTGTGGGGGGGGGATTTATTCCTTCATCACCTCTTTTGCCTTTATTTTTTCTGCTACCTGTTTAGAGAACCATAACAGTTTCCTTTTCCTGTTTTTATTAACTTTATTGGACCACAGTCTTTCCACTTCCCTTATATCCTCCCCTCCCATCAGTTCTTTCTTCAGGAAAACTCTTTAGATTTAAATCAAACCATACCATATGATGATCACCGTTACCAAACACCAGATTACTGTTGTCCCTTTTCTTGTTGGTTCCATCTAGGGTTACAATATAGCTCCAGAGAAAGGAGGACCCACCCAAAGGTATAAACTATCCTTCTCCTCTCTACATGGTATTCGCTATGCAGGCAAACTGGGAAAATCCCTTCTCTTCAGAATCACAGGTCTTTGGAACGACCTTACTACCCCGCTGCGGAACCTGGGCTCCCTCCAATTATTCTGCAAGCAACTGAAAACCTGGCTTTTCACTAAAATGTAATTCTATCCCCCCTTACTCTTCTCTTCTATATATAAGTTCATGTAAACCTTTTTTTTCCTTCTCTTCCTATATTTTAAGTTCTTGTAAACCGTGCCGAGCTCCACATCCATGGAGATGATGCGGTATATAAACTTAAGGTTTAGTTTAGTTTAGTTTAGGACAGATTGAGACATTCGGGTTTTACTTCCATGTTAGGTACTGTTGAAAACTCATTAGTCAAACAGAAACTCAAAATGGTGTGGGTTACTTGACCTTGTAATCAGTCACAAGGAAACTAAGGATGGGATAGAAATAATTTTACCCTGCAATTATTTCTTTATTGTGCTCTGTGTTTGCACTTTTCACCACCTTTCACCTTATAAAGCTCTAAAGTTCCCTCCTACCAATGAAATATGCAGCTCAAGCACACAGATCTTTGGTACAAAGACACTGAAATATTAGGGTAGGTCACTATCAGAGTGAGGGTGGAGAAGTGAGTCACATCTAAAGATATTTTATTTCCTCTCACTATTTGACCTGTCTGGAAATCCAACTGTTATTATTCTTGGAGGCGAGCCCTTCATTCCTGGGGTTCTTCTCTAATCTGAGTTAGGTCAGGAAATACCAGATCCATTCAAACTGACAGCGTGCTGTAATAAAAGACAGAGTATCTTTTTCATGTAATGCTGCATATTTTTGTGGATACACAGAACTAAGAGGCACTCTAGCTTTTACTACTTTATAATTCAATCTACTGTATACAGAACCAAAATAATATCCTATTTCTGCTTTGATACTTCATAAAATCCATGAATCATATACCTTATTGCCTTAATATTCCATCACTTTATAAAACAATTGTTTATTATTAACATTTTTATACATATATGTATTACAGCAAGGATTAGGCTGTGAATTCAGGGCAGGATAGGAGTACTAGTCAGAGCGGGTAGCAACCTGCAACAATCTGAGGGCATAGAAATCAAAACTATATCAACTAGCTCTTAAAGTCAAGTTCCTAAATTTCAAAGATTTTACTCAAGAAACCCAGATAGATTAGGTATATCAAACTGTAATCCTGTAAACTGCAAATAAGCCTAGTTTTCAGAATCTTCCTAATGAATATGTGCGAGATGGATATGTATGAGATGCCTCCGTTGTATGGAAATACATTAGGGAGCTCCTGAAACCTGACCTACAGGTATTCTGTATATTGTAAATGAAAAATGACAACACAAAGACCAACATGGCCCATTGATTGTGTCCTGGAAGGTTGTTGGGATTGTATCTGCCGCATGATTTCTTAGAAGTGCAGAAGTCATTACTGATACTGGTTGCACTCTCTGGCCATTCACCACTTTGTATCCTCGCTATATATGTAACTATCTTTGCATAGTAATCCACTTAACCACATTATATAGTCTCTTGCATCGTACGTGCTCTACAAGTCTCTCGCACTGTATTTTCACTGTATAAATATCTCCGCTGTATATGTACAGTCTCTTGCATTGTAAATGTGCATTGTATCTTCGCTGTATAAACACCTATGCTGAATATGTACAGTCCCCTGCATTGTAAACTGCTCTCAACTGCATAGTACATTTCCAGGCATTGTATCTTCGCTGTGTATGTACAGTCTCTTGCATTGTAAACCGCTCTGAACTGTTTGTGGTATTGCGGTATACAAAAATAAAGTTATTATTATTCTTATTATCCTAGCTGCTCTATGCTTGCTTCTCTTGCCTTTTAGGATTCCACTGTATATCTACCACTCCTTTTTGAATTCCAGTTTTCTTTTTGCTTTCACCATCTTTTTGAGAGGACATTTGAGATACCCATTTCCCTTTCTGTGAAAATATTTCTGATCTTGCGTTTGACGCTAGCTCCCTGTAACTTTATATCATGTTCTCTAGTTCTAGAGTGTATCTTCAACTGGAAAAGGTGTGTTTGTTCAGTACATTCCCTCCATCTCTCCTCTACATTACATTACATTAGTGACTTTTATTCCGCCATTACCTTGCAGTTCTTTTTTTTTTTTTAAAAAGCATTTTTATTAAGGAATCAAAGAGAACAGGCAATAAGAACAATGCAAACCAGCTTAATAACATAGAAGGTACAAGCAGATAAAGCCGTTACAAACATATAGCACAGCAAAATTTGTCAAACATTATTGTTAACCTAACATAACCAGGAGCGTCTTGCAGGAATCCCAATTTAAACTATTGCACAGGGCATACATTACAAAAGAAAGTGTGTGTGTGGGGGGGGGGGGGGGAGGGGGGAAGGCTCAGATGCACCTCTGGGAGGATGCCACTTGTAGTAAATGCAAACGGTCTACTGGCACGTTCATTCACACCTTGCGGTTCTAAGCAGAATACAAGAGGTATTCTGGACATGAGGAGAATTACGGGATTAGGAACAAATAACAGGGGCAAATTATAATACATAGCTACAACCTTCAGTCTTTTTTATGTCTTCTGATGGAGATCTTACCATTTTGATCTCTTGCCTCTGTACCAGCTTCAGTCGCTTTAGGTCCTTAGAGAGGCATGGTCCTAGAAAACAGATGGATGATGAAGGTGACGACAAAATGGAGATTGATGAAAACCTTTATTGTATAAAGTCATATAAAAGTTTCCAAAGCAGCTGTGTTTTGCTCCACAGGACTGCTTCAGGGCGAATATCAATACTGGTTAATATATAAAAACATACTGTAGATTAACTTGAGTATCATATATAAAATAACTAGAAAAACATATATTAGTACAATAAACTTAAAAACATAATAGTCTAAATAATTTAATAAATATATGATGAAATGATCAATACCCATACAAATAGATAGAGTATCTTAAAGCCAATCCTTAAAAACATAGGGGTCCTTTTACTAAGGCGGTTAACTGATTTAGTGCATGCTAAAGGCTAAGGCGCCCATAGAATATAATGGGTGCCTTAGAATTTAG
Source organism: Geotrypetes seraphini (assembly GCF_902459505.1). NCBI lineage: Eukaryota > Metazoa > Chordata > Amphibia > Gymnophiona > Dermophiidae > Geotrypetes > Geotrypetes seraphini. Next base: position 521,890,915 of record NC_047084.1, on the reverse strand, counting down.
CGCACATTAATCTTTAGCATGTGCTAAATCGATTAGTGCACACTAAATTGATTAGTGTGCGATAAATCGGTTAGCACACTTTAGTAAAGGACCCATAGTAATACAGAGCAACATTCAAAATAATAAATAAATGAATACCCATACAAATAATTATGAGAGAGCCAGTTATTACATACCCCCAAGGAATAATCCTTTCATTTCCTCAAGGTAAAAACCTACTATAGGTATAGTATTGCCAACACACCTAGGAAAAACTAAAGTAATCTCAAAAATACATATGTTAGTGGCTGTTTCACAAACAACATAAGAACATGAGTTGCCACACTAAGAGAGAATGAAGGTCCATCAAACCCAGTATCCTGCTTCCAACAGAGGCCAATCCAGGTCACAAGTACCTGGCAAGATCCAAAAAGAGTAAGAGGTTTTATGCTGCTTAGCCTAGAAATAAGCAGGGGATTTTTCCAAGTCCATCTTAATAATGGCTTATGGGCTTTTCTTTTAGGAAATTATCCAAACCAAACTGCAGTTATCTCCTGAAGATTTGGAGGTAATTAACCAGTTAAAGGATATGGTACAGAAAGCCCCAACCTTAGCTCTTCCTCATGGAGGGCTACCACTGCACATACCAATCTAGTTGGATGGGGTACTGTTATGATGCAGGAGTATCCAGCAGAGCATAGGATTTGTGGATATTTCTCAGGCACTTTTACACCTGTAGAATTAACCTTTACTGATTGTGAAAAGGGTGCAGTTGGAGTGGCTTGGCAGTGCACAAGAAAGAGCATTTGCCCCTTATACCTTTGATTATTCATACTACTCATAATGTACCAGCTTTGTTAAAATGAACTCACACCATATTCACCACATATAGATCATCTATGTGGCATTGCTTTTTTCTGGTGGTATAGAGTTTTCTTCTAAATTAGCACCAAATGCTTGTGAAATACTAGAGCAGTTATCTGCTGTTAGGCTCATTTACTACTCAAGGTGCAGAGATAGCAGCAGTTTGTTACGCTCTGCAAACATACAGAAAGGATGATTTGACTGTTTATTCAGGTTCTCCTTATGCATTTCATATCATTTTGGTACACATAACTAAATGGCAAAAGAGAGGATTTATTACCTCAGCTTGAGAACTGCTACAACATTTAGGAATTTTAGGAGAAACGGTAACACAGCTGAAAAGAAAGGGAATTAAATATAGCCGTGGTGAAGGTTAAGGCACATGGGAAAGGAAATGATTTTATTACTGTAGGGAATAGAAAGCAGATTTTTGGGCCAAAGAAACTGTAGCTCAGATTAAGCATATTTTCCAGGTTCACCCAGTATTACATAGTGGAACAACTTATCAAATAGAAGGGGTAAAACAGATACAAGGTGCTTTACAGGGAGAACTCCAGAAGTAGAAGCAGGCAGGATGTTATGAGATAGATTTGGGATAGATTACTAAGGATGGCACTTTATGCATTACTCAGCGTGCTTTAAAGTTATTATGTCATATATTGCATTATCCTCAACATTTTTCCACTTCCATTCTCATTCATAGAATTAGTCCTTTATGGTAGACACCAGGAATTGAACAAGTGATTTTTCAGGAGGTTAATCAGTGTCATGTATATATGTATGTCAAATAATCCAGCAAGGAGCAGACACTTTAAAGAACAGTTACTACTGCTTACTGGACCATTTCAAGTATGGCATATGGCAGGGCTGCCCAAATCAGGTCCTCGAGATCTACTGGCAGGCCAGGTTTTCAGGATATCCACATTGAACATGCATAAGAGAGATTTGCATACCAAGAACGCAGTGCGGGCAAATCTCTCTCATGCATATTCATTGTGGTTATCCAGAAAACCTGGCCTGCCAGTAGATCTCGAGGACCGGACTTGAGCAGCCCTGGCATATGGATTTTACATACATGCAGATTAGACATAATGGGTACAGGTACATGTTAATTTTAATCTGTCCTTCGTGTCAATCAGCCTATATCTCAAGTTTCAAGTTTAAAAAAAATTTGATAAAATCACATTTTCCAAATTTCTAAGCGATGTACAATTTTTAAAAAAAGGGAACAACAAACAACATTTTTAATGGCCAAAGACTTAGGGGTCCTTTTATCAAGCTGCGTTAGGGATTTAACACACGTAATACCGCACGTTAAGCTGCTTGCTGAGCTAGCCGCATTAAGCAGGCATTAGTTTTTTAGCCGGCTGCGGGGATTAGTGCTTGATGAAATGTCCGATGCGCTAACCCCGCTAGCATGGCTTGATAAAAGGACCCCTTAGACAAAGACATACCCAAACAAAAGGGAAGGGGGGAGAAGTTTCAAGTTTATTTTAAATTTTTTACACCGCTGAATCAAACTTCTAGGCAGTGTACAATAAAAAATACCATATAAACAAATTAAAGATTAGAGATACTAAACAATACCAGGGTATATTAGTAGAACACATGACGTGACATATAGACTTACTTCAAACAAATGGGAAAAAGAGGGCAAGAACTACAATCTTTGGAGAAAAGAGCACAAAAAAGGAAAAACCAATAGGTGAGGGTAAAAACTACAAAGCCTTGTTTTAGTCCTTAAAAGGACAGTTATTGTCCAAAAGCATCCTGGAACAAGAATGATTTTAACTTGGATTTAAATTGATTTAATGCAGATTCAATGCGTAAGTGATTGGGCAACGAATTCCGGAGAGAGGGTACAGTGACAGCAAAATTATTAGATATAAACTACAATGAATTATAGAAGAAAGAACATATAAGGGAATGACATAAAATTGGGGCATTACTTATTCATTTTTTTTAATAAAAAGAGAGGCCTCGTATGAAGTTTTAGGATTCAAATGCGTCTTTAAACTGATAGCCTTTTAATTTTTCTTTGAATCTGTCAAGAATTTTTTTGCTTCATTAATTGTACTGATAATGAATTCCAGATTTGGGGGGCTGTAATTGAAAAAATGGTGTTCCGCTGTGTATTAATAAATCTTAAAGCTCTTGCAAGAGTGTAAGGTATAAGTAATCTTTCTAAATATAATGGGGCTTTGACCAATTTTACTTTGAAAGTTAATAAGGCTATCTCTTTTTTTTAATTATTTTTTATTTTCTTAATAACAATATGTTGAATTAAGGGGAGTGTAGATAAGATTGAATTAATTCATATGGAAATTAAATTTGAAAGAATGATTTAAATTTGTATGAAATATTATTGTGTTTCTTATTGTATTGAATGTATTTTTGTATTATCCTATTGTACTGATTATTTGATTCTTTCAATAAAAATTGTTATACATAATAACAATACGTACAATACAATAACACACACTTCCAATAAGTACAATACAATAATAATAATTATTATACACATATTATTACAACTTAATGAGGATGTGTATTATAAAATAACAACCTAAAATTAAACATAGAATAAAATACAGTACTCATAAGCTGCATATATCCAATTCAGATGGGAGAAGAAAAATCACTTAGCAAGTTTAAAAGTCTCCTAAAGAGTTGGCTATTCAAGGACGCTTTCTAATAGATTTGTCATAGCCTATAATAGTTTCAGGAAGACGATCTAATAGAATTAAGCGGGTATTTGTTCCCCAACCTTCTGTGGCTTAACCCCCCCTGGTTTTATTTCTACTTTTAGTTTTTTTAGAATTGTATTTATGTTAATTGTTGTTAACCGCTTCCCTCCTTACATGTACTATTGTATTAGTAATGAATGTTATGTTTGTCGGTTTTTAATATTTTACATAATTTTGGAACTTGTGTAAATCGCATTGGATTTGGACTATGCAAGGTAATCAAAGAAATTAAATAAACTTGAAACTTGAAGATTCTCCTTCAAATTTTTACAAAAACCATCCAGGGGGGCTCATTTCTTAGTAAGGCTATCTCTTATTAATGTAGATGCCAAAATATATGCAAAAGTGCTGGCAATCAGATTACAAAAGGTTTTGCCTGCTTTGATTTACTCAGATCAAAATGGTTTTATGACTGGCCATCTTTCCTGTGATAACACAAGAATGTTGACAAATGTATTAATTCATGCAAATGATAACACTGATCAATGATTAATTGCAATGAGCCTTGATGCAGAGAAAGCTTTTGATCGTTTAGAATGGTCTTTTATTTTTGCAGTACTGAATTGGTTTGGGTTTCCTGTAGAATTTATCAATATGATTAAAATTCTTTACACTGCTCCTATTACTAGGATATATATCAATAATAAATTTCCCCATTACTATTTCATTTAGCGTTAGAGCCTTTATTGATTGCAACAAGGCATAATCCTAAAATAAAAGGGGTGTCTTGTAGTTCATTTGAGGTCATGCTCAAGTTTCAAGTTTATTTAAAATTTTCTTATACCGCCTAATCAGATTTCTAGGTGTTGTACAATATTAATAAAAACATATATTGACTATAATACAAATTTAAAATTGGTAGATATCCTGTTATATACTACACCTGATTCGATACAGCACATAATTGATACCACATTAGATTATTCATCTACTTCTAGTTATAAAATCAACAATTCAAAGACGGAGATTATACCACTGAATTGTCCAGAAGTTGGTGATTTCATTAAAGGGATGGGTTTTCATTGGTCATCTTGTAAAATTAAATATTTGGGTATCTATTTTGGTCCAACGATAGAAGAAACAGTTTAATATAACATTACTCACTTATATGAGCATATGAACAAGTTGGCAACAGGTTGGTCTCCACTTAAATTGTCATGGTGAGGTCGTTTGGCTATGATTAAAATAATGATAATGCCTGTAATAAATTACACACTCAGGCTCCGATTCTATAAAGGGCGTCTAGGTCATGTCTAAAGTTAGGCATGCTTTAGACATCCAATCTAAGTAGTTAGCCTATGGTCTGTAAATAGAAACAAAATGATGATAAACATGCAATACATCAGCTTTTTCATAAGTTCATTTCGAAAGTGTGAACCATTGTCGGTAATCAGTCTTTCAAATAGGCCATGCCTAGGTATAATTTCAGTTAATACCATTTTTACTATTGCAGTGTAATGAGAAGGCATAGGATGAAGTTAAGTGGTGATAGGCTCCAGAGTAATCTGAGGAAATACATTTTATGGAAAGGGTGGTAGATGTGTGGAACAGTCTCCCGGAAGAGGAGGTGGAAACAGAGACTGTGTCTGAATTCAAGAGGGTCTGGGATAGGTACGTGGGATCTCTCAGAGAGATAAAGAGATAATGGTTACTGTGGATGGGCAGACTAGATGGGCCATTTGGCCTTTATCTGCCGTCATGTTTCTAATTAGTCCTGGGAAGTTGCATTTACCCTCAAATTATAACACAATCATATAAATATATGAATATATTACAAACATACCACAATCACTGAGACCTGCAGCAGTATCGGGAGCCCCTCTCCAGCAGGGCACCTGATCACAGTTACACCCCTCCCCCGATCCAGCAGGGGAGAACACTTCAAAAGAAGCGGTGCCAACGGCTCACCGAGACCAGCAGCAGTATCGGGAGCCCCTCTCCAGCAGGGCACCTGATCATAGTTACACCGCTACCCTGATCTACCTTGATTTTTTATTTCTCTTGATACTTATTTTTTATCTCTATTTTTTATTTATTTTACTTATTTATTTTTAATTCTATCTTTAAATTTATTTATTCATTACTTGGTGGAATACTCATTTCTATCTCTATCTCTGTCTTTATATTTTATCTTTATTTTTCATAAATTGTCTCTTCAGGTATTTTAGTTAGATTGTGAGCCTTTGGGACAGTTAGGGAATTTCCAAGTACCTATCTTATTTATTTTTATTTATTTTATCTTTTAATGCATTCATTTTTGTAAACCGCTTAGAAACCTCACGGTTATTAGCGGTATATAAGAATTAAATTAAATTAAATTAATTACCATACCTACTAACTAGAAATGCTAAGTAACAAAAAATATATTGTATTGTCACTGCAATTAGATTATTAGGCCGTGCATATATTCATGATCATGTGACACCTCTGTATTTAAAATTCCATTGGTTACCAATGGAATTTAGGATCAAATGTAAGATATTGATGTTGGCATATAGACCATTATTTCAGCTACAGCCTTCTTATCTTTCCAACGTGGTGTTATTTTATGCCCCAAGATGTCTATTATGATCTTTGAATGACAATAGGGTGGTCGTTCCTCATATCTCGAAGGCACATCTTGTGTCGACTAGAGATGGTGCGTTCTTCTATCTAATTCCACAGTTATGGAATAATTTGCCCATAGATCTGAGAAAAGAAGAATCATACATAAACTTTAAAAAACATCTAAAAGTGCACTTTTTTCAATTGGCTTTCTCAAATTGATTAATTGAGTTTGGGACTGTAGTCTGTATTTATATAATGATTAATTTTTGATATGGAAAAACAATTAAAAAAAAAATGGAATGTATTTATTATGGTTTACTGAGATTTGATTGCTTGTTTTTATTGCTAGTAGAATTATTACTATGGAGATTTTGATTGTTTGTATTTTAGGAAAAAAATTTTTTTTAACTTTTGCTTTTACTCTTTTTTATCCTATTTTTAAATGGAGTTCCTTTCCTGATGATCCTTTTTTAGGCTGTTATGCGGTATAGAGTTTTTAATAAACATAAACATTACTAGTTATCCTTAGGACTAGCAAAGGGTATTGTCTACAAGGATGTGTAAACCAAAATATTGATAACTGATCTGAAAGTATCCATTTTGAACTTTGCCAAAGTATGAAAGCTAAATTATACTCAAAGAAACTAGAAAATTTAACCCCACCACAATCTTTATCCCCTTCTTACTTTTCCAAACTAATTCTTGGAGGTTTGCTGTTCCACAAAAATTTGGACAACAGTGCTTCAAATTTGTTATAAATTGACTTATCTAAAATGACAGATAACATATTGAGTCCCTGATTCTGCAAAATGATCTAAAGTTAGGCACCGTTTAGGCGCCCTTTGTAGATTCACGCTCAGCACTGTTTAGGCGTCTAAGCATCCTTTAGAGAATCAGGTTTTAGGTGAGATTTAGACGTCCAAACAATGTCCTTAATGTTATAATATTTTATTATTATGTTATTAGAATGGTGATTTTATGCTGTTTTTCATTATAATTGTAATACTAGGAGTTGGATCTGTTTGGTACCCTGTCCCTCTTTATTTTCCTAGCTCCTTTCCTATAACCCTTCATTGTAGCTCCTTTTCAATCTAACCCTGTAAACCGTGCCGAGCTCTACGCTTGTGGAGATGGCGCGATATACAAACCTAAGGTTTAGTTTAGTTTAGTTTAGTTTAATGTTTTTATTTATTTCTCTTCCATCAAACAGAGTGACTGGGATTTGAACCAGCAACATTAGAGTAGGTTTAACCAATGTGCTACAGAGTGAGCTAGCAAGCTGCAGAGCAATTGTAAAACTAGGGGGTCCTTTTATCAAGGTGCGGTAGGGGTTTAACGCGCAGAATACCGCGAGGTGTTAGTATTTTGGCTTGCCGTGGGGATTAGTGCGTGATGAAATGTCCGACGCGCTAACCCCCGTAACGCGGCTTGATAAAAGGAGCCCTAGGTCTTATATGCATTGTAAGGAAGTCTACTTTTGAGCATAGTTTAGGCGTCAGATAGACCTGAGTTCTATGGATGGAACTTAGGCACAGTTTGGATGTCCTTAATGCAATCTGCTAAATAGTTCTCTGGGTTTTTATTTTTGCTTTATTAAGCTCAAAATGCATTTAATAAGCCACCACATAAACAGGGCACATCAATACAAAGATACTGTATGCAAAACCTTCTATTTTTCTGGGCAAACAGTAATGCGATTTGCTAATTAGAGGGAAAGATCCATTAACTGAAGCATAGAACATGAAAAAAACAGCTTTATGTTTCTTGCTAAAAAGCTACCCTTTTTTTCTCACTAAGGATTGCTCCAATGAGGTCATTCTTAAAACAGGTAGATTCAGCAAATAAAGCAGATGATAAAAATATATAGATTTCATACATAACTTAATTTGCAAAAGGTTAAAAACAGAAAAAAACAGATACAGACCTTAGCCTGGCTTCTACTTCATTGCAAATGGAGTTTTACAGCTGCATAATGGTGACCTCATTGTGAGATCATCAAGGTACACCAGCAAGGTAGAATGCCACAATTAAAACATGTGCTGGGGAGTTGGTTGGGATTTGAACTTATGACCTCTGGAAGAGGAGCACAGGGCTTTTACTTATTGAGCAGGTTCCAGGCAGGTGTTTCTGACTGCCCTGTGATATGATAGGAGGGGCCTTAGGCACCTGGGCCATTCAGGCCCTAGGCTCCTGTTGGTTGGGCAGGGGAAGGGGTGGGCCCACCTTATTTGGACAGAAGCGGACCTGCCGGACAGACAGTGCGAGGACCCATCCAGCCAGCCAACTTGCTCGGTGAGCATGGGGAGTTCTGGGGTGGGGGGGTTTCATTGGGGGGACTGGGGAGGGGGGGTTGGGGCATTTTGTTGGGGGGGGTGTCCGGCCGGCGATCTTTGGGAAAGGGTAGGTGGTCATCGGGCAGGAGCGGTTGGGCACCCTCCTCTGCAATCATCAGGGAGCCCGGTAGGAGGGGTTGGGCACCCTCCTTCCAGCAATCGTTGGGGGGTAGCGGGGACTACTGGTTGGAGGGTTTGAGCACCCTCCTGCCGTTGATCGGGTTGGGGGCAGTCTTTCAGCAGGAGGGATTGGGCATCCCTCCTGCCTCGCTCATTTAGTGGGAGGGAGAGGGGGGAGACTGACAACCGCAGACGCTATACTAATCATGGCAGGGAGAACCCTTGCTGCGATTATGTATAGTGGCTGCATCTACTTAGAATGTAGGCTAGCATTTTGCTGACCTACATTGTAAGCGTCTCCTGTTCTACTAGGGAGATGCATAGGGTCACCTAGGTTCGCCTTAGGCGAACTTTGGCGGGCTTGCGGGCCTCCCTAGGCTCCTGGAGGCACCTTCAATATAGGCGGCCTGCCTGGGGAGCATTTTTTAAAAAAAACATGCATCCCGATTGGCTGATTAGACAGCTGTAGGATGTCTACAGCTGCCTACAATCGGGACACAGTTTACAGAATCCGGGCCTTTGTGTCTAGATGTCTAGATACTGATTTAGCTTTTATATCAAATCAAATCCAGTCCAGGTAGGAACATTACATTACATTAGTGACTTCTATTCCACCTTTACCTTGCAGTTCAAGGCGGATTACATAAGAATTGTTATGATCTTAATACATAAGATTACATGAGAACATTTTCTAATTTGCTAAGGAGTAGACTGGTAATGCCGGTGGAGTTTGGAACTTTATTGGTAAAGTTATATTGGTTTTATGTGTTTTTTGAAGAGTAAGGTTTTTTGGGTTTTTTTTTAAGTTTTGTAGTCTGTGGTTGATATCAGCAGATTGGTGAGTTGTTGGTCCAGTTTTGCTGCTCTAGTGGCCAGAAGGTTGTCATATATTTTTTTTTGTTTGACATTTTTGGTTGGCGGGTGTGTGAATATTGTATGGGTTCTCCTGTGTCTGTTTGAGGTGGAATGAGTTAGTCGATTGTTCCAGTAGGAAGAGCTGTTTCCGCTTATAGCTCTGAATAGTAGGCAAAGGAATTTGAAGTGTATTCTGGCTTGTATTGGGAGCCAGTGTGAGTCGTGGTAAGCCTCTATGATGTAGTCGTATTTCTTCAAAGAGTAGATAAGTCTTAGGGCTGTGTTTTGTATTGTTTGGAGTTGTTTCATCTTTGTTGTTGTGCAGGGGAGATATAGTATGTTGCAGTAGTCTATTAGGCCTAGGATTAGTGATTGAACAACAAGTTGGAATTGTGTTCTGTCGAAGAATTTTCGAACTTGTCTAAGGTTTCTCATAGTGTTGAATGATGTTTTTATAATTTTGTTGATTTGTGGTTGCATGGTACATCCTCTGTCTATCAGCACTCTGAGGAGTTTTAGCGTGGGTTGAATTGGATATGAGATCAAAATAATTTCTATGTTTGTCAAGGTTGGGGTTTTGAAGTTTTCAAGGAGGATGAAGTTTGTTTTGTCCGGTTTAAGTTTTAGTTTGTGTTTTTTCATCCATGTTGCTACTGCTTCAAGTGTTCCGTGTATTGTGCCTATCATGGATGGTTCAAGTTGGTCGAAGGGGAGGAGTATGGTGATATCATCTGCATAGCTGTAAGAGGTAATGCCTAGTTTATCTAGGTAGGAACTTAGGGAGGCAATGTATAGGTTGAAAAGTGTGGAAGATAGGGGAGATCCTTGTGGCACTCCACATGGGTTGGTCTAAGGATCCAATTTTTCTTTGTTTGTTTTGACTTTATAAGTTCTGGATTGTAGGAATCCTTTAAACCATGTTAGAACTTTTCCTGTAATTCCTATTGCATCTAGAGTTTGTAAGAGGATGTTGTGGTCTACTAGATCAAAGGCTGCAGAGAGGTCTAGTTGTATGATCATCATTTTTTTTCCAGTGCAGAGGTGTTGTCCAGATAGACATACTGGGGGTAAATTCTCTATTTAGGCACCCCAGTGCTGCATGGGGAGCACCTATCTATAACAGCATCTGGGTGCCCTAATTCTGGTATAGAATACTAGCATAAACCAACATTGGCACCTAAATTTAGGCACAACCATTTATGCCAGGTCAATGGTAAGTATATATGGGCATGCCTAAATCGGAGATACTCCCACGCCCCACTCATGTGTGCACCCTCTTGCACTTAGAGCTAGCATATAGAACAACACATAATGCACTTACACATGCAAGGCACACATAATTGCATGTACTCAGTTATAAAATTGCCTTTACTATCTCTATTTGTGAGTACTAGACCAGTGTCACACCTTCCCTTGTGAGTTCTATCACCATTTCTCTGAGTAGAGCTTCATGATGCCATCCACAGTCTCTCAACGTCTTTCCAGTTCTACAGATGGGATGCTCCTAGTCTACATCCGATAGGTTGAAAATTTCCTAGCAACAAAGCACCTCCCTCTTCATGCCCAAATTTTGGATATGTAAAAATTGTTTGCAGCTCTCTGGGATTGCAGTTTGATACACCTGAAAGCTAAGCGCCTCACTTGCTAATTGAGCCTCCTGCATTCAGATTCCTTCTTGTTGAGTTTATCTTTACCGGGCCTTCTGTTCTAGTTTTCTATGAATCCCTGCTCTATTCCCTGCAGTTCTGCTTTAACCTTAGCCTTTACTCCAGCCTTGTAATCTCTTTGCCGACTCCAGTTTCAGACCCATTGTTCTGGTTTATTCAGTTTCTGTTCCAGCCTCTGTTCCACTTCCTGTTCTGCAGCCAAGCTCTGATTCTGATTGTTATTTGCCAGGAGCAGGCTTATGCCTCTGCCTACCCAAGTACAAACTTCAATTCCAGTTTCACTCCAAGCAACTACAGTATTGCTATCTGCAAGTTCCAGATCCAGGATTGTCTATCCAAGTGCAGCTTTTGACTTAAGAGTGTTTCCTACACTATACATAATGAAGCTGCTGGACAGGAAAAATTCCATCTAGAACTAATAAGATCACTAACTTATTGAAAGAGTCAATCAAAAAGGAGGAAATAAAGGACATCAATGGCAAGGTGAAAACCACTGTCTACTAATGGGATCACTTTAATAAGTGGTCAAAAAACCTTCACTGTTGGAAACAGGACCAGTATACAACTCATATGGACTTATATAGTATAATCTCATTATAATGGACTTCAAGGGACCTGGAAAAACAGTCCGTTAATCCAGAGTTGCATTTTTAAAAAACTTTATTTAGGTCAACTTGAAACAACGTTCAATCAATGAACAGTCACTGCACAACCATATCAGCAACATCAAGAACAAAACTCAGCAAAACATTGGTATGGCACGAAATGATTGCAAAACCAGAACACTAAAAGATGTTCTAAAGCATTATGTCATACTGTACTGGAAAGAAAAATACTCTGTCATTTTCTTCTGGGCTGCATTTTGATACTATATCTCCGGCATGCCACGCGTTATAACCAGGCCAGGATTAACCAATAGGCCAAGTAGGCACGTACCTAGGGCCCAAAATGGTCAGGGGAGCCCGATGAAAGAGGGCATCAACATTGTTTTTTCCAAATGGCAATGGGCCCCTCCAGCATCGATTGGCAACACGCCCCCCCTCCCATCGACGGAAAGTAAGACAAGCAAGTCCATTATAATGAGATTATACTGTATATGTAGATATGCACTGAAACTTAGAAGACATAGTTCCAGAAACAAGGGTTTCAATAGAGAAACTCAGTGGCGTAGTAAGGGGGGCAGTCCGCCTCGGGTGCCATGTTGGTGGGGGCACCGGCACCCCATCTCCTCTCTGTTCCATCCATCTCTTCCCACTCATCCCCTCGCCAGACGCGTGCCCCCCTTCCCCTGTACCTCTAGCTGTTCACCGCTTCTGGGTGCCTTGCATAGGAAGTGACATCAGAGGAAGAGCTGCCAGGATCACAAGGAGCACGCTGAAGTTGTTACTCATGGTGGTAAACAACTCGAGGTATGGGGGAAGGGAATGAGGACATGCACATGGCAGGATCAGGGAAGGAGCGGGGGGAGGGGCGGAGATGAGGGGGGAGGGGCGGAGATGAGGGGGGAGGGGCACCTCTGGCCCAGCAGGTGCCTCTCAACCTCACTATGCCACTGGAGAAACTATTACCTGTTCAGCAATAATCAGTATTTCTGTGTGTGGAACAAGAAGTGTGCAAAGCTGTACACAGGTAGATACCTGGAGGTAATTGCAAATATAGTACTACATACGGTGGTACCTCGGAATCTGAACACCTCAGAATTCGAACAACTTGGAATTCAAACTATTTTTTAAAATTAAAGTTTGCCCCGGAATGTGAATGCTGCTTTGGAATCTGAACGTACGGGAACTGCAAGCGTTGCTCAGCCCAAAGCTTCCCCTCTGACGCAGCTTCCTGTTTCTGCCTGGCCGGTCCAGGTCAGAGGGAAGCTTTGCCGATCTTGCTGCCTATGCCAGGGGGGCCCAATCTTGCTGTCTCTGCCAGGAGGACCCGATCTTACTGCCTATGCCAGCGGGGGCCTGATTTTGCTGTCTATGCCGGTGGGGGCCCAATTTTGTTGTCTATGCCAGGGGGGCCTGATCTTACTGTCTATGCTGGTGGGGGCCTGATCTTGCTGTTTCTGCCAGGAAGGCCCAATCTTGCTGTCTATGCTGGTTGGGGCCTGATCTTGCTGTCTCTGTCAGGAGGACCCGATCTTGCTGTCTATGCCAGGGGGGCCCAATCTTCCTGTCTGTGCCAGTGTTGGCCGATCTTGCTGTCTATGCCGGTGGGGGCCCTATCTTGCTGTCTATGCCAGGGGGCCCCAATCTTGCTGTCTATGCTGGTTGGGGCCTTATCTTGCTGTCTCTGCCAGGAGGACCCGATCTTGCTGTCTATGCCAGTGGGGGCCCGATCTTGCTGTCTGTGCCAGTGTTGGCTGATCTTGCTGTCTATGCCAGTGGGGGCCGATCTCGCTGTCTATGCCAGGAGGGCCTGATCTTACTGTCTATGCCGGTAGTGCCCGATCTTGCTGTCTATGCCAGGGGGCCCCAATCTTGCTGTCTATGCTGGTTGGGGCCTGATCTTGCTGTCTCTGCCAGGAAGGCCCGATCTTGCTGTCTCTGCCAGGGGGCCCAATCTTACTGTCTATGCCAGGGGGATCCCGATCTTGCTGTCTAAGCCGGTGGGGGCCGATGTTGCAGTCTATACCAGGGGGGGCCCGATCTTACTGTCTATGCAGGTGGGATCCTGATCTTGCCGTCTATGCCAGGGGGCCCCAATCTTGCTGTCTTTGCCAGGAGGGCCCGATCTTGCTATCTATGCCAGTGTGGACCCGATTTTGCTGCCTATGCTGGTGGGGGCCGATCATACTGTCTATGCCAGGGGGGCACAATCTTGCTGTCTATGCTGGTTGGGGTGCCTGATCTTTGTTGCTGCACAGCCCTCAGGCCATCTATATTAGCCATGAGTCCAGCGGAAAATAAGAGCAAGAGGAAATCCAGTGTGTTTACTGTTAAATTTATTTGAAAATCTGAGTTTGTGGGACCAAGGAATACATTAATCCAGTTTCTATTATTTTCAATGGGAAAACTTGTCTTGGAACTCGAACGGGGTTCTGGAACGGATTAAGTTTGGATTCCAAGGTACCACTATATTTGTATTCTCAAGTCATGAAAAGTACTGCAGTTCTGTTTAGGTGGGAATTCACATCTTGCAGCTTGGGTTCCTGCTGTCAGTTGTGGAGTATCTGGCTCATTGAATTATTTCTTCTTCTCAGATTTGATAGGATATGCATCTCTTTGATCACATTGTGCACATCTGGAACAAGGATGGCCAGAGTTGACTAAGCCTGCCTCAGTACAGATGTCAAAAAACTCTAAGAAAAAAAACTGCAGAAATGTCATATAACAAAGTAAAAAAGCATTGGCAGTGCCCAGTATTAAACTCTCATTCACTGGACCAGGAGGAAATAAGTAAATTAATAAACATGAGACACCTCAGTACAGGCCTAAGTGTATATTGAGTGGCTTTTTTGGCCCCGGGCAGAAACTCATAGGTGACCAGCACCAGGTTTTGAACCTAAATAAGCTCTGCCCCGTACATCATTTGATCTTGATTATCATAAATAATTAATATGCATAAACGGTCAGTGAAAAATTCTGAGAGAAAAATAAAGGGACGGAAAAAAGTGGCTCACAGAGCCCAGCCCATAAAGTGCCTTCAAAACTCATGAAAAAGTGCAAAGTGCCAAAGTGAAAAAAATGTATATAAAAGAATTATTTTTCATTCAAAAATTCATGTATAAATAAATTCATGTATGAATGCCAATACTTAAAAATCCCAAATCATAGTTTATACTTCATTCAGTAAATTCATCTGAATCCCAGAGGATGGTTGTCCCCATTCAAATCGCAATTCATTCAGTATAATTCAATATCCCAACAATAATAATCACAATTCAAATCAAATCACAGTTCATTCGGTCTGTTTAATAGACTTATCTGAGTCCCAACGAATAGTTGTCCATTTTGCAAACTTCTTCAGGAGCTGAAACGTCCAGTTAAATACCAGTCGGAGACATATCTTGGGAAGAAAATCTCCTGAATTAGCAAGGGCAGATGTGACATAACCACGGGTGAGCCTGTATGGGCAGCAATTCCTAAAAGCTGCCTGCAGCTAATCTGGAAGCCTTCTTTCCGCCACATCCCCCCCCCCCCCCCCTCACACACATACTTCTTATTATGAAGAGAAGTGTAGTCGGGGGAAGGGGAATCTAAACCAGATGCAAGGGAGACTGGACAACAGGAGGGAAGGAGGGAAGGAAGGAAGGAAGAGAGGAATTGTTAGATATGAGGAGGCAGGGAGAGATGCTGCATGGAGGGGTAGAGGTGCTTGCATGACTTATATTCTGTCAAAGTCACTATGCTCACTTCACCCTTCTCCTCAAGGCACTTTACTGGCTCCCTATCCATTTACGCATACGGTTCAGACTCCTCTTTTTGATTTACAAGTGCATTCATTCCATAGCTCCACAATATCTCTCCTTTCATTTCTCTCCGTATACTGCTCCTTAGGAACTCAGCTCATTGGGAACGTTTCTCCTATCTGTACCTTTCTTCTCTACTGTGAGCTCCAGGTTACATCCCTTCTCTCTTGTTGCACGTTATTCCTGGAACAGACTGCCTGAATCCACATATCAAGCTCCGTCTCTGGTAATATTCAAATCTAGGCTAAAAGCCCACTTGATCAGCATTGCTTTTAACTCCTAACTCCCACTTGCTTGTAAAGCACCCATGCCTGTTGTATCATTCCCTTTCTGAGAAATTACCTGACTCCCTTACTTGTCTTGTTTGTCTGTTTTAATTAGATTGTAAGCTCTACTAATAGTGACTGTCTCTCTTGAAAGTTTAATGTACAGCACTGCATATGTAGTAGCACTATTGTAATGGTTTCTACCTGAAGTTCTATTTCCCGCACCTTTGGTTAATAGGATGTTACATAGGACCCAGGGATACAAGGGAGAGGGAGATAGAGAGAGAAAGAGAGAGATGGTGGACAGTAGGAGAGAGGGATAGATGTTGGAGAGGGAAAAGGATGAGATGCAACAGCAGCATGGAGAAGGTGTGTGTGTGTGAGAGAGAGAGAGAGAGAGAGAAATGTTAGAAATGGTAATAGAGGGCACAGAGCAGGAGAGACTGCATGGGGGGAAAGAGATGTTGGATACAGGGTGCAATGGAGGGGGTAGAGAGAGATGGATGGTAGACAATGGGAGAGATGCACAAGAGGGGGAGGTGAAGAAAGAGGGAAATGGATCCAGGAGCAGAAGGGATTGAAAGAGAGAGATACTGGATGATGGGAGGGAAGAGAAAAGGGAACAGGAAGGTGCTGGGGAGGGGAGTGAAAGGGACAGGATCAGAAAGTTAGACAACAAGGGTGGGGAGGGGAGAAAGAAGGAACAGATACTGATCTAGAAGGGTGTGAGGAGAAAAAAGATGGGAATGGTGGAACTATGGGGGAGAGCCCTGAGGGGAGGGAATGAATGAGAGGAGGATAGTCATTGCAGAGGGTAGAAATATGGTAATGGTGAATCAATTAAAGATAGAAGGCTGGAGAAAGATGATATGGGGAATGGGGGAGCTAATGAGTGAGAGAAGATAGAACTTGATAGGTAGCTGAAAAGTGTGAGTATAAAGGAGAAGGGTGAGAAAGAGGGTAAAATTAGAATGAACAGAGGCAGTAAAAAAAAAGAGGAAAAAGCTAAAAAGGAAAAACCAATATATCAGAGGCAGAAATAGTGAGAGAATGAAACAAGACAGGAGAAAGGAGAAGACAAATGGATAGTAGTCGCTTGAAAAAGAATTAGCAGAGAACAGACAGGAAAGCAGAAAAAAAAACCCTGGAAACATGATGGAAAAATAAAATGTCCAGATAAAGGTAGAAATTTTTTATTTTTAATGTATTAACTGAAATATGTTAGCTTTGGGAAATGTACATAACAGACTTCTTTGTATTGTGTTCACTAAAAAAGGAAATGTAGTACATACTTTGGGGTTCCCTGTTCAATTTTTGCCTTTATATTTTTATGTCTAATTTGTGATCCTTTGTTTTGTATTTGGTGAGGGTCTGTCAGTGTGATAGTACTCTGGCAGGTGGAGAGACTGGAGGGGAAACAGGGAAGAAAGGGGATCGGGAGCCCTTTCCTTTATTTTCTGACCTGGGTCCCAGCAAATCTAACACCAGCCATGGCTCTTGCTATAGCTAGTGGGAATCCCCATGCATTGCAGCTGAGGACCTTCTTCAAAGGCAGCCAGAACGCTCTTCTACCGAGTTCTGCATCCTTGAGCCATTGTCAACTAAGCATGCGTAGGATGTCGGCACTGGCGTTCATGGGCATTTCTGCTGTCTGCCAAGCTTGGTAAAAAGGAGTTTTGGCTGCCTTTGGAAGAAGTCTTCAGCTGACAATTATTGGGGATTAGCTAAAGTATTTATATTTTGAGTAGGGAGGTGCCAGAGGAGGGAAGCTAAGAGAAAATTTTGTGTCTGCCCACCCATTTTGAGTTCAGGCCAACCCAAAATTGGCCACCTGGCTACACCACTGTTGCAGAGTGTGGGCAAGAAGCTAAGGGGCCCTTTTACTAAGCTGCGTTAAGCAACGAATGCTGGGTTTACCAAGTGCTAGACAGAAGTGCAAATCCACAATTTTAAAATCCCTGCATTAGTTTTTAACACTGGAGAGGGCGAGATCTAGGCAGCTGCAAGAGTGGCTGGCTGTGGCAAATAATGCACAGTCATTACTATGCACAATAGAGAATGACACAGAGACAGGATCCCGTGGTTAACTGAGAGCCTGTAGTGACAGGGACAAGCTTTGTCACCACGTCATTCTTTAAAACATGAGACTAGTATCAATATGTAGAAACTTAACATATCTTAGACAATTGGCAATGAATTCAATGATTAAACAAACAAACAAAAAAATATACCAAAACTGCAGAAGCTGCTTTTGGATTTAAATTAACTACTGTTAAATGACATAATTTGTGTCTTGTCTGCCTTTGATGTGGAAACAAGAGAATCTTGTCTGCTCATCAGACTTCTACCATCTGCAATGTCCTTCCATCATGTGCCCAGCTGCTCAAGCATCTTACTGTTACTGCAACAGATTCATACATTATTGGTGGCATCAAGGGGCATTTTCAACATTTAACAGACACCTGTTTTCCTGTTCATCCACTACACAGTTTAGATTCTCTTCTAAATCCATGTCTGAAAGACAATCCAATTACCTTCCCGAATGATGTAAAAACATAGGCAACTGAGGGCTCCTTTTATGAAGCCAACTGAGGGCTCCTTTTATAAAGCTAGGGCTTTAACACAAGCAATAGCGCGCGTTAAGTTCCCGAACTCACTAGCCGCTACTGCCTCCTTTTCAGCAGGCGGTAGATTTTCGGCTATAGCGTGCGGTAATTTTGTGCGTGCGCTAAAAACCCTAGTGCACCTTCGGAAAAGGAGCCCTGAATCTTTGGGAAGGTTGTCCCATAACTAAATTGAAATGGAAGGCTCTATTTGTGATTTATAAATAGTTGTACAGAATATTTTTATACTTTAATGCAAAGATTTAAATATAAAATCATAAGCGTACAAGGTGTGTGAAAATGAAGACAGAGTCTGCGGGGACAATGCTTTGTCCCCATGTCATTCTCTAAGTATGAACTGTCAGGAATGCAGACAGCATAGCCAAACTTTCTACCACTTCAAGAGGAGGCTGTAAGGAGAAGTGATTTAATCTACACCTTTCTGTAATTACAATCAAAGTGGTTTACATATTATATAAAGGTACTTATTTTGTACCTGGGGTAATGGAGAGTTAATGACTTGCTCGGAGTTACAAGGAGCTGCTTTGGGTAGGGTTAGCATATGGCTCCAGAAAAAAGAGGATGGATTGAGATATCCAGTATTGGAAGTAAAACCTAGCTATCTCAATCCATCCTATTTTTTTCTGGAGCTATTTGATAACCCTAGCCTTGAGAATTAACTCATTTCTCATGGATCCCTGGCCACTGCATTAACCCCTAAGTTACTCCTCCACTGTAAGTGCGGTCGCTCTACCTGAAGTCCAGTAGCGCAGCTGTAGACAGTGGCTCAACCATCTGGCCTTCTGAAGCTCTCTACTAGGGTCAGGTTCCCCCCATCACAGTTCAGATTCTCTTTGCACAATACAATGACAGGTCTGGCACTCTTCCACCCACAATCATAGCTCTGATAGTCCCTTCAAATTTGATGACAACTCTGAAACTCCCCCACCCCTAATCACAACTCCAATAAGTCCCTGCCAAACCTGATTAGATAGATTGTGACCCTCCTGAGACACATAGGGAAAAATGCTTGAGTACCTGATTGTAAAATCGCTTAGATAACCTTGATTGGCAGTATATAAAAACCTATTAAACTTTAAACTTGATCCCAAGTTCAACACTTTCCTTGTACTACAGTGACAATCCATGATGATTCCCTGACAAATGTTCCTGCACCCTGTCCTGAAACCCCACCCCCTTGACATAAAAACAAGCTCTTTTTGCTCAATAGATTCATTGAACTGCAGAAAGGAATTGACTAGACCTCATTATTGGGTCTTTGAAATCTTGACAATTTAAGATTCCCTATTAAGGTAACATCATATGCTGGCTGCTGTGGATTTTTTTCCTTTTTTTAATGGGTTCAGCTGTTGTGTGTATAATAGTGAATGACACAGGGACTGTTTTCCACAGCTAGCCATGGGTAACTGCAGGTAACCTGCAGGAAAAGGGGGGGGGGGGGGAAGACCATTTGCCGCAGGTACAGGGACAAGGCTTTTCACTACCCCATGGAGGAAAGGGAGAGGTGCCAGACCCATACCTGGGCACTAAAGGGAGGGGATAGAGAATTTTGACCAATGGGAAGGGGGCTAGAGTGAAGGGAGAGAGGTGCAGTACCTGCAGGGAGGAAAAGAGAGAAGGAAAGGGAAAGAGAAAAGCCGAACCAAGGGGATGAAGGAAGAGTGAGTGAAATATTGAACATAGCAGAGGGAGGGAGGATAGAGAGAGTGTGAGAGGCACATTGGTGTAAGAGAATAAGAGGGGAGAAGCTGGACAAAGAGATATACAAAAAGAGGGGAGATGGTGGGCATGGATGGGATCATAGGGACGAGGACAAAAATGGGAATGCTGCATGGGGGTGTTATTTGGATACAGAGGGATAATGTTAGACATGGGAGGGTATATGGATACAGAGAGAAGATGGCTAGACATAGGGGACAATAAGAACGCAGAAGGAAGATGCTGGACAGGGGAGGCATAGGGATATAGAGGAGTGATACTGTACACAGAGGAGGGGATCATAGAATGGTGAGACGATGACAGCAGAGAGATGGGCACAGGGGAAATGCTAGAAAGGGACATATAAGAGACAGAGAAGGGAGATGCTGAACATAGGGAACAATACATACAGAGATAGAAGGTGGATGGTGAGCATGGAGAAAGAAGAAATGTCAAATGGTCAGGAGATCCTAGCAAGTGAATTAAAAGAAAACAGAGACCAGCGTCTGAAACAAACATGATTTGAAGAATAAAATGACGAGACAACAAAAGGTAGAAAATAATAATTTTATTTTCTATTTTGTGATTAGAATATGTCAGATTTGAAATATTTATCCTGCTAGAGCTGGTGTTAGACATAACTGGGGAACCAAGATGGCAATCTGAGGGAGCTTGGCAGAACGCCGCCGTCCCTTTTGCCTGATTACCTGATGGTGAAGCGTAAATCGAAGACCCGGGTGTTCCCTTTAGAGCCCGGGTCAGAAGTCCAGATATCGGGGCCGATGGATGTGTTTGTCGAGTGTCAATGCTCGGGAGGCCTCTTAGAATCATCTAAAATGCAACAAAGAGTTGGGACAAAGGAAAAGGAAGTAATAGAACATGGGAAAGAGATTGAAGTATTGGGAGCACAAAACCAGCTCCTTATAAAAGAAAATGGGAACATTAACTTTAAGCTTGAAATTATAACAAGACGACAGAACTTGAGGTTAATTAACTTTCCCAAATCAATTACAATATCAACATTGGGAATATTTAAAAAATATTTGATAGTGGTATTGAAGGTGCCAATCTATTCCACCCATTTTCAAAATTTATTACTTGCCTTCTGGAAAGAAAAAAAAACCGCTGAAGATCCTACATTTGATATTTTGGACTTCACAAATATTCTTGAAAAGTCAGATTCTGAACAGGTGTCTCCAGCTACACTTTTTGTACAATTAGCTTTAGATTCAGATAGGGACTGGTTATTGAAATTGTTCTTTAACTATAAAGATAAACTTTTTCTGAATCAAAAGATAAGACGTAGCTAGAATAACCCAAAAGAAAATAAAGCAATTCCTAATTCTTCAATCTCAGGTCTTGAAGTTGAGTGCTACTTTTGCACTCAGATTTCCTTGTAAATGTCTTGTGAATTTTAAAGGAGTTAGGTATACCTTTTTTGAGTCTTCTCAGTTGTCTAGATTTATTTCAGGTAAAGAAGTGATCACTGTTAGTTCCCCAGTTGAGGAACAAGAGGTACGCTCGTAATTAGTAAACTAGGTTTGACTCAGATGCTTATCTGTTTAGATTATTAAACTGGTGTAAAATTAAGAGATCCAATTTTTTTCTTATGCTCTCTCCCCCACAAATAGTGGACTTCAAAAAACAGAACCAAAAGTGTTTATTAATGTATTATTATGGTTATTCTTTTTCTGTTGTTCTGTTTAATTTGTATGATTTTTGTGATCATGGAAATTGAAACTTTAATTTTAAAAAATTAAGAAACAGACATAACTAGGGATCACAAAGCCCAGGCCATGCTTCTTTAGTTTCCAGCTGGCTTAGGGCTCTCTCTGCCCTAATTGCACTCCCCTAACACTATACCTGTCATGTGTGACTGCGGTATTCTGTTAGTATTTCTGTGTAGCATTCTGTCATAATTTGGCTTACTCAGTTTTCTCGATAGTAGAGGGGATATTTGTGAAGGGTAAGGGAAGGGAGACAGGGGTTTTGTTGATCCTTGCTCTGTATTATTTGTGTTTATAAAATGACAATTGTACTGAATATTGCTTCTTTTTATACTTTAATAAAATAAATTCAGTATAAAGTCATAACTATTTGAACCTTGTGCAGATAGGATCAGACAGTTTGCAGGGACGGGGCAGCGACCAAGCTCACATGGATGGGGCGGAGATGGGGAACAAGCTCACATGGACCGAGCTCGCAGGGACAGGTCAGGGACAAACTTTTTCCCGTGTCATTGTCTAGTGCAGTGTTCTTCAACCTTTTAACACCTATGGACCGGCAGAAATAAAATAATTATTTTGTGGACCATCACAGATCCACAGACCGGCTGTTGAAGAACACTGAGCTAAGTCGTGGGCCAGAGCCCCCCCCCCCATCTCCACCCAATCTCCGCCCTAGACCCCGCCCCATAATAGTACTAATTGTAACATCATTTTTTCCATTCATTTTTCATATGTACACACACACAATATATAATGTATTAACAACACATAATGGTTAACCACAAAATTAAAATACACAAAGCACACTGTATGCTTCTCAGCATTCATTCTTACCAGAAAACAGATAACCCCAAGCAAATGCAGGACCAAAAACTAAAAGTACTAATATTTACAGACAAAACCTAAGATGCAAGACTCTCAAGCAGTATAACCCCAGAGGAAAAGAAACAAAGGCATTTCTTCCTGAATAGACAGCAGATGTAAATCAATCACTAAATAAAAAAATAAAATGATTTCCCCTACCGTTGTTGTCTCCCTTCCTCCATGCTATGCCTTGCCTTCTGGCCTGCCCCCTGGTGTTATCTTCAGGCCGGCTCCCTCTTCCTGAGTGCTGTGGGCAGCGGCTCCTCATGCATCCCGTGCTTCATCTGGAAGCCTTCCCTCTGACATTGCGACAGAGAGAAGGCTTCCGGTTCAGGTGCAGGACACACGTAGGAGCCTCTTCCCATGGCTTTGTGCACTTCAGCACTCAGGAAGACAGAGCCGGCCCGAAGAAACACTGCGTTGATTGCACCATGGACCAGCGGCTGAAGAACACTGTCTTGGGCCCGATGCACGTGCCAGCCCTGCGGACCGGCAGGAAATTTCTGCGGACCGGCACTGATCCACGGACCGGTGGTTGAAGAACACTGGTCTAGTATATAATACAAGCACAGTAGCTGCAGCCATTAAAAAAAAAAGACCCATATCCCCTCCTGCTGAACCCCCACCCCACCCAAAAGACATGCCTATCAACTGAGCCAGCAGAGGAAGCCTCAAACAGCTGAGCAGTAGGGGAAGCACTGAAGCCACCAATTGGCAGCTTCAGGGAGTCCTTCCAGTTTATCTGCAGCAATCAGCTGAACCAGCAGGTAGGGAGAACAGAGGCAGGAGCTGGCAGGCAGGCAAGAGGAGCTGTGCTAGCGATTGCTCTTCTGAGCAAGCACAAGACACAGTTCTGCTCCCTTTTACCAAGCTGCTTTGCATGAATAGCATGCATATAATTTGCATGCTATTCATGCTGAGCATTACTGAAAAAAAAAAAAAAAAAACCACCCCACACCCACCCTGGTATTTTGTACCGTGGTGTCGGAGTTTTGTACATCAGGCCCTCAGTTTAGCAGTGCTCATGTGACTGATTATACTGATCTTGAGATGTAGGATCTCCTCTTATACAGGATGCACTTGCAATACTTTTTGGCGTATTAGTTGTTAACAAGTGTAATTTGCACTAAAACATGACTCCAGACCTGTATAAACTGTTCCTTGGTGTATTAATGACTCCACTATGACGGTTCTCTCTAATCTCCTTTATTATATGAATTTCAGTTGTTGATGCACAGATTGCATTTGACACGTATCCTAATACAGCAACAGAGCTAGTAACACAGGCCTTGGGGAAACCAAGCCAACCAAGCCAAAAACATGTGAAAGAAAAAAATTTAAGGCAGGAGTTTGCTCTTTTGTCTGTGCACAAGTTTATTCTTGTTTAACTCTTCCCAGTGGAAAATTCAGGCATTTTTTCACAGCCACTTTTGCAAGCAAAGACAGCAAATATAATTAACACACGCATACAAATTAACTTGTTATTTCTTATCATGAAGTTACAGGAGGCTTTGCAGAAACAGGAAAAAAGGGTGTGGTGTGAACTGATTGAGGGGTTACTTACAGTTCAATTGAAAAAAGGATTTAGGAATCTTTAGAAAGATTCTTTTTGGGTGTATAATACATAGCTGCATCTTTCAAAAGCTGGCAAGAGAGACCTTTGAGGTGAAGCAAAAGGATACAAAGGAGCATGAAAGAAGCATATGACAAGAGTATACCACTGAAAGCAAAAAGGCAATGATATTAATGGAGGTAGCAATTAAGAAGAATATGAAATATATAAATACATCGTTTTACAAATATATTGCAAAACATATGTACTGTATATACTCGAATATAAACCAAGATTTTGGGGCCAAAAATGGGGGTCTTGGTTTATATTAGAGTCCTGCTCTCTCCTCTGCCGTCACCCCACCCAAACTGGAAGACATCCTACATGCGTGTGCCAAAGCCCCCGCCCCATGAACCAGCAGTGTTGCATTCCTTTCCTTCCTGGACCCCGTGAAAGAACCCAGGCCTTTCAAGCTTCCCCAGTGGTCTAGTCATGTGATGGCATAGAAGTGATTCCCACTCCCTCCTGCCTATGCTCTCTCTGCAGTAAAAATGTCTGCCGAGACTTCTGCACAGTAGGCCTGGGTCCTTTCGCTGGATCTGGGAGGGGGGTGGGGGGAGTAGTTGTCCTGTTTAGGGGGAGGGAGGAAGAAGGAGTGAGGGGAGGGAACAGAATGTAATATTGCCAGGAGGGGATTATTTGTCCTGTTTAGGTGGGGAGAGCCAAGGAAGCTAACACAATGCTGACGATTCATGGGGGAATGTGACGTGCTGATGGTGGGAAAAGTCTGCTGGTTTGTGGAGTGGGGGCTAAAGGTAGGAGAAATCTGCCAGTGGGAGGGGCAGCAGAGGAGGGACATTACTGGAAGGGAAGGTAGTAGAAATGCCTTACACTACGGGAAAGGTAAGTGGAGGAATGATGGAAGATAAACTCTTGGTTTATATTTGTTACAATTTTTCCCCTAAAAAGGAGGGCAAAAATGGTATCTCAGTTTATATTATATATACGGTAATATAAATATAAAGGCCCATTTTATATAGAACTGTGAGAGACCATGTCAGAACATTCACAGTTCCCCATGTGTTTTACAAAAGGCTTTGTCAAATGCAGAATCTTTTGTAAAATACCTAGAACATCAACAAATACAAGGGTATTTGCTGGCATATCTAGCAGGATGATTTTATTTATTTATTTATTTTTACATGCTCAAGGGGCTGTGGCACCCGCATTGGAAAAATTGAAAAGTTTCTTGTATAAAGATGCATTTGAGACTTTGAGTTATCTACACTTTCAATCAACCCTTATTCTAGGGACTCAAATCCTATTCCCTTATTTTTCCTTCTTTTTATTTTCTTTCCTTCTTTTTTTTCATTTGTCATTCTCCCCCCTCCCCCTCGATGTGTTACCCATGGATGTCTCTTCCTTTTCTTCAATGATTGTAGTTCATCCCCCTTTCCTTCTATATAGGTATAAGTTTGTATGAAGATATATATATATATATATATTTTTTGTAATAAATTGTCTTATCGTTCGTCCCCTTTTTAATTTGTAATATGCATTGAAATGTTTGATAATGCATGTACATCAAATTTTAATAAAACTTGAAACTTGCTTCAGTATTCAGAGTTGATATTCAGTGATACTGCCCAAAATAAGTCCTGCTGAATATTGGTGGCTAGTCATCTCAGTATGATTTAAACAGGCAAGAGTTGCTCCTATCCATTTAAATTGCTTTGAATTTCGGTCCCTTAGAATATAAATCATTCACATGGAACATTTCCAGGCCAACCAATAAAATTCCTCCAACAATGGATGCCAAGAAGTAGTAGAACAATTTCACTTTACAACTCAACATAGTATTTAAAAAAATAATTTTGGTGGTTAGAAACTGATTGACATAATGAAACCAAATAGAAATCCAGAGTTAGTCATTTTGGAAGAAGGCATCCCCAGGGCAGGTGTGACCAGAGATTGTTCTTGTCCTCAACTAACCATCAGGAAATACTATCTAAGTGCCAGGGGCATAGGAAAGGGCTGGGAGTGGAGCCTCTCCTGACTAACAAGACATTATGCTAGCTTTCTTCTTTTACATCAGGGTGTCAAAATTTGGCCTGCAGGGTAATTCAATTTAGCCCGCCATTCCTTCCCTTCCTCCATCCCGACTTCCCAGTCTTACATTAAAGCAGCCTGCAGAGGATCGCCGGTTGGCTGTAAAAGTTCCTAGCAGGCTACCGTAGCCTCAGCAGTATGTTCCCTCTGCCGCGGTCCCATACGTCAGAGGAGGGGTGGGACCGTGGCAGAGGGAACGTGTTGTGGAGGCTGACGGCAGCCTGCTAGGATTGCTACAGCCGACCGGCGATCCTCTGCAGGCTGCTTTAATGTGAGACCGGGAAGCTGGGATGGAGGGAGGGAAGGAACGGCGGGCCAAATCTCAGACCAAAAGGAAAGATGCCAGACCTCTGGGGGAGAGAAGGGAAGAAGAAAGAAGGAGACCCTGGCAAGCAAGTTATCAGAAGACAACCAGAGGCTAGGACCAACATGATTTGAATAATGACCAGACAACAAAAGGTAGAAAAAAATAATTTTATTTTCTGTTTTGTGATTACAATATGTCAGATTTGAAATGTGTATCCTGCCAGAGTTGGTGTTAGACAGAAAGCGTGAACTAGGGCCTAAAAGAGAGAGGAAATGTCTTTTCTATTTATTTTGTTTACATCACAGAGCTGGCGTGGGGTTGAAGAGGTTATAACCCTATACTTCTATTAAGACTAAGAGGTCCTTTTATTAAGGTGCACATTTAACGTGTGCTAAATCGGTTAGCGTACCTTAATAAAAGGACCCCCCAAGTATCTTAATAAAAAATTTGGCCCCTTATGTGATTGAGCAGGGGTCCCCAAAGTCCCTCCTTGAGGGCCGAATCCAGTCGGGTTTTCAGGATTTCCCCAATGAATATGCATTGAAAGCAGTGCATGCACATAGATCTCATGCATATTCATTGGGGAAATCCTGAAAACCCGACTGGATTCGGCCCTCAAGGAGGGACTTTGGGGACCCCTGAGATTGAGTTTGACACCCCTGTTTTACATCTTACATCCATAAATTCCATTAACTGGCTGGTAAGACTCTTTCCAAAACTGGGAATTTTTTTTCAGGCTAGCCCTAATGAATATGCATGAGAGAGATTTGCATATAATGGAAGTAAGAGGCATGCAAATCTGCTCCATGCATATTCATTAGGGCTATCCTGAAAACCCAATTGGCCTGGTGGTCCTCCAGGACAGTGTTGGGAACCACTGTTCTAGACCATTCAAGAAGCTTTGCTAGATCACTCCTTAAGTCTCCACAAAAAGGCAACCCTTTCTCAAAAACCCTTTTGCAATATTATGAATAAAGCGATGTTGGAAAGAACCAAACCAAGGACAGATCTCTGTGATGCACCATCAAGTTGATTTTTATTCAATTCTTGACATTCCACCTGTCTGGGGTACAAGCAAAGTGATTTACATACTCTGTCCTTAGTGGGCTCACAATCTAAGGGGCCCTTTTACTAAAATGCCCTGGAATCTGAGCATTTCGTGATATCATGAGCAAGGGTGAGCCTTCAAAAACACAGCTGGACAAGGTTATAAAAGGTTCGAGTAAGCACTTTATTTACTCAAAAACCTGAGGCCTGTTACTTCAAAGGGTTGGAAACAAAAAGAGACAGTCTCTTAATTCAGAGAAAACGTCTTGATGTGGGCCTTTGGCTGACAGGGCTTAAGGCATTGTCTGTGGTAGAGAGTTGCGTGGGGACAGAAATCCCACCTGTCCCCGCCAAATCCCACCCGTCCCCGTGAGGAATCCCTCCATCCCCGCCCATCCCCATGAGGAATCCCCTCCATCCCCACCCATCCCCCCCTAAAAGTTACCTGTCCCCATATAAAACAGCAACTACTTCAGAAAGTTTTGATTTTTTTTTAAGCCTTAGTTTATTTAAACCAACAATAAAATACAATCATTTTTTAACATCCCCCTTCTCTCTATAAAAAAATATTTTTCATAATAATCCATGAGTCATAAAGCAAGGGTGCACCTAGGAAAAGGGACCATTATAAATACCGCAGTGAGCATTAGAACATTAATATACCCATTGTTAAACTGAAGCCAGATTAATACAGATCGATCCTGTCAACGCTAAAAGAAAACAGTCCTTTTCATACATACAGAACACAACCTCCCTACCCCTCACACTGGCCCACTTGCTTCCTTGTCACCATCACTACACTCTCCCTACCCCTGATGCTGTCACCATCATCTCTGTACCCCCTTATGCCTGTTCCTGTCACCAGATTCTCTCGCTTCCCCTTCACCCCATCCAGCCTGGCACTTCACTCTCCCTACCTCTTTCTCTGCCCAAGGTGGAAGGCTATTACCTTGGCTGGCCTGTTTGCCACCTTATTCTCTAGTCACCTGTCATCCCATGCTCCATGTCACCATTGCCTCATTCTCCCTACCTCTCATGGTAGTCGTTACCTGTCCTTTTTGCCATACTTCCTGCTTACTTGTCTTTGCTATCTTGTGCCTCCTCTCCCTGTCACCTCACTCTCTCCCTTCATGCTCCCTGTCCCCTCACTTCTCTCTCCACACCCTGGCCTGCCTATCACTTCCCTCTCCCTTCCCCCTAGCTGTACCCCACAATCCCAAGCCCACCCCTGCCTAGCCTGTGGGCCAAATTGACTCTCCTCTCTTTCCTCCCCCACCTGTCACATGCATGCCAAGTCCCAGCACCCACCAAGCCTTTCCCCCTCCCCCACCAACCTGACCTCAGCAGCACCAGCCAGCTCCTGCCAAGTGGTTTGGCAGGGGGAGTAGGCCCTCTCCCAGCCAGCCACTCCAGTGCCCAGGAGCTGCAGCCACCTTCACCACGGCAGCAGGGCGCTGTGGAGGGGGAGGTGCAGGGTTCTGGCCTGGCCCACCCCCGAGGTCCTTCCCTTCTCCAGATCCAGTGCCCACACTTACCCTGTGCAACTTTGGTCAGCTCAGGTGGGGGCAAGACAGAATGCAGCTGGGAGTCAGAGAGCCATCCCGCTCCTTGTTCGGGTGGATGTATAAAGGCAACAGAAAGTGAAGCGCCACAGCTCTCCAGAAGCAGCACTCAGCCACCGGCTCTCCCTCCACATGTACAGAAAAGTGGTTATCAATCCCTGTAGAAAATTAAATTAAAAAAAGCTAAAGCTAAAACTCTCCCTTGCTCTTTTTGTTTTAACTTCAATGGGCATATGTGAGACCAAACCACTGCAGAAGAGGTTGGTCTTTCAGCTAACAATTTTACCATCACTAAGCTACAACAAAGGTTATTTTGTATTTGAAATCCAAGGATGCTAACTTTCATGATCTGCACGAATTAAAAGGGATTATTATATTCAGCACTTCCCTCCCCCCGTCCCCCAGATCCAATTGTAGTTACATAGTTCTAGATAGAATATTTCAGTCCACAGTCCTGGATTTCTGACTACCCCATCCCTGTGCAGCACAGATTCCAATGGGTAGAATCAGAGATTACAAATCTCACACTTCTTGGGGGTACAAAGTTACTTGGTTATAAAGCCTCCAGCCTTAAACTGGATAACTTGGCATCTCTGTTGCAACTTTCTTTCCCTTCCCCCTCAGCAGGCTCACGGTTACTACCTTAATCCGGGCCAACCAAAGAAGTTGATCCACTCCTGGTTTTTCCCATGGCATCAGTTATACCGCTCTGATTTTTACCATGCACGCCAGGGAAACAAAACCAGGTCTTTTTAAGCGCCTGATTCCTGCTGAGCACTAGAGAATGACACGGTGACAAAATTCATCACCGTTCCCGTCCCCGCGGATAACCGTGGGAAATAATCCCATGTCATTTTCTAGTGTCTATTTCAACCTCGGTCCTTCTACACCAGCATTCTTCAGAGCAAAGCTTGAGGGTCGGTGGTTGTGCCCAATTATACTCTGATTCTTCCCTCTCTTCTTAAAGAATGACATGAAGATGGTTTCCTGCGGTTATCCGCGGGGACGGGAACGGTGATGAATTTTGTCTCCGTGTCAATCTCTACTGAGCACCTTCACCACTTTACCCGGTAAAGGACCTATTTTACCCCATTACGAGCTGCTAAGGGGAGGAGAAGACGGTCAGTCTGAGATCAATGTGACAACTAATCTAATCTAATCTTCCATTTGTGCGTCGCACTGCCGCCCTCCTGTATCGGAAGCAGCATTCTAACCCTTCCCCTGCACGGGAGTCACCTGGCTGAGAATGCTGGGGCTGCGAAGAGTCATAGAAGCAAACAGCGTTCCTGTCTGGAGCTCATCACGTAGGCAGTAAGCTCAGCACAGGCACACATTGATTCAGATGCAGCACAATGGGCCAATCACAAATGACCTTAGAACTCTGAGTTCATTTGTGATTGGCTCGCTGTACTGCAGCTGAACTAATGTATGCCTGTACTGAGCTTACTGCCTACGTGATGAGTTCCATGCCTACATGACATGCTGCTGATTCGTCGGGACTCGGAAATAAGGTAGGCCTCGAGTCGGGAAGATAGAAACCCCAGTTCCATCCCCATGGGCCTTGGGGGTTCCCCGTGGGACCCACGGAATTCCCGTGCAGACCTCTAGTCTGTGGTTCTTGACTGCCATACCCCAAACACAGTCTGTACAGTCTTTCTCTCTGGGTTGCAAAGTCTGGTGCTCAAGACAAGTCTCTCAAATATTCAGTAGAGAAGGGTTGACTTACCTCAGCCAAGCAGAGCAGCTAGACACACATAGTCAAGGCATACTGGGGATCCCTTTTTCCTTCACAGGGCCTCCTTTACCCAACTCTGCCCCTGCCTTTTATACTTCTTGGCAGCTGCTTTCTTAGCTCCACCGTTCCCATGTCACTTCCCCCTTGGAAGGGGTTATGTAATTTAAGGAGGTTCTGACACTGTGAGGGAGTAGCCAGCAGGGGTAATGCTAATGTCCTATTGACTCCCTCATACCGGGCTTAACATTTTTTAATGCAGGACTTTCCCATGCTCTAAACTCAAATCTAATGTAGCACCTTTTTTTTTATTATTTGCAGGTCATATACTATCCCATTAGCACATGGTATCTGCCTTGAATTAATGTGAGAGCTACCTGCTCTCATTTTAATTCAAGGCATGCTACCATGATTAGTGCATGATACTTGCATTTACCAGGTAAAATACAGTAATCCTAGCATGCTAACTAGTTAACACTTCCATGCCTATTCTTCACCCATTTCACAAACCCCTCAAAAATATTTTAAAAAGTTACATAAGGTATGAGTTAGCACATGCAAACAGGGAACATATAACAAAACATATTCAAACATTTTATGATAGCATTAGCACACAAAAACAGGTTATATTAAGGGCTTAATGCTCTTTAGTAGAAGACTTCCTAAGTTTTATTTTTTTTAAACCTGAGGTAATAGAGGATTCACTAACCTCAAGATCCGTGTCTGATCTGTGGGCGATTGGAGGCAGGCTGACTGATTCACCAACCATCTGCATGCAAATGGTGGTGATTGGAGGCACGACGCCAAAACAGAGTAAAGGCAGCAAGATTGGGGCAGTAGAGAGCAGGGCGGCAATGGAGCTGGAGAGTGGGAAAGGATGTTTGCGACTGGTCCCCAGCAGTTGCTTCTTGTGTTGATCGGCCAGCCCAGTTGGTTTGCAAGATTTCTGGAGTGAATAGCATCCCTTCCTACTTTGCATGCCATTCCCCTCATTTGCATGCGCAGATCGGAATCGGATCAGCAGAGAGGTAAGTGAATCGGGCCGGAGTAAAATTGGGTTGTAAAGGGGCCGCAAACCGATCGGTACACGATCGGTTTGCTTAGTGAATCTAACCCTAAGTGACTTGCTCAGGGTCACAAGAAGCTGCAGTGGGAACTGAACCAAGGAAAAGAGCATTTCCTATATGCCCCTATTATTTTATGCAATCTGGTAAATAAATTCCATTCAGGAACATATACATTTCTTCTTCTGGACTAAAATTTCTTCTAACCAGTCTCTGGAAGTAAATTCTCTAATGTAATCAATGAGAAATAAAATCCATTCTCTAAGTGTGTGGTGCTATGGTTAAAGCTACAGCCTCAGCACCATTGGGTTGTGGGTTCAAACCCAAGCTGCTCCTTATGATCCTGTGCAAATCACTTAATCCTCCCATTGCCCCAGGTACATTACATAGATTGCGAGCCTGCTGGGACAGACAGGGAAAAATGCTCGAGTAGCTGAATAAATTCATGTAAACTGTTTTGAGCACCCTTGGGAGAATAGTATAGAAAATTTAATAAATAAATAATTTGACATACATTTGGTTTTGGAATGATGATTCCATTTGAACTAGAGATGAAGCAGGAGAGAGGTGAATCTCTAGCTAAAGACAGCATTGCTCAGGAAACAAGCACAGAAGCAGACCTTGCAAAGAATAGTAGTCTTTATTGAAATTTAAAAGTTCCCAGGAATAAAAATAGTTGCCTGATGTGGCTGCATTTTGCCACTTTGGGCCACATTTACAGCTGTGTCAGGGGCAATAATACTAATTGGTGTGAAAGCACATGCTTCACCAGAGTAAATCAAAACAAGCTAAAATTTCACCATAACAGTTCAAAAACCAATACCACATTTCCTGGAGTTGTTTGGAACAGGAATTGTGGCCACATCAGGCAACTATTTTTATTCCTGGGAGCTTTTAAATTTCAATAAAGACCACTGTTCTTTGAAAGGTCTGCTTCTTTGCTTGCTTCCACATTGGATCGAGTGGACCATTTGCCTTCATGCTTTATCACAGCAGCACTGCTCAGACAACTGTTCTACATACCTACATGTACATTTTTGGAATACCAACCTACTCTGTTAACAATCATAGCCAAAAATTCCTCTTATGCTTAATTTTTCTCACGAGTTCTACTAAGAAGCACAAGATCACTTTCTGAACATCCACCAAGTAAATTTTGAATTTTAGGATTTAGAAATGTGCAAAACTTAACTAACAGTGACTCTTAATTTACGGGGAAGGCAATAAAGACACTGCCTCATGGAGTTTCAAAATTTCCCTTCAAAATGAGTTTGCAAACAAGCCTCATAGAATTTCCCACTGAAAATTCCAATTGTGTGCAGATACAATATCCCCACTCCTTTACTGTGCGGATAAAAGTGTGTGTGTTGGGCACTTTTGATTATTGGCTGCATGCAGCTTAATTTCATAATAGGACACCTAAATGTAATTTACAAAAAAGGAGTTTATGCTTGCTTAATTATTCACAGGGAATTTACCCAGATAAGCATATTAGTTTTTCACCTACTTATGGACTTTTTAGGGGCTACATGGAGTATATTATAATGCGTGTATTTTGACCCAGAGTGGCAACACATACACTTTCAATCGTGCTGAATATTGACACTTAACTGATCAAATACTGACTCCACCCCTAGAATGCCCCCCAAATATCTGATTTTAATTTATGCACTAAGGCCCTGATTCTATAAAAAGCTTGCCTAGTCAATCTAGGCACCTAACTTAATTTTCTAATTGATTCAATTAGCACTGTTAATTAAAAAAACAATGTTAACAAATTATTTTTGAGTAGGTGCCTCAGTAGGCACCATGTAAGCATTTACATCAAGGTGCCTACCCAAAATGTAGACGTGGTTAGGTGGAATTTCGGTGTGGAATGTGTTATGCACCAGTATTTTAGGCCAAGAAAAGCTTGGCCTAATATTCTGGCGCACTTCTATACGCAGTGCCTAACTTTGAATGACACAAAGGTGTCGCTTCCCTAGATGCCTACATATTTAAGCGCTGCTGATAGAATCAAGCCCTAACGGCTAATGTTCAACAGCAATAACCAGTTAAGTGCTGCTGAAAGTTAATGGATAGCCCCAAACAAGCAACTGAAAAACTGGGCGTCAAAATGGCAGATGACGTTTAATGTGAAAAAGTGCAAAGTGATGCGTGTGGGAAAGAGGAACCCAAACTATAGCTACATGATGCTAGGCTCTAGGTTAGGAGTCACTGCCCAGGAAAAGGATCTAGGCGTCATTGTTGAGGATTCGTTGAAACCCTCGGCTCAATGTACGGTGGCAGCTAAGAAAGCAAATAGAAAGTTAGGAATTATCAGGAAAAGAATGGAAAATAAAGATAAAAATGTTATAATGCCCTTGTATTGCTCTATGGAATGGCTGCAACTTGAATACTATGTGCAGTTCTGATTGCCGTATCTCAAAAAAGATATAGCGGAATTAGAAGAGGTACAGAGATGATTATTGTAGGCCAATGCCTATACCACCATTTTTAGGCTTTTGGCCTAGTGATGAAAAATCATTGTCCATTCTGTCAGCATCTTGGATTGGCAAGCTGCTTGTTTGTTTGCCAAAGAGGCCCACTGCCTGAGGAATGTCTGATAACAAGGATCTAGCATGGACCGGTGTTAGTCTAAGTTTGGCTATCTCATCTCCAGGACAATTTATGAGGTCACTGGACCTTGGGAAGTTAATGCAGGACACTTCAGTATGGGAGAAAGAAATCTGACTGGTAACAAGGATTTTATTGGACATAGATTACTCCGGGGGGGGGGGGGGG
Source organism: Geotrypetes seraphini (assembly GCF_902459505.1). NCBI lineage: Eukaryota > Metazoa > Chordata > Amphibia > Gymnophiona > Dermophiidae > Geotrypetes > Geotrypetes seraphini. The sequence goes on along the minus strand of NC_047084.1, from coordinate 521,856,062 downwards.
GGGAAGGGAGGTGTCAGAAGACAAGAAAAAGAGAGGATGTGACCAGTCGAGGGCAGACTGGAACCCTGAGAGAACATCTAACCCAGCTCCAAGGGGAGCACATCTTCAAACCTACCATAGACTTTTTCTATTCTATGGACTTTCATAACAAACTCAAATTTCTGACCAACTGATTTTCCCTCCAAAATTCAAATTGGTAGAATGCCCTGTTCCCAATCAGGTCAGTGAACCCACTATATACAAAGTCACACTGCAGACTTCAGAGCATACCCTGAAAAAAGCCACAGCATAGTGGCTGAAACGTCTGTTTTTACCTGACAAAAATGTGAGACCAGGAAGCCTGCAACAAGAACAAAGCCATCTATGGAAACCCCGAGAGAACAAAAGGACCAACTGCTCCTACCAGTGTTCCCTCTAAGATACAGCATAAACAACCTCACACTGTTCTTAATGTGGCCATGCATCATTCCTGAATCTGCTGCAGGAGAAGTGTAGGAGTCTATGCCACTGGAAATACTGCTCAGTGAAATCAAATGAAGCCGCAACCGCATTCTTAAGTATGAGTCATACTTAAGTCGTGTGTCTATAAGACGGGGACTACCTGTATTTCAATACTGTGTAACCTGCAGTTACTTAAGCATTGCCACTATATTTTTAGTCAATCGGCGTTAAGGCCATTTAAGTGCATTAAAGGTCAATTAAAGTGACAGAAAGCCCTAATGCTGCCTGATGAATTCCCCCCTAAAAATATCATAAGGAAGTGGGCGCCAATAGTTTGCTTAAGTAAAACATCTTTACAATACAATACAATTTTTATTTGTACACTGCCAATATTTCCATGAAGTTCACAGCAGTTTACATGAGTAATTATGGTGATACAAATTAAAAACAAGTATTATGAGGGTCATATCATTAATAATGCACACTTTTTAAAATTTACATGTTTTTTTTTTTTTCAAGTATTTCTTTACAATCCTTCAATATAATCTCCCTGCTGTGCAATGTCCGAGTCCCAATGTCCAGGAAGCTTCATTATTCCATCCAAGACACCATTTTTGTTCAGTTGCCGAATGGCTCGGCTACCGGTGAAAAAAAGCTCTTCCAGAGATGCAAAACGATGTCCTGCATAGGTTGTTTCAACTATGGAAAAAGGTTGAAGTCTGCTGGACTCATGTCTGGACTGTAGGGAGCGTGAGGTAACACCGCCCAGCCGTATTTGCGTTCCCTATGTGCGGGTGAGTGTTGTCATGAAGAATGAGTGGCCCAGCCAAGAGCAACTGGGGTCGGGTTTTGTGCATTTTTCTGTGCATTTTTTACAAAAAAAAAATCACGATAATACACTGCTGTGACACTTCTTCCACATGGAACTTTGTAATGATAATGCCTTCATTTTGATTGAGCTCATCAAAATTTTTTTGGCCGTGGGGAAGATGGAGCTCTCCACTCTTTAAAAAAATACACAAATATGGCTGGGAGGTTTTATCTCATGCTCCCTACAGTCCAGATATGAGCCCACCAGACTTTGACCTTTTTCCAAAGTTGAAACAACCTATGCGTGGACATCGTTTTGCATCTCTGGAAGAGCTTTTTTCCACCGGTACCCGAGCCATTCGGCAACTGAACAAAAACAGTGTCTTGGATGGAATAATGAAGCTTCCCGAACGTTGGGACTCAGTCATTGCAAAGCAGGGAGACTATATTGAAGGCTTGTAAAGAAATACTTGAAAAAATAAATAAACATGTAAACTAAAAATAATAGTGTGCATTATTTATGAAATGACCCACGCAGTTGATGATCCTCACAAATAAAATGGAATACATTCAAGGTGATCTAAATGGTCAGCGTTTAAAACTGGCTTAATATCAACCAGAATGTATTTACAGTCCTTAATAGAAAAATCAAAAGCACCAAGTAAAAGTAGTTTGGATGTATAATATGAATTAGAGCCATCGGATCTGATGCTTTCTTCCTGATTTCCTCCTCTTCTCTCTCTCTCTCTCTCTGTTCTGTAGCTCCCAATGTAGGGATTTCACTTCTTTCATGTAAGTTTAGAGCAGTGGTTTCAAACTCAAACCCTTTAAAGGGCCACATTTTGGATTTGTAGGTACTTGGAGGGCCGCAGAAAAAATAGTTAATGACTTATTAAAGAATAACAATTTTGCATGAGGTAAAACTCTATAGTTTATAAATCTTTCCTTTTTCTGCAGCCCTCACCATTAAATTTTAACATCTTTCCTTTCTCAAAACTGACATGTTTCAATCACTATATTGAAAATAAAATCATTTTCCCTACCTTTGTTGTCTGGTGACTTTATTTTTCTGTGCTTTTAACTATGTTTCCCTGGGCCTTCTTATCCATTGACTGTTTTTCTCTCCTTCACTTTCTGCCTTGCATCCATCTTTGGTATTAACTTTAACATTCAATTTTTCAATTTTTCTGCTTTCTTCTCAAAATCTACTTTTCCGTGTCTTCCCTTCCTATCTCTCTCTCCTTCCCTCCCTATTTCCATGGTCTGACATCTTTCTCCTTCCCTTCCTCTCCCTCCCATGGCCTGGCATCTCTATCTTCCCCTTCTCTTTCTTCCCCCGGAGGTCTGGCATCTATCCTTCCCTCCCCATCCCCACGATCCAGCATCTCTTACCCTCCACATGCTATGCCTCCCCCCCCCCCCCCGTGGAATCCAGTGCTTGCTCACTGTTCTTCCAGCAGTGCTACTCTAACTCTTTGACAGTAGGTAGCGTGAGTGAAGTAAACATGCTGCCTTTCTCTTTGTCAGAGCTTCCTGCCTATGCGGGGGTTAGGAAGCAGTAGCAGAGGAAAAGCTTCCGGGTTGCTTAAAGCAATGTGTTTACTTCATTCACGCTGCCTATGGACGAAGAGTTAAAGCAGCAGCACTGTGAGAATGGTTAGCAAGCACTGGATCTCAATGGGGCTGGTAGGGGGGGGGGGCGGGGGACGCAAGCTAGGTGCACGGGCCTTGCAATGACTGCTGTAACTTGGTTTGCAAGTGTTTTGCAAGACAAGCAAAACATATTATTAAATTTTAACTAGAGATGTACCTGGGTCACAGTCACTGTTCTAACATAGTTTCCCTTCCTTCCTTCCATACAGCTGAAACCTCTCTTCTACACTAGGCTCTTCAGATACTGGATATACAGACCGGCCTTTACTGCTCTTAAAGCCTTTCATATTTGGTTTCAGCTTGGAGCTGGTTCAAGCCTGGCCAGTTTCTGGATTGACTGCAGTCTTACAGCAACTAGCTGACCATCTAGGTACAGCATCCCATGACCCCCAGACTTTTCTGTAGGCCTATTTTATACTTCCCTCCAAACTGAGAGAAACGATGTCTGCTCAATCAAGAACAGACAGTCCAACCTCCAATACCTCATTCTGCAAGAAAGGTGTTAGGTAGGAGCAGGGAGTTCACAGACTATTTTACTACTTGGGATCTAACTAGGTACTTAGGACCTGGGTTGGCCACTGTTGGAAACGGGATACTGGGCTTAATGGACCTTCGGTCTGTCCCAGTATGGCAATTCTTATAATTCTGTATACACAAGAGGACACATTTTTGTTATACATGCGAGTACAGTTTCCTAGGGGAGGCAACGGAAGCCAAAATACTAATAGAATTCAAAAGAGTGGGATAAGCACAGATGATCCTTTATTGATTATCTAAGTTCTGTAGCTTTGATGACTTTATATGCTAGCAGGTAAAATGAATTTATGGTTAAGTACTAAAATGAATTTATGGTTAAGTACTATTATTTCTCAGGCTCACTCATATATGTCTTTTAGGAAACTACTAAAAACTCATTTGACAAATTTGTAAACTGATGTTTTAGAATTTTGATTGGTAAATGCATATTGATTTTATAGTTTGCACATTTAAGTGGATTTTAATGTATTTTAGCAAATTGTATTTTATTCATTGATTATATAATTTTTACTGTATGTGAACTGCCTAGAACTGTGTGGTAGGGCGGTATATAAAAATAAAATTATTATTATTAATAATAATTCCTCTGTTTCACTTGTCTAATATTTCTGCAAAATTCGGACCGTCTTTACAGTTTGTTGGTCAACTCCTCTCTGCTGTTGCAGCATCTCTCTTGCTCTGTGTTGTACCAGAAAATGTTAAGGTTTACATCAGATATGCTTTTTATTGAAACACACTTGCCTAGCTGTCCTCCCTTAACAGAGTGGTTATTCTCTGGTTCCTGGTTACCTTCCAAAGTAGAGTTGATGGTGCACTCATGCCCTCACCCCCACCAGCAAGGCAGATGGCTGTGTTCACAGTCATCAGTGTTCCTAACAGCTGCATAAGTAAAGAGCACTCCCGTCATGCCATGTGTAAGACAGAAGGGCAGGCTGCACCATGAGGCCTCATAGTTGATAATACCTTTTATGATGACTTTCTTTTTCATTCCTAGTTGCTAAATCTCAGCCATCCTCTCAGCACTCCATTAGGGTCTTTGTTAATACTGGCAGAATTGATCCTGGAATCTTACTCAGCCATCCAAAATAGAATCCCATTTAAAAAATTTCTATCCCACCTATAACTTAGGTAGGTCACAAATTTAAAATACACATAATAATATTAACACATATAAAATAAACATAATAATAACACTTCAAAATAAGATCTATCAAACATAATATTGTGTTACCAACACTCCTACCTATTTATCAATCAGTACTGTGCTGCTTGGCTTTATTTACTGATGCATTCAATGTTGCAGAATCAGAGAGTGAAAAAACACCCGAGCAGATAGATTCTAACAGCTTTCTAAATTGTAATATATTTTTGCACAAGTGCAGATAACCAGGCAAAGAATTCCACAAGACAAAACCTGCAACCAAAAATGCAGTCCATTCTTGTGACTGTATAATGTACATTATCCAAAGAGAGGCACATTGCTGTTTTGGACTTTATCTGCCACCTCAGTACATAGATAGTGTCTGAACCAAAATGACCAAGAGGTAGTAGCGAGGTACACACAGAGCAGGAACTTACTACAAGGCATGAGAAGTTTACAAAATCATAACCAGTTTGGACCAAACAAAACGGTTATTTACATTTTCTAATAGTACAACAGCTATGCAAGACTTCACTGAGTGCTTCAGGTGGCTCAAAATACTGCTGCCAGGGTAATAGCTAGATTGCCCCCATTGTTCCCATGTTACACCTGTGTTTGCCGAACTTCACTGGTTGCTGGTTGTTTGGAGAAAACAATTTAAGCTTCTAATCTTGGTATTCAAATCTGTCTGGGGTCTATTGCCCAAGGTGATTGCTTCTCTGCTGCAGACTTATGTGCCATTTCGTTCTTTAAGATCACAAGACAGAGGGGGTTTTTATTGGCTGCTCCCACTCTTCGTTCTGTCTCCAAAGTTACAAATTGATCATGGATGTTCTAAGGGGCTCATAATCGAAAGAGAAAACGTCCAAAAACTGGCCTAAGTCGGCATTTGGACGAACATTGTCAAAATATGTCCAAGTGCCGATGATAATAAAAATGGGTTTTGGACGTATTTCTAAACGACCTAAGCCTTCATAGTGCCGCTGAACGACCATAGCTAAACGGGGCGTTTCAAGAGGAGTGTCGAAGGCGGGATTTGGGCAGGATGTGGGGAGGCTTAGACTTAGTCGTACTGCATGTATAACCGAAAGTTATACGGCACAGGATCGACGGAACTTGGACGTTGTGACTTAGACCAGTGGTTCCCAACCCTGTCCTGGAGGACCACTAGGCCAGTCAGGTTTTCAGGCTAGCCCTAATGAATATGCATGAGAGAGATTTGCATATAATGGAGGTGACAGGCATGCGAATCTGCCTCATGCATATTCATTAGGGTTATCCCGAAAACCTGACTGGCCTGGTGGTCCTCCAGGACAGGGTTGGGAGACATTGACTTAGACTATTTAAAACATGGCCTAAGTCACAAAAACACACCTTAAATCACCGGATAAGTACTGCAAACACATAATATAGACCCCTACACACTACACCAGTGATCACCGACCCCCCAACCCCATAAAAATCGTAAACACACCTCTAAAATTCAGCCTCCAGACCATCATCACCTGGCAGCCCGGCATAGGAAAGCCTAGTCAACCTGCACAGAGGTGTCTTCAAGCCATCTTGGGGGTGGGTTAGGGACCCTTGGAGAGGAGGCCCCATGCCCATAAGCCCCTATAATCACTGCATTGATACTGAAACATGTGCACTCCCCTATACACCCCCAAAACTCTTTTGTACTGGCATATAAGTGGCTCCTGCAGCCATAAGGGCTATTAGGGTGGTAGATAAGTGGGTCTAGGGGATTCTGGAACTGGTTTTGGGGGGGGGGCTTACCATGACCTATAAGGAAGCTGTAGTGAGATGATGACATGGCACCCTTTTTGTGAAGTTCACAGCAGTGCCCTGTAAAGTACCCCACTATTTAGGTGCCATGTCTGGGTGTTCAGTTCATCACTTTGCAGACCCCTCCCACGTCCAACAAGGTTTGTTCTAGGCCTTTTTGACTTGGACAAAAAGTTGGACAGAAATGTGGTATAAAGATGGATGATTTAGCGACTTGGACGATCAGATCGGCAGGACGTATACTTAGACGATTTTCAAAACAAAAAAAAATTTGGACGTATTTTTCAAAAATGTGTCCTAAGCTGTTTTTTACTTTGGACGACTTGCGACTTAGATGAAAACAGACTTAGACGTTCCTTTTGATTATGCCCCTCCACATATCTGTACCTTTACTATGGAACTTTTGTTTCCAGATTCTATCCATTTGACCTTTGATTTTTTGGCACTTCAAAAAAGTTTGAAAGCCCATTTTTTTTCATCTTGCTTTTTCAAATTTGGTTACTTTGTAATCTTGTAATTGCTTGGCTTTTTATTTTAAGCCACATGTGTAAATTGTTTATTGTATGCTGTTATTTTAATAATCTGCTATGTTTGGTTTGATTATGTAGGCAATGTTTTGTTTTAATATTATGTATCGTTATTATTCAGGCTACAAGTGTCTTAAATAAATAAATTGCAGTTGTAAAATGAATGAGTCAGTGCATACTTAAACTATGAAATATAAGAACATAAGAAGTTGCCTCCGCTGAGGCAGACCAGAGGTCCATCTCGCCCAGCGGTCCGCTCCTGCGGCGGCCCATCAGGCCCATTGCCTGAGCAATGGTCCCAGACTGTCCCTATAACCTACCGCTACTCTTATCTGTACCCCTCAATTCCTTTATCCTCTAGGAACCTATCCAAACCTTCTTTGAAGTCTTGTAACGTGCTCCGGCCTATCACAGCCTCCGGAAGCGCGTTCCATGTGTCCACCACCCTCTGGGTGAAAAAGCAATGTTACTTACCGTAACAGTTGTTATCCAGGGACAGCAGGCAGCTATTCTCACTAGTGGGTGATGTCATCCGACAGAGCCCCGACACGGACATCTTGAAAGCATGTCTTGCTTGAAGAAACTTAGAAGTTTCGAGATGCCCGCACCGCGCATGCGCCAGTGCCTTCCCGCCCGATGTACCGGGCGTGTCTCCTCAGTTCAGGTAGCTAGCCTGAGAAGCCAACCCAGGGGAGGTGGGTGGGACGTGAGAATAGCTGCCTGCTGTCCCTGGATAACAACTGTTACGGTAAGTAACATTGCTTTATCCCAGGACAAGCAGGCAGGTATTCTCACTAGTGGGTGACCTCCAAGCTAACCCCAATGGGATGGTGGGAGAGTTGGCAATTTCAAGAGAATAAATTTTGTAACACTGTTTGGCCAAACTGTCCATCCCGTCTGAAAAAAGTGTCCAGACAATAATGAGAGGTGAATGTATGAACCGAGGACCAAGTGGCAGCCTTACAAATCTCCTCAATCGGTGTCGATCTGAGGAAGGCTACAGAGGCCGCCATTGCTCTGACCTTATGGGCTGTGACCTTACAGGGAAGGGATAATCCAGCCTGGGCATAGCAGGAAGAGATACAAGCCGCCATCCAGTTAGAGATGGTGCGCTTCGATACAGGTCGTCCCAACTTGTTTGGATCAAAGGAGACGAAAAGTTGAGGAGCAGTTCTGTGAGGCTTTGTGCGATCCAAGTAGAAAGCTAAAGCACGTTTACAGTCCAGAGTGTGCAAAGCAGCTTCCCCAGGATGAGAATGAGGCTTTGGAAAGAACACTGGAAGCACGATGGATTGGTTGATGTGAAATTCAGAGACCACTTTAGGCAGGAATTTCGGATGAGTACGAAGAACCACCTTGTCATGATGGAATACAGTGAATGGTGGATCCGCCACTAGGGCCTGAAGCTCACTGACGCGGCGAGCAGACGTGAGGGCCACCAGAAAAACCACCTTCCAGGTGAGATACTTAAGTGGAGCCTTGTTGAGAGGTTCAAACGGAGGCTTCATGAGATGAGACAGGACAACATTGAGATCCCAAACCACAGGAGGAGGTTTGATAGGAGGGTTGATATGAAAAAGACCTTTCATAAATCTGGAAACCACAGGATGAGCAGACAAAGGTTTCCCCTGTAGAGGCTGATGGAAAGCCGCAATAGCACTCAGGTGGACTCGTATGGAGGTAGATTTGAGACCAGACTGAGATAGGTGTAAAAGGTAGTCCAATACAGAAGAAAGGGAAGCTCGCTGAGGTTCCGTGGCATTGGAAATACACCAGGAGGAGAATCTAGTCCATTTTTGGGAGTAGCATTGTCGAGTAGCAGGCTTCCTAGAAGCCTCCAAAACCTCCCTCACTGCTTGAGAAAACTGGTGAGGAGTTATGTTGAAAGGAACCAAGCTGTCAGGTGGAGGGACTGCAGATTGGGATGAAGTAATGAACCTTGATGTTGAGTGAGAAGTGAAGGAAACACTGGAAGAAGTATGGGCTCCCTGCTGCTGAGTTGAAGTAGAAGGGAGAACCAAGGTTGTCTGGGCCACCGAGGAGCAATTAGAATCATGGTGGCATGGTCCGATCTCAACTTGACCAGAGTCTTCTGAATGAGAGGAAAAGGAGGAAACGCATATAGGAAGCGATTCTCCCAATCCAGCAGAAAAGCGTCTGCCTCGAGGCGGAGAGGAGTGTAGATCCTGGAGCAAAACTGAGGCAGCTTGAAGTTGTGGGGGGCTGCAAAGAGGTCTATCTGAGGTGTCCCCCATTGTGCGAATATCTGATGAAGGGGTTTGGAATTGAGCGTCCATTCGTGAGGTTGGAGAAGATGGCTCAATTTGTCTGCCAAGACATTGTCCTTCCCCTGAATGTAGACAGCCCTGAGGAAGGTGTTGTGGCGGACCGCCCAATCCCAGACTCGAAGAGCTTCCTGGCAAAGGGAGGCCGAGCCCGTGCCCCCTTGCTTGTTGACATAATACATGGCGACCTGATTGTCGGTGCGAATTAGGACTACCATGTCATGAAGCAAATGTTGAAAAGCCTGAAGAGCATTGAAGATGGCTCTGAGTTCCAGAAGATTGATTTGATGGAGTCGTTCCGCACTGGTCCAGAACCCCTGAGTCCGAAGACCATCCAGATGAGCTCCCCATGCATAGTTCGATGAATCGGTCGTGAGAACCTTCTGGTGGGGAGGAGAGTGAAACAGCAAACCTCTGGATAGATTCGAAGAGGTCATCCACCAAAGAAGAGACTGCCGTAGAGCAGGAGTGACTACAATGTGGCGGGACAATGGGTCGGACACCTGAGTCCACTGAGATGCCAAGGTCCATTGAGGAATTCTGAGATGTAGTCTGGCAAAAGGCGTCACATGAACTGTGGATGCCATGTGACCCAAGAGGACCATCATGTGTCTCGCTGAGATGGACGGGCGAGAAGACACCGAGTGGCAGAGTAGAAGAAGAGCATCCATGCGCTGAGGAGGAAGGAACGCTCGAAGTTGGATGGTATCCAGGACCGCCCCGATGAAGGGGAGAGTCTGGGTGGGCTGAAGATGTGACTTGGGAAAGTTGATCTCGAAGCCCAAGTTCTGCAGAAAACAAATCGTGGTCAAGGTCGCCGAAATGACCTCTGGGGCCGACGGGGCCTTGATGAGCCAGTCGTCGAGGTATGGAAACACCTGAAGACCCATGTTCCGGAGTGCAGCGGCCACCACCACCAGACACTTCGTGAAGACTCTGGGCGAAGAGGAAAGGCCAAATGGAAGCACTCGATACTGCAGATGTAGATGTCCCACCCGAAATCTGAGGAACTTGCGGGAGGCCGGATGAATCGGGATGTGAGTGTAGGCCTCCTTGAGGTCCAGAGAGCATAACCAATCGTTCTGCTCGAGGAGGGGATAGAGAGAGGCAAGGGTCAGCATACGGAACCGCTCCTTGACCAAAAACTTGTTGAGGACTCGAAGGTCCAAAATGGGCCGCAGATCGCCCGTCTTCTTCGGAACTAGGAAATACCTGGAGTAAAACCCTTGGTCTTGCTGATCTAACGGGACCGGCTCGATGGCCCGAAGCCGAAGCAAAGCCTGGGCCTCCTGGAGAAGAAGAGCGGTCTGCGTTAAGTTTGAAGGATACTCTCTTGGAGGGTGGTCCGGGGGGACCCGTTGGAAATGAAGAGAGTATCCCTCTCTTACGATGGTAAGGACCCAAAGGTCTGTGGTGATCACCTCCCATCGATGACAAAAATGATGGAGACGACCCCCTATGGGAAAAACAGTGGAAGACAGAACGTCGGTTATGCTCCCTGGAAGAGAGTCAAAAAGGCTGAGTAGCCTTGGGTGCAGCCGGCATCTGAGGCTTCTGCTGAGTCTTTTGCGGAGGCTGTCTCTTCGCAGGCTGTCTCGCAGGAGGAGTCTGCCTCGGTTGATAACGCCGCTGGTAAATTTGAGGCGGTCTGGATGGACGAGACTGCTGAGGCTTCGGTTTAGGACGTAGAATAGATTGAAAAGACTTTTCATGGTCCGACAGCTTTTTAGTAACAGTTTCGATGGACTCATCAAATAGATCCGCTCCTGCACAAGGTACATTTGCAAGTCTGTCTTGGAGATTCGGATCCATATCGATGGTTCGAAGCCATGCCAGACGACGCATGGCAACCGAACATGCCGCCGCTCGAGCCGAGAGCTCAAAGGCATCGTAGGAGGATTGCATCAGTTGAAGGCGTAATTGGGACAGGGTCGCCACCACCTCTTCAAACTGGAAACGAGCCTGAGCATCGATGAAAGGAGTGAACTTGCGGAGCACCGGCAAGAAAAAATCCAAGTATGAAGAGAAGAAAAAGTTGTAGTTGAGCACTCGAGTCGCCATCATCGAGTTCTGATAGATACGTCTACCAAACTTATCCATCGTTCTCCCCTCTCTGCCCGGAGGAACGGAAGCATAGACTTGGGAGGGATGAGAACGTTTGAGAGAGGACTCGACTAGAAGGGACTGATGAGAAAGTTGAGCTCCCTCAAACCCCTTGTGGTGAACGATGCGGTATCGAGCATCCAGTTTACTGGGGACTGCAGGTAAGGAATACGGTGTCTCAAAACAGCGCATGAAAGTCTGGTCCAGCAGTTTGTGTAGAGGAAGCCGAAGTGTCTCCGCCGGAGGATGAGGTAAATGCATGGTGTCCAAATACTCTTTAGAATATTTTGACCCAGTGTCCAAAGTCACATCCAAGTCATCCGCCATTTGTCAGAGAAAGGATGAGAAAGACAGTTGGTCCGCCAAGGCCGGCCGACGAGATGGGCTAGAAGACGTGGAAGCCTCTGGGTCCAGGGAGAGCTGAGATCGGCAGGGAGAATAGGAGGTAGAGGGTTCCTCATACTCCGGCCCTTCCGGCTGGGACAAATCCGACGAGGAGTATCCCAAACGCTGCATCTTCTTCTGCGGGGACACCTCCGAATGACGTGAGGAGTGCCGAGAAGAGTTTCGAGATCGATGCCCCTCCCGGTGACGGGACGGAGAACGAGATCTTCTATGCATCGAGTGGTCCTTCGAAGCCTCAAAGGAATGGATAGGGCTTGATGCAGTGGATCGTAGAGGTGGCAGAGATGCGGATTCACGCAGCGCCACCCAGGTCTGGTATGGAGTGCGGAAGAACTCCTCCTGCGATGCAGTATGCCCAGGACTACGATTATCAGGAGCCGCCCTAGCACCCTGTTGGCGTGGAGGTGTGATGGGCTCCAAAGGTGGCATCTCAGGAAGGGAAGCCCTCCTGGAGGATTCCGCCGCCCTCCGCCGATCCCCCTCGTCGAGTAGAGAGATTGAGCGACGAGGAGGAGGGGGAGGGGGCGGACCGCCCTCTGAAACCGGGGTCGGAAGCTCACCGTGAATGTTGGCAATAAGCCGGGGTCCCATAGTGCGCATAAGCTCGACAAACTGAGCTTCTAGCAGGGAACGAAGCGAAGCCAATATGGAGGGATCCGCACCGAAAGGGGGTCCTCCAGTATGGTCTTCGCGTTCCTTCGTGGCCAAGTGCTTCTGCTTGCTAGCTTTAGGCACTTTGATGACCACCGGAGGAACAGTGGAAGGCGGTACCTGAACCGAGGAGACGGAAGCAGGCGCCGATGCTGAACACGATGCTGAAGCCGGTGTGAACGATGCGGGCTTCACGATGCTCGATGCAGGAGTCGTCGATGCAGGTTTTGAACGGACCGGCGAAACCTCAACAGCCGCAGTAGTAGAGATGTCCTTGGCAGTCTCCATCTTGAACATCGACTCCCAGAGCAAGCAGCGCCGCTTAAACGAGCGCGCAGTGAGCGTGGAACAAGGCCGGCACGATTTCGGAACGTGTTCCGGACCAAGACACTGAAGGCAGCGTCGGTGTGGGTCCGTCAGCGAAATCGCACGCTGGCACTTGCTGCACTTTTTAAAACCGGTGATTGGTCGGGACATAGGCCGGAAAATCGACGCTGCAAGGTCGAAGCCGCTAGGCCGCAGCCACGAGGCCGGCCCGGCCGAACCGCCGGAAGAAATAATTTTAAGTTGTTTTTTTTTTTTTAGAAAAATAAAGTAAAATTGAAATAAAATCAAAGAAAGAAACAGAAACGCGGGTAATTAGAAGGCAAAAACTGAATTTCAGTCAGCGCAGAATGAAGTACAAACTTCTCAGCTCCGCGGAAAGAAAAGAACTGAGGAGACACGCCCGGTACATCGGGCGGGAAGGCACTGGCGCATGCGCGGTGCGGGCATCTCGAAACTTCTAAGTTTCTTCAAGCAAGACATGCTTTCAAGATGTCCGTGTCGGGGCTCTGTCGGATGACATCACCCACTAGTGAGAATACCTGCCTGCTTGTCCTGGGATAAAGAACTTTCTGGCATTTGTTTTAAACCTGTCTCCTTTTAATTTTTCCGAGTGCCTCCTTGTACTTGTGGTTCCCCGTAATCTGAAAAATCTGTCCCTGTCTACTTTTTCTATACCCTTCAGGATCTTGAAGGTTTCTATCATGTCTCCTCTAAGTCTCCGCTTTTCCAGGGAGAACAGCCCCAGCTTTTTCAGTCTGTCAGTATATGAGAGATTTTCCATACCTCTTATCAGTTTAGTTGCTCTTCTCTGGACTCCCTCAAGTACCGCCATGTCCTTTTTGAGGTACGGCGACCAATACTGGACACAGTACTCCAGATGCGGTCGCACCATCGCACGATACAGTGGCAGGATGACCTCCTTTGTCCTGGTCGTGATACCCTTCTTAATGATACCCAACATTTTGTTTGCTTTTCTTGAGGCTGTGGCGCACTGTGCCGACGCCTTCAAAGACGTGTCCACCATCACTCCCAGGTCTCTTTCAAGGTTACTTACCCCTAGCAGTGATCCTCCCATTTTGTAGCTGAACATCGGGTTCTTTTTCCCTACATGCATGACCTTGCATTTCCCTACGTTAAAGTTCATTTGCCATTTTTTGGCCCATTCTTCTAGCGTCGTTAGGTCTTTTTGCAGATCTTCGCAGTCTTCAATGGTTTCAACCCTGCGGTAGAGTTTGGTGTCATCCGCAAATTTAATAACTTCGCAATTTGTTCCCGCCTCCAGGTCATTTATAAATATATTGAACAGGAGCGGTCCCAGCACCGACCCCTGCGGAACTGCCGCAAAATGTAAACAAGCCAAGTAATATAGCTGAACAAACAAAAAAAAAAAGACAACTGGACAAGTTTCTAGAAAACAGGTCCAGTAATTGGCCAGATACTCTTACAGTGTTTTTACTTCCTGCTTCTAGGGGTAGGCAAGCAATATGAAATGGATTTTCCTATATGAGATCAGCTAGATCCTTGCTAGTGATCCAGATTGCCTACTACTGGAGACTGGATCCAGGGCTCCTTGTTCTGACCCAGCATAGCACTTCTGTTCCTTATATGATCTAGGAATACTTCAGCTGCCATCCCTCATTCCTATTATAAATGGATTTAGCATGTCATACCCACCTGTCAGTGAAGGACAGACACACTACACATGCAGTGTTTCTTACTGACTTTGATTACTCAGCTGTTTTTCTTGTTTTCCCTCTTAGGTCTGGTGATGGAAATTAATACTGGCACACACACATGTAAGTGTTCAGACACGAGATATTTATTTTGATTTATATGTATGTATATGCTAGTTTTCTAAACATTTACACACATTTTCAGTAGCTGCAGCAAGATTGTAGAAGTTGCCAGGCATTTTACGTTTGTGTAAAAGTACTGATCTATTTAGTAAAATGTTTAAAACACATTTAATTGTGCAGGCTTATTTTGATTAATACTTAAGATATTTTTATAAGTATTACCTGAATTTTAGTATTTGACATTTTTAACTGTGTAGGTTAATTTTAATTGCTGATTATAGATTTGTATCTGTTATTATGTTATGTATTGTTAGTGATTTTTATGTACGTGATCTGTAACTCGCCTAGGTAATAGGGGTGAGATACATTTTTTAAATAAATAAATAAATACCCCTAAATCTATAAACTTGTGCTCTTGGCATGCAAAGTGGTAAAAAAGTGTTTCCTGACATTATGGAAATTAAAGACCATCAAAAAATACTTCGACCCATCATCATTTAGATTACTAGTGCAATCACTAGTACTTTCTATCCTGGATTATTGCAATATCATTTATATGGGTATACCCAAAAAAACAGTGAGGAAACTTAGAATTGTCCAGAACACAGCGGTCCGCTTGATATTCGGA